>NC_087205.1:57949918-57987418 GCF_015104395.2 Macrobrachium nipponense
GTTTAATAAGTTTAAATGCTATCACATAATAAAAATAATAATTCTCTCTCTCTCTCTCTCTCTCTCTCTCTCTCTCTCTCTCTCTCCTGCAAAGATGTATGTTTTTTTGTATGATAAATGATGACTTTACTATTTCAAATAATAATATTAATGTATACAGCAATAATATCAATTAATTAAAGAAAATACCATAGTGAATTAGTAAGTTTTTAGGTTTAATTAAATTAAAAAAATTATGGAAGAATGAAGAAATCTCAGTCTTCTCTCTCTAACTCCCAGGTACTAAAACTGTCCCAGATTTATCAAGTTATGTGACAGAGGGGGAGGAGCTGTTGTGTTGTTGCCACCGATGCTCATTTATTTCACTCACTCTCTCTCTCTCTCTCGTTCTCTCTCTCTCTCTCTCTCATCCTCGTCTCTCTCTCTCTCTCACTACAAAGATATATGTTTTTTTTGTATGATAAATAAATGATTTACTATTTTCAAATATTAATATTAATGTATACAGCAATAATATCAATTCATTAAAGAAAATACCATAGTGAATAGTAAGATTTTAGGTTATAAAATTAAAAAATTATGAAGAAGAATGAAAAAAAAAAAAAAGGAAATCCCACCGTCTTCTCTCTCTAACTCCAGGGTACTAAAACTGTCAGATTTATCAAGTAATGTGACAGGAGGGGGAGGAGCTGTTGTGTTGTTGCCACCAAGTGCTCATGTAATTTCCCTCTCTCTCTCTCTCTCTCTCTCTCTCTCTCTCCCTCTCTCTCTCTCTCTCTCTCTCTCTCTCTCTCTCATTTACTGAGACTTGAGATTTTTTATAGTAGTACTTGTACTATATGTTTTTAATACTTTCAAATAATAATAATAATAATAATAATAATAATAATAATAATAATAACAATAATAACAATAATAATAATAATAATAATAATAATAATAATCTTGATACTTATCCAATTTTTCCCTCTCTTTCTCTTCAACTCTGGTGTCCCATGGTATTGCGACATCAATGAGTGATACTTTCTTCTTGACCTTGTCAATCAACGTCACGTCTGGTCTGTTTGCACGTATCACCCTATCCGTTCTGATACCATAGTCCAGAGGATCTTTGCGTGATCGTTTTCGATCACTCCTTCAGGTTGGTGCTCGTACCACTTATTACTGCAGGTAGCTGATGTTTCTTGCACAGGCTCCATGGAGGGCTTTGCTACTGAATCATGCCTCTTTTTGTACTGGTTCTGTGCAAGTGCCGGGCATTCACTTGCTATGTGGTTTATGGTTTCACTTTTCGTATTGCACTTCCTACATAGGGAGAGATGTTATTTCCGTCTATCGTACTTTGAACATATTGGCCCTAAGAACCAGATATGTTCAAAGTACGATAGACGGAAATAACATCTCTCCCATATGTAGGAAGTGCAATACGAAAAGTGAAACCATAAACCACATAGCAAGTGAATGCCCGGCACTTGCACAGAACCAGTATCTATCACCATTCCCAGATAAAGAATCCTCTGGCTAGGAAGAGCATTGGACTTTTCCAGATTTATCACAATACCAAGACCAACCCAATCATCGAGATACTTCAATAGGCAAATCCCTTGAGAATGAGCCCATGTCGACACTAAGGTCAAGATTCTAGTGAACACACCTGAGGAGCTGTTGTCAACCCGAAGCAGAGGAACTTGAACTGGAATACTTGTCAGTTTCAATCTATTTGTGTGTATATACAAATACATGTATGCATTGCGTTAAGGTAAACTATGCACTTCCTGTGCATGTGTTCTCTCTCTCTCTCTCTCTCTCTCTCTCTCTCTCTCAATCTTTTTTTATTTGAGGTTACCTATGGTAAAAATAGAAATAAAAATATTTATGGTCTTTGTTACATTTTATGAGTTTTGTGTGTTTTATCTTGCTATAAGCTAAAGTAGGTAGAACTCCTCTAATTGGCCATATTTGTCAAACTATATTGTACAGTAGTGTTTTGCACATAATATCTAAATGCAATTAATTTTGCAGATATACATCTGGAACTGAATAGTACTTTAACATTTTAAATTGAAAGCTAATTACAAGATACCAGCTAAGTTACACGATTAATTATTTTATAAGGTATAAGGTACTACTGTATACTATAAGCTATACAAGTTGGCCCCAAGATATCATGTAAGCTATAGGCACATCATAATTACCTATTGGGAGACCAGACCCATGAACTATCAGTTAACCCTCTTGCGCACAGGCCAAAAATATAAGGGTGTAAGGTACACAACTTTTTCCCCGGGCTGAAAAGAACACATGCATGGAAAATTTTTTGGTAAACTTCAGTACGTCCAAACTATAACAGATATACACTTCTGGTTAGTGTTATTATGTCGGCAAATGATTGAATTATTTCCTAAAGCAATCAGAACATCTTCTTGAGGCTTAGAAATAATAAAAACGATCAGATGAACATGAAGTTTTAAAGAAAAATCATAGATATTTTTTTGGAATAATCATGAAAAATATAATAATTAGGTTGGGGGAGTTTGTTTTGTACCTAAAATGTGTAGAAACTTTGATTTTTCATGTGGAAGCAATAATTTTGATATAAATGTGTTTGCTAATAAGCAGTAAATGATTAAAATATTGCTAATTTTTTACGGAGTGCAATTTTCAGATGTTTCAACCTACTGATGTCAACATTTGTATCGCAGCTAAGTAAGTAGCAGTGTCAGGTTTGCGTTTTCTTCGAGATTCATCATCTGTCGACCCAATGGTGTCAACTACGTTTTCTATGATTGACACATTTTTTTCGTGAATTTTTCCCAAAAATAACTTACATATGACGTGTCTGGCAGGTCATCTGTGCACTTATAGAAAAAATTTATTGATGCGCTACGCGTCATCAGATCACGAGAGGGTTAATTTGAAGTGCTACTTTATGGGGGTAGCAGATACTGTATTCAGTGATGATCATATTTACTTATCCTTTTTTTTTCTATATACTTAGTATTAGTATCATTGCTCTCCGGTAACACTTTAATTAGAGAATAACATGACTTTACAATATCCAAATACATCTCAGGACAAATTCAGTTTGCTGTTTCATATTATTTTGAAAGAATGTTAAAACTATAAAATGCTTGTAAGAGCAATCCCTTAATCATAAAGAAACATTAGAGACACTTAAGAATTACCCAAAAATAATTTCCACACCTGCTTGTAAGTGGTTGATAACCGATGAACACAAATTGAGGCAGAACTTTGTTGACAGCTGACTCAGTACTCGCACAGCTGGGTCTTCACTTGCAACTGCAGTAGTCTGGTCGCATGATTCATTCCCATCATTTGTATTGCCATCACTGAAATACAATGATGAATAACAGGAGTGAATGACAAGGTTGACAAAATTCAACTTAAGAGGGCAGTCACCTGTTAAAAGATGATTAACTTATAGTAAAAGTGAAATTTACAACTAAGAGAATAAAAAAAATTGCTAATTAACCCTTCCATTGAATCTTTCAATTTTGGAATGAAGCTTGCTCCATCAACACACATTAAAAATTTATTTCCGATAAAAGAATTTTGTAAATTCAAAAATATATTACAGCAGCAAAACTACCATAATTAGTAAGCTTGTGTTTCATGTGACCCTTTAAATTTTATCCTCAAAACATGATATCATCACGACTTAAGTATCATGTGATTTGCATTTTGTAGCAGATTACACTGGGCTATGCCTAATGTGCAAGTTTCAATTTTGGTACATTACACTAGGCTAGCTTCCTATGCCTGACTCAGTTTTCAGTGGATTCCACTGGTAATGCATATCATATCTAACCAAAAGTTCAGTAGATTTTACATTCAATCACACTTGCCAAAATTGTGAATTGTCTAATAATTCTTTAGAAGTTTGAGTTCTCTAGGAGAACAAGACTGCTCAAAACTCTTGAACAGCATAGAGATTTCCCATGATGAAGTTATCTTCCTGTCCTCAAAAAAAAAAAAAAGCAATCCCATGGCAGCCCCTGTAGCCATTAATAGCTAAAACAGGAAGGTGTTTTTCTGTTCTGAGAGAGATCAGGAAGTCAGCTGTTTGTTAAATAAAGTTCTGAGTGGAGAGAAACCACATCAACAACAACAATCACAGTAGACGGTCCATTTTTCCTGGTACACTACTGACAAAGATCTCCTGAGGTAGCCAGACATCTGAGTCGCTGCGCTGCAAGAAAAGCCTCTTACCTGCAGGAGATACAGGATAGTCTCCAGCTGTGAAGAGACAGGGACCCGACCAACTGCGGTTGGCAAGGAAGATTGTGCTAAGGGGTATCTCTCTCAGAACTGCCGAAAGAAGAGATAGCAGGTCTGGAAACCATCACCCTGTTCAGGACATGATGGATCAGGCAGAATGGGGGAAAGGCACAGACATCCAAGTTGTTCCAAGGATGTTGAAGAGCATCCACTGCCATGGCAAACAGATCTGGGATCACTGAACAATAGATCTCTAGCTTCCTGCTGAACCTTGTAATGAAGAGCTCTATCATTGGTCTACCTCACAGATGCCTCCTGATGCAGAGACCACTCCGTGCCTAGAACATGTCCCAGACTACTTAGCTTGTTGGCCATTACAGTCCTTTTGCTTGGAATGAATCTAGCCATGAGATCCACTAAGTTGTCAATGGTCCACTGATGCAACTCGACTGTTAACACCTTGACAACAGCCCCCCGCAGAGTGCCCCATCACCCTTTCTCGAAACTCCTGAAGTTCTAGGAAGGCCGGCCCCCACTCTAGCATGCTGATGTGAAGTTGACTGTCCTGAGGGCTCCATACACCTGAAGTCTTCTATATGAGCTCCCCAACCCTCAGAGGAGGCATCTGAGAACAGTAGTAGTTCCAGAAGGGGGTGAATAAAGAGGCACTCCCACTCATATGTTCGACCACCACATAAGGTCGCTTCTTACTTCTGCTGACAGAGGGACCTGAAGCTGTAAGGAGTTCCCTGCTTGGAGTCAAAATTTCTTTGCCCTCTATTGCAGAGATAAAAAATGTAGATGACCGTGAAAGATTGTGAATAATTTAGCAAAACTGTAGACTCCATATAGCACTAGTACCTCACTTCAAATTGGTGACCACCGGAGAGATGCCTGACCAAGCCACCAACAGACTCCACCACCAGCTGTGAAAGCCTTGCAGCCGCCTCCATACATCTATATTGCCCTTCACACCTCACCAACCGGCCGCATGGTTCATCAGGGTAGAAACAATTTTCCACACAAAGAAAATCACCTTGCCTACACAGAAAGCAGATGCTGTCCTCGAATTCCTGCCAAACAACATCTTCAAGCAAATAGTAGGATGGCTTGAGGATCTGGATGGTCCCATCACCTTCAAAATCTTGAAGGACCATCTGAAGTACTCCTTCAGCATGCCGCCCACCCAGGGCGCTAAGAAGTTCCTCAACCATGTGGGGACCCTGATAGAAGAAAAGCAGGTGTCACAACTGTGGCAGCTCATCACCCTGCTTGACAAGGGTGGCCAAGTTTTTGCAGCAGCGATGCCAATGGGACCTGAGGTCCCATTGGCATCGCTGCTGCAAAAACTGGCCACTCGAGGCCGACAACCTCACTTGAATCATTCACTCTCAAATTGAAGTGGGGAGGAGGGTGGGAATCATTCAGGAGTTCAGTTAAGTATTACAATACTATTAGTTTTATTATGAAAACTTCATATTGCAATACACTCCCTGAACACCTGAATTAGCCTGATTAACAACATTTAATGGAGGTGGGATCAATCTAATTCAGCCTGACCTGTCCATGGTGCATTTGCAGGTAACTCATTACCAACCTACCATGTGTAAATTGTGTCCTCACCCAGATATCTAACTCGGTAGGTGAGGATGTTTGCCAAGAAAGTATCACAATGCCAGTGTTCCGTTTAAGGTACCATCTGAGTCAGAAGTACCTCTCATGTGGTAATCTATACTTGTTATTCATGGAGGTAAAAGCAAGTCTCCTCACCTAGTTGTCCAACTCTGTAGGTGAGGATGCTTGCAGAGGAAGTACCCAATGTCAGTGCTGATTCTATGGTACCGTCTGAGTCAGAATTGCCTCCCATGTGGTATTCTATACCTCTTATACATGGAGGTTAAAGCTAAATTTTCTCACCTAGTTGACCAACTCTGTAGGTGATGATGCTTGCAGAGGAACTACCTTAACGTTATTGTTGACTCCAAGGTAACCGCAAGAGTCTGAAGCACCTCCCATGTGGTATTCTATACCTCTCATGTATGGATGGGAAACGGTGAACCTCCCATGTGGCTATCCAGCCTCTCATGTATGGAGGAGAAGTTGAGTGTGCAGGACCTTTGAGTTCTCTACTACAAACTGACGCAGACGACTGTGCTGAAGAAGTTGAAGTTGTTCCAACATAACCCTTGGGATTTGCCTAACCTCAGGGACCTATGCTGAAGAAGTTGAAGTTATTCCAACATAACCATTGGGATTTGCCTAACTCAAGGACCTAAAAGAACAATACGCTCAGTCTAAGCTTGACCAACAGAAACTCGTAAGTTCATTTAGACTACCACTGACTACATAAACTCCTAACATCCTAACGATACCAAGCTAATTATAACAACAACAGGACCCAGCGAGTAACCTTCTCTGAAGAAACTGAAAATACATAAGGTAGAGCATTGTGAAACCAACACCGACTCTAAAGTAGCCGCCTCCAAATTCGCTGACACCAAAAAATTCCTCCAGACAGCCGAAGGGGGCTCCAAAAGCGATGAAGAACCAACTGACGCTTGACTAGCAACCTCTCGCAAGAAGAAACTACTTGCATTTCAGGAAATGGAACATGATGGACACCTAGGAGAAACCAAATAAGATTCTCAGACAAGGTAAAAGTTCCTCAATATGTGACAAATAAGCTTTGAGAGCTCGAACCGGACACAGCAGCATTTGAGATCTGTCACCTGCTATACAATCATCCAACGATGCTGCTGCGGTTCTACTTAAGACGACAATGACACAAAATTGACCATCGAGGAGACATCTTGCTCTCTAAAAGACTGTTGCTGAACACAAGAGCAGCCTTCAATAGAACTGTCTTATGAATGTCTGGATAGTGAGGAGGCAGATTTAACAATAAGTCCCTCCTCTTCTTGACAAGAACATAGTTCAGCCAGCTTAAATGTTAGTCTGTTGGGCCAACCCCTATCGAAACCAAAGTGATGAGGTTGTCAAACAGTCCAGGGTTGGACGGAGTATACCAACCATATTTGAGAAAATCCACATCGACTCACACAACATCCACATAGAGTGAGACAAAGCCTCCGACTGGCTGTGAAAGGTGTTTTCCAAATATAAGCCTCACAACATGTAACCCCTACCAAACGAAGGAATCCAAGAGAGAAGAGACTCAACAGATTCGTAGAGTGGAACTTGGACACCAGCAAAAGGGTTACCTGCATCCTCGTACAGACCACTTCCGGTTAGGAAGCAAGGTTGAATCCAGCCTACCCGACCCCATTCGTGATGCTAGCCTAGAGTCGTCTTCCCCAAAAGTTGCCCGACTCAGCCGAAACCAGATCAGCTTACTTGATGCTTGAGACTTCTGCTTAGTTGAATGCAACGTATCAAACATTGCATGAATTAACTGTGTAGGTTCCTCTGGAGCCTGGACTGTGGAAAGAGAGAATGGCCAAAGTCCACCATTCGTTTTATACTCGCTTTCCTTTGCTGGAGAACAAAAAACCACAACTAGTACTGGATTGTATCTTCAAAGGGTATCCTGTCAGTCCTGCCCGACTGCACCGGAACAGGAAAAGGAGAAGGCTGAACACCCACAACAGCAGCACCCAATAACCCACAACTTACTACACCTGGGTGCTCCATACCAACACCTGACATACATGATCCCATCATATCTTAGCCAACCAATGCGGTTGCACAACGCTGTATCAACAAGACGATGATTAACTCTTGACTCCTGAGCTAGCCGTGCTAGACTGCGCAATACCACACCCCAACAAATGCCGGTTACATCACCACTAAATCAGAACGGGAGTCCGGAGCTGAAGCTACATTGATCAAGTGAGGGAAGGAAGTCCTCCTGGAAATCCCTGAACCAAGGAGAAACAGAAATAGCCGCAGGAAAAGCTTGAGAAAGAAGCAGAAGGAGAGAGAAAAGGAAGAAGCCACACTCGGAGTAACCACCGGAGCACCTAATGCTGGCATTGTGCAGGTGGAGAAAACCAAGTTGTGCAGCGCAGCACATAAAAGTGCCTCTAAGAACAGGCTAAGACTGCGGAACCAATGGGAGCCGAAGAAGGACATTATCAGCTACTCTAACGAAAGGAGGCCGAGGGCACAAATGGTACTAATGATGGTGCAGACGAACTGCTAACTGCCGTAGCCCCTGCAATAACCGCAGCAAGCGCGTTATGTCTCAAACCCCGAAAGCATAAAAATGGGACCTGAAGAAGGAAGATTACCAGCTACCCTATTGAAAGGAGAGGCTGAGGACATAACCAGTACTGATACAGTCAACAATGGCGCAGACAAATCGCCAAGTGTTGTAGCACCCGCAAGAACCGCAGAGGACACATTACGTCTCAAACCAAGTAAAGGATGAATATATGGAGTTGCAGAAGACTCCGCAACCACCTGATAAGCATCCAGACCAGCAGTCTGAGAACTACAAGACCTGTGGAAGGTGCAAAGAAGACAGCCCCGCCAAAATTACTTCCCTCAACCCCAAAGAGAGAGAGGGACTTGCCGAAACCCCCAAATTTCAGGATTGAAACGATGAAAATTCTCTGTTCTGCTGTGTTAATGGCAAGAAAACAGGATGAGCGAGAGAAAACTTTGAAGAGACCTCTGAAGAATGACCCAATAAAGAAGATTGTGTAAAGACATTACAGATATACCAAATTTGTAACTAATTTGTATTTTTCATAACTAACAAACCTGAGGTCTTAACAGTTAAAGGCCCACCTCGAACCACCCCTCTAGCAGTCTAAACTGGGTTAGAAATATAACTGGTGGGTCACAGGTAGCCGTGGGCATTCTGGGTATACGTGCCCCGTGACCTGGTATAGATGCCATTAGTCCCTGGATCTCACAAGTGTAATTTTAATTCTACCGGTTTCCAGCTTGTCGCTAGTAAATCCTAATGTTAAGACCTCAGGTTTGTTAGTTATGAAAAATACAAATTAGTTACAAATTTGGTATTTGTTCATACACGAAACAAACCTTCGGTCTTAACATTAGGATAGACTTACTATTGGAGGGAGGTAAGTCTCTACAACTGACTGGGAGTTTGCCACCTTATCCATTTCCGAATATATAGGGAAATTCTAAGAGAATGGACAATGAACCTAGGACCAAAGATATAAGCAGATCTATTGGTTTTCTCCCACTGGGTGTAGATACCATTCTACTGTTTACTCTTGTCCCTTGCAACTGGATCCACCTTCACCCCTCTTTTCCCTATCCAGAGGGGTGTGTTGCTACTGAAAAGTATATCATCACCTAAGAGAGCTTCACAGTATGGCTGACCACCTCACCTGCATCTAGTCCGTTCCAGCACATGACGGTACTCTCCTTCATATTGCCCGTAGTTAAAGGAGTAGGAAGAAAGTAGTAAAGAAAAAAGACCAGTCATCCCATTCATTCTACTTTCATACCTTCATCTTAGACTAGACGCAAACTGACCCGCCAGGGGCACTGGATGAACTATATCACTTGTTGGGCCGCCACCACTGGACCCAAGGAAAAGGTGTCCAAGGATCTATGGGCAACATCTTTCAAATAAAATGAGGTGAAAGTTGTTTGGCGTTTCCACACACCAGCTTTCAGAATTCTATCCACAGACATGTTCTTCTTAAATGCCAGGGAAGCACTCACGCCCCTGATGTCATGAGCTCTAGCTCCCACCTGGCTATCTGACCCTCTGTCTTCTGCCGTATAAGCATCTCTGATCGTCTCCCTTAGCCAAAACGATATTGTATTCCTGGACACTTCCTTCTTGTTCCGTCCTGTACTTACGAACAACCTCCGGCACCCCGGCCTGAGGTGCCTTGTTCTCTTTAAGTACTCCCTTAGTGCCCTGACAGGGCACAGGAGCATCTCAGCTTTGTCGTTGTCTACAAAGTCTGCCAAGGAAGATATGGTAAAGGAGTCGAATCTGCCGTCTACTATTGTTGGATTTTGGGTCTTGGCCACGAATTCTGGGACAAACTCAAATACCATTGATCTCCAACCTCTCGAGTGCTTTATGAGATATGAGAGGCCATGTAGCTCCCCCACCCTTTTGGTTGAAGCCAGGGCCAATAAGAAGACTGTCTTCAGGGTCAGGCTCCTATCCGTGGACTGCCTTAGTGGTTCGTAGGGGGGTTTTGTCAGACTACTCAGTACCTTGGTCAGATCCCAATCTGGGGCTTTTAGCTCCTTTGGTGGGCATGACTGTTCAAAGCTCCTCATCAGCATGGCCAACTCCGATGAAGACGATATGTCCACTCCTTTCATTCGTAAGACTGAGGCTAGAGCCGCCCTGTACCCCTTCACTGCAGATACAGACATATGTTTTTCTGTTCTGTGATATATCAGAAAGTCTGCTAACTGCTGAATAGTGGTACCGAGTGGAGACAAGTTCCCTCTACGACACCAATCACAGTATGCTGACACTTTCCTTGGTATACTGTCGCAGATGATTTTCTGATATTACCTGCCATCTGAGTTGCTGCTTTCTGCGAAAAACCCTCGCGCTCGGAGGAGGTACTTGACAGTCTCCACCCGTGAAGCGAGAGGGACTTCACCGACTGGTGGTACCTCTCCACGTGCGGCTGACACAGAAGGTTGCTCCATGGAGGTAACTCTCTTAGCACATCTACTAGGAGTTCCAGTAGGTCTGGAAGCCACTCTGCTTTCGGCCATAACGGGGCTACCAGGGTCATCTTGAGGTTCTGAGACCGCATTACCCTGTTCAGAACCTGACGGATTAGACAAAATGGAGGAAATGCGTACACGTCCAGATTGTCCCAGGGGTGTTGTAGCGCATCTTCTGCTACTGCCTCTGCGTCTGGGACTACTGAACAATACACTTCCAACTTTTTGTTGTACCTGGTTGCGAATAGGTCTATGATCGGTCCTTCCCACAACATGAGCATCCTGTCCACTACCTGTTGGTGCAGGGACCACTCCGTTCCCAGAATCTGATCCCTGCGGCTCAACTTGTCGGCCACTATGTTTCTTTTTCCCGGAATATACCTGGCCTTGATGTCTACCAGGTTCTCTATAGCCCACTGGTGAAGTTGAACTGTCATCACATGTAACTGCCGAGAAACTAGGCCTCCTTGCTTGTTTATATAAGCTACTACTGTGGTGTTGTCTGACATCAATACCACTGAGTGTCCCTTTACTCTCTCCCTGAATTCCTGTAGAGCCAGAAAAGCTGCTTTTAACTCCAGCACGTTTATATGGAGTTCTCTGTCCTGCAACTCCATTTTGCTGACACCATCAACTCCTCCATATGGCTCCCCAGTCTTCTAGTGACGCATCCGAGAACAGCAAGAGGTCTGGGGAGGATTGTTGAAGGGGGACACCCACTGTCAGATTGTCGTCGTTCACCACCACAGCAAGTCTTTCCTCACTTCTGCCGACAAGGGAATTTGCTCGTACGGGTGATCTACTGTTGGTGACCAAAACTCCTTCATCCTCCATTGTAGGGACCGAAGGTGTAGCCTTCCTTGTGGTACTAGCTTCTCCAGGGAGGTTAGGATTCCCAGCACCACCTGTCACTGTCTTGCTGGCTGTGTCTGTTTTCCCAGAAAGGCATTCACCACTTGTTTGCATTTCTCTACTCTTTGGTCTGTCGGGAATACTTTGGCTTGTGTTGTGTCTATCACCATTCCCAGATATTCCAAACGTTGACTTGGATCCAACTGCGACTTCTCCTGATTCACCACAATACCTAGGCTGTGACAAAGCTGCAGGAGGGTGTCCCTGCCCCTGAGTAATTTCTCCCTGGACTTTGCTATCACCAGCCAATCGTCCAGATATCTTATTAGCCTGATCCCCTGAGCATGCGCCCACGCCGACACGAGGGTGAACACTCTTGTAAAAAACTTGAGGAGACGTTGTCAATCCGAAGCACAGGACCTTGAATTCGAAAGCTTTCCCTGCAAGACTGAAGCGGAGAAATTTCCTTGAAGACTGATGGACTGGTATCTGAAAGTATGCGTCCTTTAGATCGACTGTCAGCATAAAGTCTCCGATTCTGACTGCTTGTAGAACCGTTTTCGGAGTTTCCATCTTGAAACTGGTTTTCCTTATAAACAGATTCAGCGTTGACAGGTCTATTACTGTCCTCCACTCCCCGTTGGCTTTGGGTACCAGGAAAATCCTGCTGTAGAAGCCTTTTGCCGGACTGCATACTTGTTGCACAGCTCCTTTTTCCATCATCATCTTCACTTCGTCCTGCAGAATAGTGGCCTTCTGAGATTTGTGGGCATAAGTGACGTGGGGTAATGGTTGATCTGTCAGGGGCGGGGTTACCTCGAACGGGATCAAATACCCGATCCTAAGGACATCCACCACCCACTGCTCTGCCCCTAGTTCCTGCCACACCTTCCAGTGATTTGCCAGGCAACCCCCCACTGGTGTGGCCGAGTGATGGGAGGCGCCCATCCTATCTTCTTGAGCCTCTCCCTCTTCCCCTATTGCCCCTTCCTCTGTTGTTTCTATTGTGAAAGGGCCGATGAGTTATCCTCTTTGGGGAAGAGGGTCTTGTGACTCTATTAGGGATGCTATGTCTCACTGTCTTCTTTCGAGACATCTGCTGTTGTCTTCCCTCCAAAGGAGTAGTTTGACTGTTACGTTTTCCTAACTGCCTGTTGCACCAACCTATCGTTAGTGTCCATCCTTCTTCTATCTATCGCCTCTTCCAGTATGACCTCTGGCAACAGCAGTTGCGATTCCAAGATATCCCCATTCCTCATTGCTAACAGGGAATCCAAATCCACATTGCGGCTTAGTCTAGCCAACGCTGCATCTCTCCTCATTAGCAGGATATTTGCCCAAACATTGGCACTTACGTTTGTCAGGTACGCAATCGCCTTGGAACCTGACTGTAGTAATCTAATGAACAATGGTTCATCCACTACTTTTCTTGTTGCTTCCGAGGATGCAATTTTCGCCACTGCTGTTGACCAAAGGTCTAACCAAGCAGCAGCCTGAAAGACAGAAGAAGCTGTTGCTTCTAACGTAGCAGCCTCTTGGTACGTCATCGAAGGGCACTCCATTTTAACCTGATCCAAGGTTAATCCAGGCCTTAACCTTACAACATTAGGGTTCATTTGTCTAGACAGCAAAGGGACCTTCGGTGTCGTATAATATTTCCTTTGCTTTATCATTGGAGGGGGAATAAATTTAAATGATCTATTAGATCTTAAGGAATTATCCCTCCCTGCAATCTTTGCGTTTACGTGTTGCAAGACCGATTCCGCATGACTCGAACAAGGCAATTCATACGACACCTTGGTATCCCTCTTTAGTCCAAATGCCATGTCAATTCCAGGAGGAAGCATACTGGCCGGTGTTTCTGTCTTCTACGAAAGGTTATTGAATTGACGAATCAAATCAATCACCTCTGCATACGAGGCCAGAAACTCTTGGTTTTCTTCTTCCTCCGGCTCTAGTGTACCATTCTCCGTCACAAGGGATGTTGTCTTGCCTCTATCTTCTGACAGACGGCCCGGAATTCCAAGGCCGCCTGCCCCTACGGCCGCGGTCTCTTTGATCTTTGCTGGCCGCTATTGGCTTGATCCCGGATAGTCAGCAGGGGAACGAGAACGTCTCACTCTTTCTCTGCTCACGGATCTAGACCGAGAATCTCGTCTAGATCTCCAAGATGAAGGCTCCCTTAAGACAGATATAAGTTCGTCTCTATTAGTATTGGCATCGTTTTCGAGCGTCGGCGAGCCCGGCCTCGACCTTCTATCCAGACGGACACTGCCTTCCACGAACGTATCCGCCGAGGTTGCCAACTCTCTATTTTTCGTACTTTTAATAGGAGCCTTATCGTCCTTCGTACGTATTTTGAACGGCCTTACGGGCGAAACTGGGACCTGCATTCCATCCTCTGCTGCACCTTTCGCCGCCAACGTCGATTTTACCAGAGGTATCGCAGTTTTTGCGATCCGAACTGGCAACTTCGCCTCGGCTGCTAGCCCGCCGGCCGTCACCTCTCTCGCTTGTTCGGATTCTTGCGAACGGCTTCGTCTGCCAACCTTGTGCTTAATAGCCACTGACTTCCCGACCTTCCTGCTGACTTGGAAATGACAGTCTTGGTCCGAAGATGAGGAAGAATTGATTCTTCTCCTCTTAGCCCGAGGATCCGCCAGGAACTCCCGAATCCTCCTCCAACGCTTGACTGGCGCCGAACTAGAGGAAGAAGACAAAGAAGGCGAATCACACTTTTTCTTTTTGTCTCCCTTATTCAATCTCTTCTCTATATCCTGTAATTTCTGCATTACAGTTTGCATTGACGGGTCAGAAGGCGTATTAGCGTCTGGGTGCAGCGAAAAAGGCCGAGAATCGGTCTGTGACGTCATCACGCCTGCCATATCGGAGTGTGACGTATGTTGTGACGTCATCCCTCTCGTAGGGAGAGACTGAGAGGTTTCTGCTGGCAACCGCATGTTTGCTGCCAAACTACCTCCCACGTTCTGCATCGCTGTAAACACTGAGTGGGATGGTGAAGCCGCGGCATTAATTCCCATAAATTGCAAGCCCGGGGGATGAGGGACATTCAGCGCTGCCGGACCCTGCTGGAACCGTGACGTCATATAATGTGCAAGCAGACCATCCAAGGTTGATACGCCTGGTAGCCCTAGCGCTGACCACGTACCATCTAACCTATGCGCTTGAGAAGCAGGAGCCTGGAACAAAGATGGCGGATCTCCCCCTCTACTTGCTGGGAACAAAGGAGAGTGCATATTATTCATAAGATTACCCAAGGCCCCTCCTGACGTTTCCGATACAGAACCGCTAGGAGAAACCGAAGGGGTATGAGACAAATCAAAAGCAGGTGGAGAAACATATGGAGCAGCCTGGTTTATTGCCGATACAAAAGAAGCCGGTAAGGTTTGGTCATCCAAAGATGGCGTCACCACCTTCCTTTTGTATTGGCTTTTCCCATAGAACTTCTTCCACCGTTCCACCGACCAACCGCGACAAACAGAACACGGATTAGTAACCGTACATACATTTTCCCTGCACCTACTACACGTTGGATGAGGATCCGTTGACACCGAAGTTAGGAACCTAGAACATGGAAAGCCACTGACTCCTGGGCATTTCCTTTGTCTCCTCTTCGAAACGGTAGACGATCCCGATGTTGAGGCAAAATTCTCCATCATACCACGTATACACTCTTACCACACACTGATCACACTTGGAGAAAGAAAAGGAATGAAAAATAAAAAAAAATGAAATGGATAAAGAACGGGCAAACTGAAAAACCGGCTTTAAAACAGATAGACAGTAACACGTCTTATCTTAAAGGCGGTAGGAAAATAACTGGTGGGTCACAGGTAGCCGTGGGCATTCTGGGTATACATGCCCCGTGACCTGGTATAGATGCCATTAGTCCCTGGATCTCACAAGTGTAATTTTAATTCTACCGGTTTCCAGCTTGGCGCTAGTAAATCCTAATGTTAAGACCGAAGGTTTGTTTCGTGTATGAACAAAATAAGTTTTATTAGAAATTGGGAGAGAAAGAAACTAGACTGACTCTGTTCCTCATTGATAATCTTGACAAACATCATTAGCAAACTTAGGAAAATTCTTCAAGACATGATCGTGAATACAGTCAGTATTCAAACTACTGTAATTTGTCTTACAATAATTCGATTTTACAATTGGTTTAGCAATTAATATTGGTATGACATTCTGAAAATAAGTCTTTCTATATCTCGCATGCAGCAGGCGCTGGCAGCAGCGTGCAATCAGGCAGCGAGAGTTGAGGTAAATATAGAATTTAGGCCAAAGGCCAAGCACTGGGACCTATGAGGTCATTCAATGCTGAAATGGAAGTTCACAGTACAGTGTTCCCCCCGTATTCGCGGGGGATGTGCACCAGACACCCCCGTGAATAGTTAAAACCCGCGAATAGTCAGAACCACCACTAAAAATGCTTATAACTGCCTATCTTGAAAGTTCAGATACCAAATGCATAACTTAAATAACATTTTACTTCAAAAATACATAAAATTACTAACCTATTACTGTATTAACTTTTGAGGTTATATTATTAATATAATTTCAAAGTCATCTTAAACATTTTACCAATAAAAATATATACCTACAGCCAATAACAGAGAGAGAGAGAGAGAGAGAGAGAGAGAGAGAGAGAGAGAGAGAGAGAGAGAGAGAGAGAGAGAGAGAGACATCCTCATATATCTGACCATCAAGAGTGATTTTATGAATTATTCCTGAGACAGAGATATAGGTAATGGAAGAGAGAGAGAGAGAGAGAGAGAAACAGAGGAGAGAGAGAGAGAGAGAGAGAGAGAGAGAGAGAGAGAGATTAGTGTTTAATCGCATTAAATTTAATATTATTTGAAAACTAGTACTGTATATTATTATTTCACCATAAAATGTAGTAAGGCCCTTAAAGATATACTGTATACATAAACTTCCATGCCAAACAAAGGGCGAGAGTTACCACTATGACATGCGTATCTCATGTGGAGAGAGAGAGAGAGAGAGAGAGAGAGAGAGAGAGAGAGAGAGAGAGAGAGAGAGAGAGAGAGAGAGAGAGAGAGAGAGACCCTCCCCTCCTGTCACATTGATATATTTGACAGCTGTTGGTCCTCAGTTTGGTACCTGGAGTTCGAAAGAAGGATGCGTGAAGACGGGTTTCCTTCATTCTTACATAATTTTTTTCATTCATAAAGTAAAAACTTACTAATTCACTTTAGTATTTTCTTTAATGAATTGATATTATTGCTGTTTACATTAATATTGATATTTGAAAATTAGTAAATCATCTATTTATTTACAAAAAACATACATCATTGAGAGAGAGAGAGAGAGAGAGAGAGAGAGAGAGAGAGAGAGAGAGAGAGAGAGAGAGAGAGAGAGAGAGAGAGAGAGAGAGAGAGAGAGAGTTATCCTTATTTTGAAAGAGTGAAATGGAATGATTATTGTGCTATTTCTGTAAAATACTATCACATATGATTTTTGTAATTACAGTTATTATCATTATTATCATCATTTGAAAATATTAATAAACATATCATACATACATGTACTATAAAAATCTCAAATCTCAGTAAAAGAGAGAGAGAGAGAGAGAGAGAGAGAGAGAGAGAGAGAGAGAGAGAGAGAGAGAGAGAGAGAGAGAGAGAACACACTCCCTCCCCTCCAGTCACATTGATATATTTGACAGCTGTTGGACCTCAGTTTGGTACCTGGAGTTCATAGAAAGATGCACGAAGACTGGGATATCCTTCATTCTTACATTTTTTTTTATTCATAAACTAAAATCTTACTAATTCACTATGGTACTTTCTTTAATGAATTGACTGCTCTTTACATTTATTTTATTTGAAAATTAGTAAATCATTTATTTATCATACAGAAAACATACATCTCTGTAAGACTGTAAGAAAGAGAGAGTGAGAGAATTATTATTGCTATTATGTGATATCACTTAATCTTATTAAACTCTCTAATACAGTTTTGATCAATATTAAAATTTTAAAATTAATAAATCATTTTTGTATCATAAAAATGTATTTAGTCATGAAAATAACATCAAAATACACTAATTTGGGATAATTTATCGTCGGAAAACCCCCCGCAAATAGGCGAATTTCACACAAATAATGGGTAGATAAGGTCCTGAGAGAAATCCACAAATCCTTGAGTCTGCGAATCCTTGAGTCCGCGAATCCGGAGAACGCGAATACGGGGGGCGAACTGTAAAAGGTTTGAAAGGTGTAACTTGAGGAAAACCTCTCAGTTGCACTATTAATCAAGTGTTTGGAGAGAGTGGAAAGTAAGATGAAGAAATAGAATAAGAAAGGAGGTAAAGTAAAAGGAAGGCAGCAAGAGAGGCCAAATTACAATCACCTAACTTCTTTACCTCCATATCTTTACACCATCTTCTGAGTTAAATAAGTATTGTCTTAACGTTATACTCGTCGTATAAATGTGTACAGCCATGAACAACTGAACGAGAAACCACTTTGTTTGCTAATACAACCGAATCCAATAGCAACATCCGTTTCTTGTATTCAATCAGCATATGACAGTAAACACTTACCTTACTAATGTTATAAAAGATTATCATGTAGAATAGGACTGAAATAATTTATGTAATATCTTTACTTCCTGTAAGATTGTCATGGCAATACAGGCAGTCCCTAGCTTACGACGGGTTCGGCTTACATTCCGAGGTTACAACGCTTTTCAATTATGTATAATTTTAAATCTTAAACGCGAAATGTAGCTGAAGATGATATAGTAATATCAAGTCTGCTAATGACTAATATTGTGCATCGACAACATGGATAAAACTCCCAAGCTTTTATATGAATTCAAACACAGCCGTGGTAAAAAACTAATAGCAGGAAAGAACTCATTTACCGTTGTTTCCACACTGATACAAGATAAATTATGTCAAGCCTGTAATACCGATGAAAACGAGTGAAAATGAACTGAATCGCTGATATTTACGCAATCTATTAACGGAGGAAAAAAAACTATTTCTCAGTGAGACATACTAGTCAAATTTGGACTTAAAAAACACGTCGTAAAACGAACAATAGGACTACGTTCCATATAAGTAAAGTATCTAGATATTCATTTATGCTTACTAGGAACAAGAACATTCGCTGAGGCTAAGTGAGATGGTTGCATCTCACTTGAAATAATGACTAGTTGGCATCTCTGCCTGCCTAGGTCACGTCCCCTTTACAATAGGGCTGTGTGTTGACAGCAAGCTAGTTGTAATTGTAATTTAATCAAAATGTAATCAATTACACAATTTTTAAGGTAATTTTAAGTGTAAATCTTTATTCTATTTAATATTAATTTCAGTTGTAATTGTTATTTGATAGTACAACTGGTTATTATATTTGTAACTGTAATTGACATAAAGCATTATGTAATTACTGGCAGAAATTTGTCTGGTAAATGGATGAAGACATCATAGTACAGATATTACATCACCTGCGGGAATCATATGATCCGATTCTTGTTTCGTGTTCAATTTTTCCAGTACTGAATTAACATAAGTCAGAATGTACTGAACCTCTAGGATTAGCTAATATTATATTAATAATATTATAGCAATATGTAGTATAGAGTATACTTTAAGCTAGGCTACTGTATATTCATACCATACATTATAGTGCATGCTAGTATAACTGTTGTTAATATTAAATTTCTCTCTGTACTTAATTATCATACATCAATGCATTGAACAGAGAGAATTAGCCAATATTAATAATTACCATACTGTACATGCACAGACCAGAATTGAAAACCTGATCACCAGAATTTCCACCACTGCAAGATGAACTAACTTTATCTACAGAAGGAAAAAGAACCTTTGAAGATAAAGGAGCACTATTCAACACTTCACAACCCGACAAACCCGAAACTTCTTCCGAACAACCAACCAAGGACTTAGAAACCTTCTGTTGCAAAGAACTCGAAGTAGGAAATAAAACTAAAGATGGCTCTAAAGACAACCTATCACACTAGAAACTACAACAGAATCCAAACCTGAAGAAACCTGCACTTCTCTTCCTGAACACTAAGTAACCTATTGTCCCTACTCATCTGTATCTGACCTAAATTTACATCAACCTCAGAATTTACACCTTGAGGGAGAAGGGGGAAATCTGCTGCCATCACTGCCTGCTCCGTAGTGGGGCCAGCAGATCCTACTTGTGGCTTGCGAGTCTCCATGACCCCTGGCACCCGTTAGGGATGGTTCTGGAACAGGCAGGGGGCCTGAAAAAGAGTGACTAGCATTGCTTACACCACTATTACTACCACTATCCTTACTCTTAGTTAGCTTAGTCATAAATTAGCAAATAAGATAAACATGCCAGATGACAATCTGTGTGTCTAAACATCTCTGACTCTAGCTCTTCCTTATCTATTGCTTGTGTTTCTACACCTGCCTTATGGTAGCTCTTAGAATCTAGAGATTTCCCATTTTTAAGTAATCCTCCATTTGTTCTAACAACAAATCTCTACATTCCTCACACCACTGTCTGACACTGCACTGAACCTTCCTACAAGTAACACACAAGGAAATGTCTGTCATGTTTGATGGTACTCATCCTCCACTTACATGTAGAGCAGGAGCGATGAGCTCCGGCATTTCCCACAGCAGCTTGCTCGGAGAGTGCGGCAGATGAAGCAGACATAGAGGCGTTGGGCGATGGCATTTCTTTATGTAGCTTGTCCATCTCAAGTCCAGTCCAAGCCGGGTCAACACCAGAAGTTCCAAATTAATAAAAAACCAGAGCAAAAACCAGGAGCGTAGTTGTAATACAATGCCAAGGTTGTAATCCAGAATTCCTTGGCCAAATATATGTGGGGGGTCAGGCTAAAGACCAAAAAAAGTCGTGTTGCAGGACACGTCCTACCAGTACCGCGAACAGAAAACATTGATTCAATTGAGGTTGTCGGCCTCTAGCGGCCGGTATATGCAGCAGCATTGCCAATGGGACCTCAGGTAACTCACTTGACTAGATTTTACCTGCAGTGTTGGTAGCACTGACAGTTAAAATGACCCACTTTGTGGGTTAATCTGTGGGGATATAGTACAGGCTGGTCAGTGACCAGGGCTAATTCAGGTATTCAGGGATTGTATTGCAATATGGTATTTTTTTTAATTGATTACCAAGATTAATGGAAAATAAGAAAATTTTGAAAGAAAAGCAAGTTCTTAAACTTTCATTGCCAATATAAAATAGTATGCTCTTGATATAAAATTCATTCTTCAAAATACATCTAAATACTTCTTTGAATCCCAAATTGGCAGTGAACAATCAAATTTACAAAAATACATACCCAAAGAGCAACAAAGCTAATGGATACACGGTCCTTGGTAAGTGTGTGAGGAGTAAGTCTTCTAACTGGGCTAAAGGTAAGGCATGTGACAGCCATAGTGAGATTCCTTCTTGCAAAACATGTTTCATTCCTGTTTGTGACTCCTCAGTCTGAAGCCTCAAGTAATGATCCATTATCCTTACCGCTTCACCAACAACACTGAAGAAAAATTAATACAGTATTATTTTGTAAAATACTATCCAATTTCAGTTATGAAGGTCACACTGAGCTACACAGTTTAGTGTGATTTGGTCTTAACCATACTCTCATATTTTAAGTTCCAGCATGACAGAGGCTATTACTTGAATAAAAAAAATTTGTGGAGAGAAATAGCACAAGAACAAAATCATACCAGTTTAGGACAACAATTTTCTCAGATTTATTTTTGCATAAAAAAAAAACCTTTTTATGAAGCATGTAAAGCTTTACTTCAAATTTATTTACAAGTCAATGAATTATAAGAAGTCTAGAATATAAATTACCTTAAGTATCTGAACTTGAAGAAAAGCCTTTATATAAACTATAACTGCATTGTTATGCATTTGAATTTCATGGAAAACATTTATAAAATACTACAGCATCATTACTAAATTCTCAAGAAATTTAGTACAATCACTGAGTCCTTTTTAGACTCAGAGAATAGCCCCACAGATTTGTTCATAATAAAGTGAAATCTGGATTACGACAGTTATAAAGGTGTGGGACATCTAAGTCACAAATTACCCAATTGAACAAATGGAAAGTTAATTAGTAAATATGACACCATGCCTACAATACAATTTAACTTTTGATTGAGATATGTTATGATAACACATATTTTGAAAAAAAGACAATCATAGTTACAGTGGCCTTATTCTGTATACCATGCACCCATGTGCATCAACTCCAGAGATCTGAGAGAAGAAACACCACTATGCATGTGCCAGTCAACCCCATTGTGCCACAAGGAGAGACTGCTCACTCTTCCGTACCAACCTCCATCTGAAGAATGAGGGGAAGGGGGAGGGAACTAAAGATTATGATTAATGACTTTGTATAAAAATATTTTTTTATTGTAAAATCTTTATCATGAATCCATTAATCCTATATAACCTGAATTGCAATTGACGAGGAAGAACAAGAGATGAGCCCTTGAAGAGAATGGTAGATGTAGCTACAGAATGTCCAAACCCCTAAGGCAGATCATAATGTCATAATCAACCTTGAAATTATGGGTGCTTCGTGGGTAATTTTGTTATGAGAGAAATAATCCAGTGTAGCACACTCATCAAGCACACGAGGTGTAAAGGCTGCTACCCCTTTAAATGCACATCTCTGTTCATTCAGATAGGTAGTAGGATAAAGTCATGAAGAGGATGAATTTGAAAAACCTGGATCCCTCCCACCACCAATAAGTACATGGCCTGCCAAGGCAATAGGTTCCAAGAATACATATCACAAAAATCTGGCAAAGGTATTCTGATGGTATCAATGTAAAAGAATTCCATGGTATACTTAAAAGCCAGAAACAAGGAGTGAGCTCAAACCTCAAGAGCCTTGACCTTGAGCAGTGAAATGTCATCTCAATTAACATCTACACACATCTGTGAAATGACAAGCCGCAGTCCATAAAAACAGATTCTTAAAAATGAGAGGGTCAAGAGAATTTTTATCCTGTAGAGATATGACCTGAAAGATTCTCAAGGTATACTAAAGAATGGCCTTGGAAGGTAGGGCAAGGCAAGGTATGGACATAAAAAAAAAATCAAAGAAGGTTGATCCATAACAATTTACCTTACTTACCAAGATTTGTGACTTGATATGAAAAATGACTCAAGCCATGTACCTATAAACTTAAAAAAACAACCTACACACATTATAAACCCCTCTGAGCAACCCATAATATCACTAATACAATCTAGCCCAGCCATTTTAGGTGAGAAAAAGGTTAAACATCAAACAAATTGTAAAAGGAAAAAGGTAAGTTTTTTTTTTAAAAAGTAAGTTTTTTTAGACTTGTAATAATATCCCCAACACCATATCAAAAGTCTTGAAAAATAAAATTATGGGAACGCCGCCATCTCAGATTTACTCTCGAAATCCATAAAATGCAAACACCACTAGTCCACTTTTTCATGGGGATAGGTTCCAGAACCTACAATAGAAATGCAAAATCCCTCTAAAAATGTTTATAACTGGCTTATAACTGCCATATACCCTGTTCCCCTTAAACTAAAATGCTTATAACTGCCTAGTTTAACAGTTCACTGCTAATTTGATAGTTCAAACAAAAATATACTCTAAATTATCATATTAAAACCACTTAAATTTATCATTTCAAATATACTGCATGCCATCAACCCAAAACACCCTAAATCATCTTAGATTACCTCTTTTACAACTTTTACTCTTGAGTATATACTGCTTTTAAAACGCTTATAACAATGATTTGCTAATTTTAAAATATTAATATTATGTAATGAGCAAAATATCTATAAAGTATTTAATACAAATTAAATAAATGTTTAATACAAATCAAATAAACCAGTCTCATAACAGAAAGGTTTGATTATTATTCAAGTTATCCATATACATAAGCATAGCCGTTTTCTCTCATGGTACTGAAGTTGTTCCATTTTCCTTTCCATTGGTAAAAACAATTAAAATTATCCCTAATTCACTTATTTTAGAGCAGCAATGATTATTCACTAAATACTGTATTTTTTCATATTATGTTCATGACTAAAACCTTGAGAAACCCTATATATGTGGATATGTTTAATTCTTTATGTAATTTATAAGTTTTCATACTTTTATGTGTAAAATAGGTAAGAAAAATTTGCATTTCTGGGCTCAGCCTGTGTTGCTATGTGAAATGTCCCTTTAGCACACATTTCAAAAGTATAAATATTGCTATAATACCAGAGAAAAAAGCTAATATGGAAATGCCAGAGTATTCTGGCTTGCTCACCTTATTTAAGGTGTTGGTATGGTTTCTGGGGTGAGTGAAACCACTACCAGAGGTCCTTTGCCATTTAGATTCATCCTTCTTCAATATCCCTCATCTACAGAGAAGCCGATCTAAGGCCCACTACTCGCTACCATTACGGCTAGCGCCTCTGATGTCATTCCTTTCGATAGCACGATCCACACCGCACGTGTTTTTCTGCTCTGTGTTAGTGTTCTCTGTGGAATTCTTTCTTATTCGTCATGGAACGTCAAGCTTCTGCTGCATCCAAGTTAAGTACTGCTATTAATGTTTAACACCATTTAGGGACTGCCCTGGGCACGTTTAACTGATTTATTTAGGTTTTTATGAACGGCGTCCCATACGGCACCGTCCCCACGCCGCCATTCGCGGCTCGCTCCCGCGTTACTTTGTTTCGTGCCCCATTCGGTCCCCTATACTGTTTTGGCTCGATTCTTGTTTAGCAGTACATTCTCATGATTTCAGTGATGCATTTATTGACATTTTGTTCTTTATCCACATGGGGGATGTTAGCCGAGCTCACACTCATCTCGTAGCCTACGTCATTTCCTTTCTGCTTAGAATTTCATGCATGCATGTTTATTTTAGTTGTCAGGTTACTTCTTCATTAGGCACCCTTACGAAGGACTCTGGTTCTTCTCCCTTGTCCTCGAGCCACCCTGGCCGCCTGCCCCGCGTTTTTTCGTCACGGCATATAGGCTAGCTACTCGGAGTCGCCAGGCTCATCCATCCTTCTCAGTTGGCTCGACCCAGCTTCTCCAGGACATTTCTCTTTCTCTACCATCTAAAATTTTCTTCCTTTCCCCCCGTGTTAGGATGGGATGTTTATTTTGTATATCACATGTTCCTTGAGACGGCTTTGGCTGGCCTATAAGCCTCCTTTGATCGCCTGGCCTTTCTCATCGCGTGGTTGACCACCCGGCCGAGAGAGTTCCAGGCGACCGCGTATGAGCCACCACACGTTGGTCCTTCCAGTCCCTCTCCCCCCACCTTGGGGGGAGGTACGCTCGCTCACGCTGTCTCAGGCAGCCGATCTGAGCTTCCCTCCCTCTCTCGAGGGGGACAGGGGAGGTAGCTGGAGGGCTCTCGGCGAGCGGGTCGGCTCCCTGCTGCTCTCCCCAGTAGAGTAGGGGGGAGCCCTGCTCAGCCGAGCCTCGGTTGGCCACCAGGCTCGGTTGGGCTCGGCTCTCCTCGGCTCTCAGGTCGCGTTCTCCTACCGCTAGTCAACATCCCCTCCCACTCTGGCGGATCAGGACCCCGGCGCAGCCAGGTCCGCTTTAGGTTGGTGATCTACTAAGGAGGCTCCGGCCTCCCTACAAGAGTACGCTTATTGCATGTATATATATATATATATATAACATCCATTATCTTTAGTTCAAGTTTGGCGGAGTCCCCGCAACCCTGCTAGGGATATCCACCAACTTTTCCTAGTTTTAAGTTCTTCGACGGCGGAGTTATCAAACTCTGCCGTTTTGTGTTGGTCCCCTCCTGCTCCTCATCCGGTGTTTGGACTACTCCTCGCTCTGGCGTATGGATTAGGCGGTCATCCTGATTCAGTGACTACATTGTTCTCCGGCATCTCCGGAGACACACTATTTCAAGCTGTTCTACCGATCCTGTCAGACGATTCACCACAATACACGGTCAAAGAGCAGGTAGAGACTGAACCTTGTTACTTTTTAACACCGGATATCACAATCACGGACTTAGTCCGGAACGTTAGTGGTGATACTCATGTATCATTTCACTTACAAGTCACCCATTGTATGGAGTCAGGGTGTAATGCCGTTCTGCAAGACCCCTGTGGGCACGAGGTCTGCCGGACCCACGCCACCTGCGCGATCCGCTTCAACGAGTCCCTGGTATGGCACCATGAGAGTTGCCTGATATGCTACGAGCTCGTAAACCAAGTCTCCTCAAAGGTGGGTGGCGTTTCAAAGTCTACACAGTAATGCAATAAAGAACCAATGACAGATATAGTCTTTGATATGTCCATTAAGTTAAGTTACAGTTAAATTTAAGTAGTAATCTTAAATATTAATACTAACCCTCTCTTTCAGGGCGCCCAAGCGATCTGAGAGACTGCTCTTGCCACCCTGAAGGCCTAGGTTGGTGGGTTTGGCCACAATGTTACCAAGGGCCAACCCTACATCCTCTCCACGGAGATGGCCACCCTCATCTTCCCCGGCGGGAAGAGTACCTCCTATGTGGACCCCGAAGTGGCGGCTCCCCTGATCGCTTCCATCCAGGAGGAAGTTTCCCAGCCCTCGGAGGAGGATGCTACGCAGGAGGTCGCCAAGGAAGTAGCTGCCCTGGACCTGGACCTCGAGCCCATGGCTGTGGAAGGCATGGGCATAGGTAAGAATGTGAGTGAGGCAGGTACTGTAGGGGCTCAAGGGCTTTCCTTGAGCCCATCTAGAGCTTCTTCCCCTTCTACTTCAACCTCTTTCCAGGGATTCACCGGGGGGCTTCAGTCGGTCAGACCGAAGTCCACCCTGGCAATCCCTAAAGTCAAAGGCAAGCGAGACTTTAAAACGCTGCAGAAGTCCCTGTCAAAGAAGTCAGGTACCAGCCTTGCCCGTAAGTCTCCGGCTCACCATCCCAGAGCTGACAAGGCTAAGCTGACTTCTTACTCTAAAGGGTCGAGGTCTAAGTCTTCTAAGGAGAGGGCTCAGCCCTTCCCCTTCGACCCTGAGGCATCAACCTCCAAGGGAGCCAGACCAGGACTCCTAAGGAGAAGGTAGAACCTTCCCCTTTTGACCCAGACACCTTCTCTGCAAATATTTCGGCCAATATTATGCAGCAGATGGGTAGCATGGTCGGGAACTTGGTACAATCCAAGTTCCAAGAGATGTTCGTGCAACTCTCATCTTCTCTAGAGGAGTCAGGGCAGTCCATCCGGGCTATCTCGGACAGGCTGGTTACCCAGGAGAACCTCATTGCAGGTCTCCGTGAAAATGCTTTGACAGGACTTCCACAGTCCGGCCTGGCAGCTCAGAGCTTGCTGATGCCGGACTCGTCTACCCTTCCTGCCTTTACCCCCGAACAACCCTTGGAGGGTGGCTTCTTATGCTCCTTATGTGGACGGCATGCTGACGATCGAGGGCTGCGGAACTCGAAGGATTGAGGACTTAGAGTTCCATCCGCAAGGATTACAGCCCCCTTTCATAGGCTATGTCCGCCTCACAGAAGCAGTTATGAGAAGGGAAGACAAGGTCCCGAAAGAGACAGTAATTCTTTCCCGGGATCAGGCGCAGCAGGCATGGCTGCGTAACCTGGAGGAGTGGCAGTGTACCAACACCAAGGTTACTGCATTTAAGAGCCCCTTCACGATCTTCACCGTGGACGAGGATACACCCATCCCGTTCACATCGAAGGTGGCAGAATTGACCTTGCAAGCTGCGATGAAGGACGAACCCATGCCCCAGCTCCGGGAGACAGAACCAACTTCCCTCCTGCTCCCCAGAACTGATGATCACTGGGTAGATCTTCCGGCCACCTTTTCGGTAGGTAAGCTGAAGCCGGATTGTGCCATCACTCTATGCAGCGAGAGATTGCCCAGGCTGTCAGACAACCTATTTCTTCTTTTTATAATGTTACCTTCTGAAATTGGAAGGGGTTCTCATATACCATCAAATATCATCAAATACAGTAAATAACTCTGTAAAACCTGTAAACACTGTGTAAACACTGGACATTAAACTAAAAGTGAAAAAGCAAAAAAGAAAAAAAAATAATAATAAACATTATGCTAAAATGAAATAAAACAAAAATAAATGCAACACTGAAATTTATTAACAATGAAAAAAAAAAAAAAAAAAAAACACCATCATGTCTCTATCCAGTGATGGGAAACAATAGTAAACCTTGCCTTGCAGCAGGATAGGGTTGGCAGGGGATAGTACACCTAGATTTATTCCACACTCAATAAGGCTATGTATGGTTAAGGGTTTGTGATCAAAAATTATAATTACGGAGTTGGGTATTTGGTACATTATATTATTACAGTGGTCCCCCCATACTTGCGGGGGATGCGTACCAGACCCCCCTTGAATATTTAACTACCAAAATCTCCTATTTTGGTCATTAAAACTCAAGAAAAACCTCTAAAAAATTTTATATGTTTTTTTAATAGTTTTTATCACAAAAAGGGCATTTTATGATGAAAATGATAAAAAAACCAGGAATTTGTGGATATTTCTCATAGGAAAATACTGTGAATAGGTGAATTTCCTATGAATAATGCAGGGGTTCCAGAGAGAAATCCGTGAATGTGTGAGTCTGCAAACCCGGAGAACGCGAATACGGGGGTCCACTGTATATTACTATTGTCCCATTAGATTTTAACCCCCCTACAGTGGACAAAGATGCAGTGGATGCCCATGAACTTCACTGTTGATTAAGTCCTCTTCATGTGATCAGTGTCATTTACTGTAATGTTAATAAGGATGGGCACTAACCTTTTATCAATGGAAAGAGACTGCTTCTCAAGTTCAAGAAGTTCCTTTTCACCATTACTCATCTTATTCTTATCGTGGTTAGCTGCGTTTTCATTTTCTTGCAAACTACTTTTATGAGGAATATTGCTTTGCTTGAACAGTGCACAGAGCTGGTGGTGCATGGCCTGGCTGTATTGCCGCTCCAAAGTATAAAGAGTTGCCAGTGCTTGGTGTGCTTCTGCTTCTTGTAACTGCAAAAGTAGGTACATTAATATGACTGACTTACTACTATATAAAATTCAGTAATGTTCAGAAATCAATTGAAACTTAAAGGTACAGTGAACATAAGAATATTCTAGTTTAGTTCAGCATAAAACAGTATTCACAATTAGGAAAATAAAAAAATACTGAGAATATTCAAGCTTAGTTCAGTATAAAATTATATTATTTGCAATTAGTTAAATAAAATTCACGCATACACAATTGGTTCTAAGACATAATTTAGATTAAGTGGCTGCACAAGAATCTTTTCAATTGACATTATTACAATCAAATGAATGGTAGTACTTACCATACTAGCTATATTTTTTGTGTTATAACTATTGTGAAAAAAACTAAGTGCTGTGTGGAGGGTGCGATCTCCAAACAAGCCATCATCTACGTCATCAGCTGAAGACCCATCCTTGGAAGACGTGCTGTTGTCCATTGTCTCTAATCTGATTTGACTAAGCCACCAATGTGCCCCAGCTGCTGACTATGGTACCATAAAGTATAACACAAATTACTAAAGATATCCTTCACAAACTGCATAAAATTTACATTTTACCAAAATGATTATAAAAGAATAAAAAAACTTTGCTTTACAAATACAAACCTATCAGTCTTACATAAAACTCAATGCCTGGTAAAATGCAGACAATTAATCTGGAATACTGTAGTTATAAAATTCCCAAATTACTAATTACCAACGAATGAGACTGTTCTCTTAGGCAAGTGTCTCATCTACTAATTAAATATTTTAATTTGCAAACTGCATCTGGACAAGATGTGTGCTGAGAAACATGACTGGGAGGTGGGTACTCTTGGCAACTTAAAAACTGTTGTACTGTGGTATATACTGTTTACTCAAGACTATTACTTTAACATAGCCTATTCTGTGTGCTGCAAGATCCCAGAAAGCTCATTCAGCTTTACAGGAAAAGAAAAAAAATCAATAGTCTTTGCTAGGTTAGTGCATGGTAACAACAGTCTCTAAGGTCGCCAGTGATTAACTGATTCTTATCTTGTCTGTCTGCCAACTGGTCAACAGCTTCCAACAATTCCTAGATTTTGGAACTGTTAAGATTATAGAGGCATTTACATATTTCATCTTTATTTCACACATTATATTCTAATTAAGCTTTCCTGGTGCTTAGTGACAGTAACAATAACATTTGTAGTGAAACTTCATCCTAGGTTTGTGAACAGCATTGGAATGGTTGTCTCAATAGGTTGAATGTTGTTTCAGTAGTTTTTGTAAATAATGTTTCCCAAACATGTTTTGATAATGAGGTTTTTACATATTGGCTTTAGTAGTCTATTATGTACAAATGCTTTTGAGCCACAGCCACTTATATTTTAAAAGAAGAAAAGGCCCCCCCCCCCCCCCCCCCCACAAGCCCAGTTACACTCCTCAAGCCTGGAAGGTGAGTCATTCCTTCATGCTAAACAGTCTAAATGGTGGCAGACGAAAGTAGATTAAGGTGCAATAAGTTCTAATCCTTACCTATTCACAGATGGTAATGGAGTAAGTATGAAAGTTTCTGCAAGGTACTGAATTTGCAATGAAAAACAAAGCCAACATTATACGCACGCCCACCAGGCATGAAGCAAAAATGCAGGTATTCCTGGAAGAACATTGTTTCATGTGTTCCACAGTTATTTGGGATGAACTCAGGAAGAGGATTAGGACTGATCTGGATCCCTCCCAGTAGGTAAAACATGATTTACCATAACAATTGGTGCTAACAAATAAAATTCAAGAGATTTATGAATAATATCACATAAAATCCAATGCCAATGAAAAGGCTTGAATCTGATGATCCTTGGTCAAGAATTGTAAGATGACCTCTTGTTAAACGTCTAAAAAGACCCATAAAATAATCTGCCAAACCCATATGAAACTGAATTCTTAGAAACAGGAAGATTTCTGAGACGTGTGTAGGTACAGTCAAGAGGAAGAGTTCAAAGATATAACTCTTAGTTTGCTGGAGGTACATCCTAACAGCCTTCACAGGAGCTGTTATGAGTACGTACATGAATAGATGTGAGATTCTTGGTAAACATCACTGAAGTCACAGATGCCACAGATAAGCCACGAGACAACAGGTAGCAGAGTTGAAACTGAAGGTAATAGGTCCATGATTTAATTAATTAATGGCAAGAACTAGTCCTGGAATACAGAAGCAACCTTTTTCTTGCATCAATTTTTGAAAAACTTGAGTTTGATCTCTGAATCCCTTCTAGCCTGGAATTGGTTGTACTAGTTCAGTCAAGCCACCTGGATATCAATGTTTTTCCTAGTGGGAACAAAAATATAGAAAACAATTATATCATACTAAAGTGATCAATGTTTTTCCTTAGTGGGAAAATATAAAGAAAACAATTATGTTACACTAGAGTGATGTTTAAAGTAAAATCACCATTCCCAACGGAAGTGATTTGATCACATGTTTAGTGTTAATAATTTGTTGCTCATAAGGATTAAATATTAATTAAATTCAGTTACTTGGGTGATAACTCACACCAAGATTAATTACATATCGAGGTTTATTTAAGCATTAATTTCTTTGTTTTGCCATTTTTTTCAGTATTTAATATTAAGAAGTATAAATTCACATCTCAGAGACGGCTGCACAAAATTTATGAAACTTTGAGGGCTTTTAGTATAACAACCAGTTAAATTCATCATCAGGACATATTTTGGGCTGCAACATATCTCCATAAATTATGAAAATTGTATTAGCTTCTTACTAAAACAAAAATTACATAAAGTCAGAGGTTGAGTTTTTTTGTTTCCTGAGGAGAGAATTTAAAGTGTTAGCTAAATCATGACAAGAAAATTTGAAGTATATACCTTTGACCATAAGGTCTGAGATCTAATATGTAATAATAAGGCCTTATGTTGTTGGCATGATTGTTAAGCCTTACAGAAAAGCAAGAAAGCAAGCTATTTGGCCTCTCAGTGGCATATGTTATGTCACTCAAGCACGTACTGTATTTTAATAGGGTTCCAGGCAAGCTTTTGTCTCTCTTCCTCTTGGGGCTTTGTATTCCTTATGAATATCTTTCCCCTGAAGCTCTTTTGATAACTTCAGAATCCTTTCACCCTCTTGGAATGCTAGCAGTTCTGTGGCATCCCGACTAAAATGAGATGAAACAAATGTAGTGTTTTAAAATCAAACCTAATCTTTTTAATACATACACATTACGTCAACTTAAGTACCCGCCTCCTGATCTCAACTCTTTTGCAGCTGAATCAGACTATACATGCTCTAAATCACTGGACTTGGCTAATCTTTTTTTCTTTTTTTTTTTGTCTACAGTGGAATGATGCTTGAAACAGGCTACATTACTAAAATGTGGTTTGTATTGAAAAATTCATTATGTTTTTAAATTCAATTTCATTTTTTTATAGGAATTTACATAAAAACCTGCTTTTCTTTTTGCTGATTACATTCTTGGAATAGGAGGATATTGCTGCTCAAGCATTTAGGCTGACATTTCATTCAACCAAAAATCTTTATTAAGTTGGTGGTATACCAGTAACACATCAAAATTATATCTATGACTATTTTCAACATAACTTCTATACATCAAAATTATATCAATGACTATTTTCAACATAACTTCTATACCTGCTTATTATAATTTCTGTGAACTATGGCTAAATCTTTATTTATGGCCAATATCACAGTATAATACCCACAACAAAGTTGTGGTATACAGGCTGGAGGGACTTCATGTCACAGCTATCAAAGTTCTGGGCCCTAAAGAAGTAGTGATGATTCACAACAGGTGCCCCTGATGTGACTTTTTCCAGTAAAATATGGCAGGGGCTCACTGGCATCTCATAAAACATTGCAACTTCTGCGACTAATTAAGCTACTGATTTAGTGAACTTGAAAAATTGTAGTAGATCTAACTTTTTTGTAAACTATCTGATGGGGACTGACCTATAAGCTCTGAAAACACTAATACAACTAAAAGCAGACGGCACTGTTTGGTGATTTTCCTACAAGAAGCACTGATGAGGATGAATGTTCATGAACACCTGGGCTATAAGAATTTCTCATCTTTAGGCTTTGCTAAGCATTTACAATAGAAAAATCATTCTCATTCTATCTCCTACTAGTTAGTCAGACAAAAATCACTTTTGTTGTTATCTCCCACTAGTCAGTCAGATCATTTTTGTTATCTCACGAGTTAGCCAGATATAGATAATTTCCATTGTAATCTCCCACTAGTTAACCAAAGAAAGATTATTCCCATTGTAATCTACCACTAGTTAGACAAAAATCATTCTTATTATTATCTCCATGAGTTGGTCAGACAAAGATAATTACAGTAGTACCTCATACTTCAAACTTAATCCGTTCCAGAAGGCTGTTCGAAGTACGATTTGTTCAAAATATGGAACAAATATCCCCAAAAGAAATAAAGGGAATGAGGATAATTCATTCCAGCCAATCCAAAAAGTCCCCTTTTTCATATTTTTTTTTCTAATACTGCGTTCAAAAGTTAAATTAAGAATGTAAAGTAATAAAAGTGCGTTATATGAAGTACAGTGGAACCCCCCCTCTTTGCATTCTCCAGATTCGTGGACTTACACATTTGCGGATTTCTCTAGAGAACATTTCCCCACATTATTCGCGGAAAATTCACCTATTCGTGGTATTTTTCTATGAGAAATGTCCACAAATTCCTGATTTTTTATAAATTTCATCATAAAATGCACTTTTTGTGATAAAACTATTAAAAAACCAGGTATAAAAATTTTTAATGGGTTTTTCTTGAGTTTTAACTAACAAAATAGGAGGTTTTAATCATTTTTATAGGGGTTCCAATTATTCACAGGGGGGTCTGGTGTGCATCCCCAGGAATACGGGGGACCACTGTAAAATTTTCGAAATTTTATTTTTTCTGTGTACAATTTACAAACTGTTTGGTAAAAATGGCGCCGGCCAGTTGGAGGATGGAGGGAGGAGAGATGGGAACCCTTTGAGCAAAGTGAATTTGTTGCAGTATGCAATGGTTGACATTAAAATCTATTTTATTCACATATTAGGTACAAGGATAATCAAAGGAATCGATAGTGTGTTTGAGAGAAAGTGTGTTTACACTTGGATCCTAAGTGCATGAAAGAGATTAATTATGCCACAATACATCAACTTACTGTTGGCAAACGGCAGACTTTTAAAACAAGCATGAGGATTTTGCGAACAAATAAGTAATAAGTCAAGAATGCAAGAAAAGGAAAGGGAGATAAAAGAACTTTTCACAAGGAAGCCGTTTCAACAAACAATCAAAGGCACGCAGAAGCTTTCTGGAGCCAGTTTGTTTACTACTGAGCTGAGTTACTTTTACAGTAGTAAAAAATCATAAAAAGCAATTATAACTAGATTGGTATTTTACCGTTAAAAAGTTAAGTATATCTTAGTTTTACCAGACCACTGAGCTGATTAACAGTTCTCCTAGGGCTGGCCCGAAGGATTAGATATTATTTTGCACAGCTAGGAACCAATTGGTCACCTAGCAACGGGACCTACAGCTTATTGTGGGATCCGAACCACACTATATCGAGAAATGAATTTCTATCACCAGAAATAAATCCCTCTGATTCCGTGTCGGCTGAGCCGGGATTCAAACTTCGGACCACCGGATTGGCAGCCAAGCGCGAAAACCATCCAGCGAGGAACGAGGTATTTTACCGTTAAAAAATAAGTGATTTGGGCAAAACGAGTATAAGTGAAAGAAATAGGCAAATAATCAACCCAGATCAGCTGTTAAGTCAGTGGGAAGCAGAGCCGTTCTCTCTCTCTCTCTCTCTCTCTCTCTCTCTCTCTCTCTCTCTCTCTCTCTCTCTCTCTCACTCAGCGCACCGAACACGGACTCGAGCATGTTTTTTTTATTGTATTGCATTTTTCATGTTTTATCATTATGTAAATTTTATTGTGAAATAAAATTTTATTTCTGGGCTCAGCCTGTGTCGCTCCATGAAATGTATCCTTGATCCTCATTTCTAAGGCATAAATATTGCTATATATACAAGAGAAAAAAGAGAAACAATAGTGCCAGAATATTCTGGCTCGCTCACCTTTTAATAAAGGTGTCGGTATAGTAAAAGAGCGAGAGGAAACCACTACCAGAGGTCCCTTGCCAATTAGCTTCTTCCTCCGCCAAAATCCCCCATCTACAGAGGAGCCGAACCAAAGCCCCGCTACCCGCTACTACTACAGTGAGCGTCTCTGGCGTCATTCCTTTCAATAGCATCGTTAGCGTCACACGCATTTTTGTTATGCTGTGCTTTTCGTTCTCGTTTGGAATTTTTCCTGATCCAAGATGGCTCAAGCTTCTGCATCCAAGTTAAGTACTGCTTTTAAGGTTTTAGATCTCATTTATGAAGATCTCCATCGTTTTTTGAGTCTTAGAAGTGAGGTAGCGGGAGCATCATTGTTCCCGAACCGCCTTCTCCCGACTCGTCGACCGCATGGCGGTTTCACGTGCTCCATTTGGTTCCCTATACCATCTGGGCAACCGATGTTTAGCAGTATTTTCCCTTATCTATATAATTCATTCATATTCAATGCAGTTAGCTTGGTTTTAAACATCCCAGCCCTTCACGGGGGTTATATCATATTTCGGATCTTAGCCTAGCCTAGTCAAATCTCGATTCCCTGTTGTTAGGAGTTATGTCCCTCATACCTTACATTGGGACCTTGTTCCTTCGTATTTTTATCCTTCCGCTCCCTAGTCGCCTGCCCCCGATTCTCTCGGTACGGCATACTGACTAGCCGCGTGAATGCCAAGGCTAACATCGTCAGATTTGTGATTAGCCTAGCCATTCCAGGACATATCTTTCTCTCATCCTTTTTGTTACTTCATCTTTCCACCCCCGTGTTAGGCTAGTCAGCGATCTCATTATTTTTATTATATTGACATTATTTTGTGTTGCTATGCTTTGCAGCTTTGGGTTGGCCTATAGGCTTTTCCTCGATCGACTGGTCTTTCACACTGCATGTCTGTTCACCTGGCAGAGAAGGTTTCCAGTCGATTGCGTACGAGCCACCCTGTTACCGACCTCCCACCTCCCTTCCCCTCTTCCCCCCTACCTACCCGCTCACTCACATCGGTGGGGTGACGACTCGCTCGCTACTCAGTTAGCCTATCCGAGTCTACATAGGTAAGGGGGGGGGGGTGTCCTTGGGGAGGGAGGGGGACACACTCGGTGCTCTGGCATGCCGTACCCAGCCGCCTTATTACAGGGTTTAAGGACTCATCCCTCCCCTCCCTCCACCAACCAAGGTGGCCCTCTAGGCATGGGAGGCCGGGACTCCCACCCTCTCACCCTTCGTATAACTACTTCCCTCCACCCCCCCCCTCACGTCTGTAACACTTCTACCCGCACCGGCGGTCTCAGACCCCGGCTGACGCCAGCCCTGACCTTGAGAATGGGATTTTTCAGATTTAAGGCTCCGGCCTTATCGTGGAGCTCTATTTTAGTTATATTCTATTTTATTAGATATATATATATATATATATATATATATATATATATATATATTATATATATATATATATATATATATCTAATAAAACAGAATATAACTAAAATAGAGCTCCATGATAAGGCCGGAGCCTTAAGTCTGAAAAATCCCATTCTCAAGGTATATATATTATATATATATATATATATATATATATATATATATATATATATATATATATATATATATATATATATATATATATATATATATATATATATATATATATATATATATATATATGATATATATATTATATATATATATATATATATATATATATATATATATATATATATATATATATATATTATATACATATCTAATAAAAGGAGCCCATAAAAACACCAAAATGTAGAGAGAAAAGTACTATATTTCAGAGACTGCTGTCTCTCTCTTCAGGTATATGAATGAGAAAAGTTTACAGAAAAGGTGGTATTTATACCAAGAGATTCGTCCACAAGTAAGCCAATTTAGGTCACCCCCGCTGATAATCTTCCTTTAATCTTCTTAAGCGTTGGTTGAATGAACACTGCGTCGACGATATCTGATATCCAATTCCCTTTTGAGATGTTCATTACCTGCTTCTCTTTTATTAAGGCCGATTGCATCATTTGACTCTTGTACCGGCAGTTGCTGCTATAAATTACATGTGACATATTCCAGTTTATTCTATGGTTATGTTCATTTATATGGTTGAAAATAGCGTCCATACCTAACTGACCGTTTGTGTTGTATTAATCTCTGGGGAAGTGATTTACCTGTAAATCCGATGTAAGATTGGTCACAGTCCTGGCATGGGATCTCATATACCCCAGAGTCTTAGGGAGATGTCTTTTGTTGGACGTTAATCAGGGATTTGGCTAAGGTATTTGGGTAGGTAAATGCAAAAGGGTTGGATTTCCCAAGGGTGTGAGTTACTCTCTTAATCGTCTCCAGGTGGGGAATTTTTATTTTATTGTTGGGTGTGTCTCTGGTCTTGTCTTTAGGGGGTCGGTAGAAAATTACGTTTGCTTTTTGAATTGCTTTCTCAATTATATGGTCAGGATACTTTAAAGATGAAAGTTGCTTGCGAATTAGTTCAAATTCTTTTTCCAGGAAATCTGGGGAACAAATTTGTAAGGCTCTTAAGAATAGGTTGCTAGCTACACCT
>NC_087205.1:57992418-58067997 GCF_015104395.2 Macrobrachium nipponense
GATACTTTGGCGGCAGGGCATCCCCAGTCCGGTCAAGCGATCTTACCCTCCCTTATGCCGGACTCTTCTAACCTCCCTCCATTTAAGCCCAACAACCCTTGGAGGGTGGCTCTACACGCTCCCTTCTCAGAAGGGATGCTTTCTATTGAGGGTTGTGGAACTCGGAGACTCGAGGACTTCGAGTTCTACCCCGAGAACCTGCAACCACCATTCATGGGCTACGTTCGTTTAACCGACGCAGCCATGATGAGAGAAGACAAGGTCCCTAAGGAGACTGTCATTCTCCCCCGGGAACAGGAACAGCAAGCCTGGCTACGGAGCTTAGCTGAGTGGGAGTGCGAGAATACTCGCCTCACTGCCTTTAGGAGCCCCTTCACCATCTTCACTACGGTGGAAGGTACGCCACTTCCGCTCACTCTGAAAGTGGTGGAAGCTACCTACCAGGCAGCTCTAAAGGATGAGCTTATGCCCCAGCTCCGGGAGACAGAACCGACCTCTCTCCTAATCCCGGCTCAGAAAATTACTTTGAAGGGGCAGCTCCTACTTTCACTGTAGGAAAGCTCAAGCCTGACTGTGCCACAACTTTGTTTAGCAAGAGACTACCCAGGCTCTCGGATACGCTACTCCAGACGGAGTATGATGCCAGGACTAGGCTCAGCAGGTCCCTCAACTCCTTGACAATGGCGGAGATGACAGCCCTTGTTTATGAACAAGAGCCGTTAATTAAGGTTATGGCTAAGTCGCTTCTGCATACAATGCAGTGTGACTTCTATGACTTTGTCATCGCGAGGCGTAATTGTAGAAAGCACGTTCTGGCGGAGGCCACGATCCGCCACGAACCTAATAAGCTTATCGCCTCATCCATATGGGACACAGACCTCTTCCCCACTCAGGTCGTGAATGAGGTTCTGTATGAGGCCTCTAAAGTTAATCAGAGCTTGAGAGTCAGGTGGGGTCTCGTTGCGATACGTAAACCCGAATCCACCGGATCCAACCCCAGGCAGAAAAAGAAGCTTAGGAAGTTCCAGTCCTTCCAGGCACCTCAGCAAGCTCTGGTCCAGACGGTACAGGTACCTAAAGTTTCTAGCCAAATGCTTTTCTAACTTCCTTAATTATGAAGTTAGTGTCTTTATTTTTCCTCAATCAAGTGTTTTACACACTTCTTACACGCATTAGTGAATGAATATTAACATTTCCCTTACTTGCAAAATATGTGAGGGTCTACCTAAGCATTCGGTAGTCTAACCTAAAACTCTAATTACTTCTTCGAAGCAAAATCCATAAAAATTAACAAAAGCGTATGCCAAACCAAAGATCCAATACATCACCAAATATACAGCCCAGAAGATCGATGGCGATGAAAAATGAAAAACAAGTCAGGAGGTACCAACAACGATGTTGCCAGTACCGGCGACAGAGAAAATCTGATTAGAAAACGGGAATGGTTCCTATTCCTGCCACCCAGCAGCAGGGCGGTAGATCACCTGACCTACCTGTAGCGTGTGCCGCGAAATTCGAATTTCTGTCGGGGACGACGGAGTCTATCGCTAGGTATATATCTGACAGGGAAGTTGAATGTACAAAACAGTCAGTTCGGAGTACGAGCATTTGTTCGAAGAAATTTTCTTGAAAATTTTGTTCGAAAAACAAAAAGTTCAAAATAAGAAAGATTCGACAAACGAAGTACCACTGTATTATTGTTACCTGCGACTAGTTAGTAAGAGAAATGGTATCTAATATCATTCACCATGGATCTGAATTTTGTCATGTTAGGAATAAAGGATTATAACAATTACTATGGCTAGCCTTTCATATGGGTCACTTAAGCATGGACATACAATTTGCTTAACCCTTAAACGCGGAAGCGGTAAAAATCAAAACCTCTCCCAAAATGCCGGGGCCGGTTTGGAGTGAGTGCGGAAGCGGAAAAAATAATTTTTTTAAAAAATCACAGCGCGCTTAGTTTTGAAGATTAAGAGTTCATTTTTGGCTCCTTTTTTTGTCATTGCCTGAAGTTTAGTATGCAACCCATCAGAAATGATAAAAATTATCATTATCATATATAAATAATGCGATATATGATAGCGCAAAAACGAAATTTCATATATAATTGTATTCAAATCGCGCTGTGCGCAAAATGGTTAAAGGTAACAAGTTACTTTTTTTTCTCATTGTAATGTAAACTAAATTGCGATCTTTTTGGTATATAGCACATTGTAAAACGATAAAAGCAACACAGAGAAAATATTATCACAAAATGATGCATGAATTTGTAACGCGCGGACGTAAAAAAATATATTTTTTTAAATTCACCATAAATCTAAATATTGTTATAGACTTCAAATTTGTTTCAAGATGAAGTTAAATGATGGAATATTACGATACTGTAAGAGTTTTAGCTTACAATTGCAGTTTTCGACCATTTCCGACGAGTTAAAAATGACCAAATGTCAAAATTTTTTTTATAAATTTTTTTCCATATGCAATTATTTCGGAAATTAGAAAAGCTACAACCTTCACATATTTTTCCTTTTATTCTACATGAAATTGTGCACATTTTCATATATAAAACTCTATGAAATGCCTAATATGAAACTGAGCAAATTTTCCGAGAATGCGATGTACGCAATTCGGAGATTTATGGCGGAGAATCCGTGAACGGAGGGAAGGAAAGTTTTTTTCATAAATTCACCATAAATCGAAATATTGTGCTAGAGACTTCCAATTTGTTGCAAAATGAAGACAAATGATTGAATATTACTATACTGTAAGGATATTAGCTTACAATTGCGTTTTTCGACCATTTCGGTAGAGTCAAAGTTGACCAAACGTGGTTTTTTTTCTATTTATCGTGATTTATATGCAAATATTTCGAAAATGAGAAAAGCTACAACCTTCAAATATTTTTCGTTGTATTTTACATAAAATTGCGCACATTTTCATATATAAAAACTTTATGTAACAGCTAATTTAAAATGGTGCAAACATTACCACAATCGCACATATGATTTTTTCGGAAGTTACCACGCTGACGTAAGGAAAATGTTATTTTTTTCATAAATTCACCATAAATCGAAATATGGTGCTATAGACTTCCAATTTGTTGCAAAATGAAGGTAAATGATTGAATATTACTAAAATATAAAAGTTTTAGCTTACAATTGCGTTTTTCGACCATTTCGGTAGAGTCAAAATTGACCGAAGGTTGAAAATTTGTCACTTATCATTTTTTATATGAAAATATTTCAAAACTGATAAAAGCTACAACCATGAGTTGTTTTTAGTTGTATTGTGCATGAAATTGCGCACATTTCCATATATAAAACTTTATGTAACGGCTAATTTTAAAATGGTGCAAACATTACCACAATCACATGTATGATTTTTTTCGGAAGAGTTACCGCGCGGACGTAAGGAAAAAGTTTTTTCATAAATTCACCATAAATCGAAATATTGTGCTAGAGACTTCCAATTTGTTGCAAAATTAAGGTAAATAGTTGAATATTACAACAATATAAGCGTTTTAGCTTACAATTGCGTTTTTCTACCATTTCGGTAGAGTCAAAGTTGACCAAAGGTTGAAATTTTTGCACTTATCGTTATTTATATGGAAATATTTCAAAACTGATAAAAGCTACAATCATGACTATTTTTTTGTTGTATTCTAAATTAAATTGCGCACATTTCACATTTTCATATATAATACTTCATGTAACAGATAATTTTAAACGGTGCAAAAATTATGTCAAAGTGACACAATAATTTTTGAGATGTGTCACTGATACTTTTTAGTGCGATACGAAAGAAATTCGCGCTTGCGCGCCTGCGTAACGATTGTAAACAAAACAACGCCTTGATCCGTGAACTCCCAGCATCCCCCAAGGCGCGTGATTCAAAAGTTTTCGGCTGGTAGGCCTATAAGTATTTTTCCGCGAATTTAAAAAAAAAAACTTTTTTGAGTCGACGTATGGTACGTCCATTCGGCATACGGGGGACATTTTGACTCGACGTTTAATACATCCATTCGGCGTTTAAGGGTTAAGGGGACCGTCCGCTACGGCGGATGACATGTGAACTTGAAAAAATAAAAAATTGAGTTATTACTTGTATCTATGCAGAAACATCCCGTGCATGCTTTCCAGGAGTTTCAGCCAATTATTTTTACAAATAATGAAGATATAGCGGTTTTTAAATGATGACGTCATCGTAACTGCGTCGTCTGTATGACTGAGTTTGACAGAATCGTTTTTGCGTGTTTATTTTTGCATATACAGGGATTTTTTCAGATTTTTTTCAAGGTTCTCATGCATCTGGTAGCAATGAAAGGTAGTGTGAATTGAGAGCTGGTCAGAGCGGCTATTTATAGGTGAGAGCCGCGAGACTCAGAGAATGACTCGGTTACGCCACAGACGTCAAAGAAGTTACATGCACTTCGTCACTTGTGTTTGGTCACTAGCTATTTACATTGTTTTTATAACTTCTTAGTGAACTTATAGCAATGCCAAAGTTACCTAAGATCAAGAAGGCTACTTAGCAACTAAGGCTAGCAAAATTAGCGAAGGCAAGGAGTGTGCTGAAAGAAAAACACAAAAATTCATTGTTATCAGCGCCCTCATTGTCTCGTGTCTTGCCGTCAACATCATTGTCTGGTGTCACGCTGAGGGTATTAATACCACTTTTAGGGGTAGGACCAGGATCCTTGATGTAGAAATCAACAATAAAAGTACAAATAAAGCAATTATAATAATGTTGTTTTGATTTTTATAAGAAAAAAGCGAAATTTACATAGCAAATCTTTGGGAGCTCATAACTCAAAAACATACTTATGCGCATGTCGGTAACCATTACTTGGTTATTTATTATCCAATTTTGGAGAGAAAGATATAATTGGAAAGAGGAATAAAAATCTCATAATTCTGTGTGACAGAATTTTGATTTCTTTCTTTCTTTTTTTTTAGAATTTTTTGAGTGTCTAGGACTTTTAAAACAAAAAAAAAAAAATTCATAAAAAACAAAAAAAAACCAAAAAACAAAAAATCAAAATTCTGTCACACTGAATTGTTCATATATAAAGAAGTGTTTATGGTATGATTTTCAATACAACTGATATCATATTAGCGGAGAAATCTCTACCTATTTTTTTTTTAAATCATAATTTTTGCTAATAAAGCTAAAAGTTTTTCCTCAAATGACTTGAAATTTTTATATGATGAAGGTATTATTTATATCTAAAACATATAAGAAAATTATCTATTTTGCGTAATAAATAAAAAAAATAGACATCATAGCGGACGGTCCCCTTAACCTCCCAAGATATAAAATTCCAGTAAGAAACATATCATCAGACTTTAAATCTTGCCTTGAGATTTACAAGATTACCTCAGTCTGCAGAACTAGGATTACAAGCAGTCCCCGGGTTAGGACAGTCTCGGCTTACGACGTTCCGAGGTTATGACGCTTTTCAATTATATTCATCAGAAATTATTTCCAGGGTTACGACGCATGTTCCAGTTACAACACCTACAAACGCTGATCTGGCAGATGAAATATGACACCAAAAATGCATAATGCAGTTTACATAGTTTTGAATGCACCTAAAGCATTAAAAGTAAGGTTTTCTTAGGATTTTTTACAATGTTCCAGCTTATGACGATTTTCGGCTTACGACGCGTCTCAAGAACGGAACCCACGTCGTAACCCGGGGACTGCCTGCACATCCCATTTTGGAGGTGTGTCACTGGATGATGTACTGCTCTCTCAAAATTGTACATAGTGTTTTTGCTCCCTCTCAAACTATGCAACTTTTTTTATAGATTTAACATACTGGAAAGCTCCACTCTTTAACAATCAATACCATTCTGCTTCCCATGATGATGTAAAACAATCCACTAAAATGGGAACAGCCTCAAAGAGTAATGTATCATGGCATACAAAATGAAGAATTTAATGGACTTTGCACGACATTTGTCTATTTAGGTGACTACTCCACACTCAACTCTTGATTCATGTTTGCTGCTGATGCTTAAATTACAATGGTTTAAATGTATTATTATTATTACCTGCATTATTATTCAAAGATGAAACCTATTCATATGGAACAAGCCCACAAAGGCCATTGACTTGAAATTCAAGCTTCCAAAGAATATTGTGTTCATTAGGAAGAAGTAGGAAGAGGTAAAGAGAAATACATAAAGAGGAGATCCCACCTATTAAAAATGAAAAAACTAATAAATTAATAAATGGATTAAAATGCAAGGAGTATAGTATTAAGGCACTGCACCCTCACTTGAAGTAATGTACCCATTTAATTAGGCAATAAAAATAATTGTTAATTAACAGGACTGAATTACAGTTTTATACTGAAGTCTGAGATTACCTTTACATCTTGATTTCCTGACATGCTGAAATGATGTGGTGGAGGATTTGGATGGGGTGGAAGACCGCTGATTATTCTTGGACTCTCACAATTTGAATGAACACTATGGGGGACTTTCAACACCCTCTTTGTTGTTCGTAACATAAATACTCGCCCAGCTTGCCCTTTTTCTTCTTCCGCTGTGCTACTTCTCCCCAACTGAGGTAAAAATAGTAACATCTCATTTACAAAAAAGAATTCTAGGCTTTCCTGCCACAGTTACTTAAAATTATAATAATTAAACAAACCTACACCTTTGACTTTGCTTCAGCAGATTCTTTTACCACTTAATCACAAAAATTAACAAGATAAAAAATAAAAGGATGAATATATCTAAGTAATTCTACAAGTTCCTGATAAAGATATCAAATCTAACATCAGAATATGGTACTTTTATAGTTATGACAAAAATGACAAATTTGAAATTAATTGGTATTTTTCATAGCTAACAAATCTGCAGCCTTAACTTTAGGATAAACCTTCTGGTGCCAGCTGGAAACCAGTAAAAACAATAACAACTGCTTATGCAAGGAATTGGTGGCATCTGGCATGTCACAGAGATGAGGTAGAGGGATGCCAGCAACCCAACTTCAACCTCGTCATGTATCACTTTTTCTTCTAGTGCCTTTCAGAGAGTGCATTTTGGTTTTTATAATACAATCCCAAAACCCAGCTAAAATGTCTCGTAAGCTTCAGAGGAAATGTCCCGGTGCCCCGGTGCCTGAGGTTACCCATCTTCATGTTTCCTGCTTCCCTTGATACCGAAGCCCATTCAACTTGTAGTAGGTGCAGATCAAGTGTTTGTAACTTGATTAACCCTTGTTCTGAATGTCATTCTGGGTCTACTGAGCAATGGAGGCAATTCAGCAAGAAGCAGCACAAAAGGAAGTCAGAGGCGCCATCTTGGGAAGGAATTCCTCCTTCTATGGATGCTTCTAAGTCTCTTCATTCTTCTGCTTCTCCCTTGCCTAAGACCTCTTCCAGTTGCTTGTTCTTCCTTTGAAGGCTTGTCCCCTTCCTTTTCCCCCATTGATTCATCTTTGGAAGTTTTGGGAGGGGGATAAGGAGATTTTATGCCTCATGCTGCACCGTCTTTCTTGGGGGGAATGTTTACCCACCTAGGAGGGCGGAGGCAGCACCATCTTTTTTCTCCCTCGTTCAAGCCATGTTGGACTTAGTCGACTCTGTGTTTCGAAAGAAGTACGTCCATGTTCTTAAGAAGTGATAGCATAGATATCCTTCTAAATTCCTCATTGGATGAGTGGTTTATGTGCTTGCCTACTGATTCAGTAGTCCCGTGTTCAATTCGCTGCTCTGCCAAAGTCGAATCAGAGGAATTTGTTTCTGGTGATTAGAACTTCGTTACTGATCCAATCTCCAAAAAATGATAGACCTTCTCTTCTTATTCACCTTCAGACCACAGCTGTGACTCTTCCACCGTGGTCCACAGCTATGACTCTTGCGCCTTGGGCCACGGGCGTGACTCTCCTGCACATGTATGTGTTCCCTTGGATGATGTCTTTTATCTGTCAGCCTCCCACCTTCAAGTATCTCATCCTAAGAAGAACTCTACGGTAGTTCCTTAGTCTCCCATTTGTCTTATGCAAGTTCAGAGGAAAGATGGCAAGGCTCCGATTAAGAAATCCCAAGTGGTGGATTCTCCTTCTAGTTCAGCTATGCAAGATGTTCTTTTAGTTCATGCCCACATCCATCTCTCTAGAAGTCCAGTTAGTACAAGGCCTTCCAGACGTTCATCTTGCCTTTGCTTCAGGTCTTGCTCATCCAGAAGATATCAGGATTCCTCCAAATTCTCATGGCCTTGAATGTGTGGTAAACAACCTCTAAATCTATCCAGAGGCTACCCTTTCAGTGCAAAGCCAGACCCAAAAAGTAAACAACCTAATACTGTATACTATATTGTATCAATGAAGTATCAAGGACTATGATACTAAAGTAAGCATCACAATGCAGAGCTGTGATCCACAGCTAGAGTGCAGTAAGAAGTTTATATTAAATAAGGAAGTGACAGAGGGATACGATGTCCAGTGGCTGGAAAATAGACTAAGATCTCAAAGATCAAAATGTTTTGGACGTGATGAAGAGCAAGCTAAGTAGTAGACATGGAAGAAGTATGATGATAGCTAAATGTAATAACATGAAAATATAAAAAGCAATCATAAATAATGCATTTGGTAAACATGCAGTACGTACAGGAAATGATACATCACCACTTACTCACCTGAGAGTAATAATTAGAACCCCAACCCCACAGTTGTCCCTGAGATTCAAGAGCAAGGGTAAAGTCAGCCCCACACGCAATATCAGTAATGTATGCTTCGTCTAAAACACGACTTGGGGTTAATACCTCACGACGATTTCCTGTCCCTGCGAAGTATAGATGTTAAGAAAAAATATAATTTTCAAGCATTTTTTAACTCTGTAGTCTATTCTAGTTTCTTACATCACAATAAACCTATCATGCATGTAATAATATGAAGACAAAACATCTAGGGAGGGGAAAAACAACACAAATTCGTCTTAAAATGATATTACGTATACTTATTTGGTATAAAATTCATAAAGAGTGGCAATGACGAACATACTGCGAGTAAAAATCGTTGAGCAGCAAATACAATGAGGAAAAAAGTTATTTCTTGAGTAACAAACATGAAACTTTTTCCCTAGTCATGCCAACCACAATGTTAACCCTTTTCAATTTGGGTGGTACAAGGTTAGACGAGGGAATTTCCACCTTTGATTTCATCTGTTTATTTCTTATTTTATTTTAGTAGTACTGTACACTTAATGCAAATTTTTTACAAGTTAAATTTGTACATATCAAGGATCACTTATTCTTCAGAGCTTGATCAAGAATAAAGGACATTATGGAGCTTAAGAGCTTTTCTGCAATGGCATATCTAACTTTTTCATTGTCAAGTTCTTGCAGCCTATTTATATTAGGTGACTAGAATATTCAAACCATTTCCTAAGAGTGACTGTAATATTCAAACCATTTCCTATGAGGCTATCTACATGTATATGAAACAGCACTTTTCAGTTTAAAAATATAATAAAAGAAGACAAAACTTTAAGAGATTCTATAAATCTGTGAATCCCTTCAGAGCTTCTGTACAGGTATCACCTTAACTCTATTGCCAGCAGAGCTTCTGTACAGAACCCTATAAGTAAAGACTGGTGGGTGCTCAGGTACCAAGTACCCAGCAGGCTTCCCAAAAAACTCAACACCCTAATGTCAAGACAAATAGTACAAGGAAGAAATGCTTCCTATGGTCCTTCCCCTAATACCATGCCAATTACGAATAACAGACCCAAGATACTACAATTCTCAAAAACTGTCTATTTCTTTCAAATAGTGAGTCGCAAAAATGGAATGACACTTCCAGTAAGTTGACTGAAGGATCACTGATAGTGACATATTATGCCCGAATGCATACGAGATGGCAACTGCTCTGATCTAGTGTGCCATCACCTCAACAGTAGGCAGTACATCTTCTTGGATCTGTGAGTGGGCCTCTGAAATAAGGCTTAGAAAATGTGATAATGCATTTTTTGGTAAAGGCTGAGAGGGATTTTTAACAGAGTACCAGAGATTACTAGCTGGGCCTCTGATGCTCTTGGTTCTGTCTACATAATATCTTAGGGCCCTGACGGGACAAAGGCCCCTTTCCTCCTCTTCCAGACCAAGGATGTCCATAAGGTTTTTAATGGTAAACAAGTGCGCCCAAGGGTTGGATAGTGTCTCATTTTTTAACAGGACACTTGGCATAAAGGTACATACTGCATCTTCATGTGCAAAGCCACTTCACTTGTCTATAGCTTGTAGCTCACTCACTCGTTTGGCAGTGGCTAAAGCTACAAGGAAGAGAATTTTCTTTGTCAAGTTTTTAAAAGTAGTGGAATGGAGAGGCTCAAAAGGTGGGCTTGTTAACCACTTTAGGACTATGTCCAAGTTCCAACACATAGAATCAGCTCTTGATTACTTGGAAGTTTCTAAAGACTTCATGAGGTCACTCACATCTTAGTTAGAAGTCAAACCTAGGCCTCTATGCTTAAACACAGATCCCAATATTGCTCTATAGCCTTTCATGGTGGATGAAGAGCCCCCCTTGGCAGTCCTCAGGAACAGGAGAAAGTTCGCTTTTTGGGCTACGTATGCACATAGAGGTTTTAGTTGATGAGATGTTACGCCTGCTACATCATCGATGGAAGTAAGCCCACTTGGATTGGTATACTTGTCAAGAAGACCGACATCTATATCTTAAAAATCCCTCTGCTCTGACGAGTTTCTGGACAGTCTGAAGCCTGTCAGAGTCAGACCGGATAGTCCTTGATACAATTTCAACAGGTGGGGCTGTTTGAGTAGACATGGACCTTGCAGTAGTAGTCTTGAAAAATCCACTAGAAGTTTCAGAAGGTCCAAGAACCATTCCTGGCATGGCTAAAATGGAGCTATTAGGGTCACCTTCACATTGGGATGGGATTGAAATTTGTTGATGACCTTTCTTACCATGCTGAACGGAGGGAAGGAATAAAGATTCAGGTTTGACCAATCTACAAGCATTGCATCCGTCACCCATGCTTGAGGGTCCAGAACCAGGTAACAAAACTTAAGAAGGCACTGATGTGGTAAACAAATCCACAATTAGCCTGCCCCCACAATTTCCATAGACTATTGCATCCTCTGGTGTTCAGGGTCCACTCCATCAGAAGGATTTGTCTGACGACTTAGCTTGTCCACTAGGACATTCATTTTCCCTTGAATGAAGCAGGTGACTAACCCCACCCAATTCTTGTTTGACAAAGTATGAAGTTCCTATGTGGCTTCACAGAGAGAGGAGTGGGTTCTGCCTTGCTTCTTTATGCAAAGAAAATTAGGTCTGGGCTCACAAAGCGCAGTGACTTTCCCTCCAAGAGTCTGTCTTCAGATATCCACTACTGCAGTCCAATTTTATTTCTTTTGTTACGGAGAACATCACAGAGACTGGTTGTTTCTTCCTGTCCCAACTTGCCTTTAGGAAGAACTGCAGAGGTCTCATATTCAGTTTCCCAAACTTCATGAACTGCTCGATGGATGGGAGTTCCCAAAAGGCTCATCCAACAATTAGCTGTACAAGACAGGAGTGAAAGAAGGTCGTATACTGTTTGTAGACAGGATTCTATTCTCTTGGTTTGCAGAAAAGCCCAAAAACAGAGTTTATGCTCATTCCTAAATAGCAAATCTCCTGGATCAGGATCAGTTGTGACTTCTGTTTGTTAATAGTCCTAGATCCTGGGTGAGAAGTGTTCTGTGAAGACCCTTCACACACTGTTCCTGTGATGATAAATGGAGAAACCAGTCGTCTAGGTAATAAGCATACATTGATGTCTAGAAGGTGCACCCACCTCACGAGAGGAGATAGTACCCAATTAATACTTGCATAGCTTTGGAGAGGACAAACACTGCTTGAAACTGTAAGACTGTCCTCAAAGACAAATCTGAGGTACATGCAGTCCCAGGTTATCTGTGGGGGCTCTATTCTGAGAGAGAGAGAGAGAGAGAGAGAGAGAGAGAGAGAGAGAGAGAGAGAGAGAGAGAGAGAGAGAGAGAGGCCGATAAACAAAAAGATGCCATTAACTAAAGCATGACAAAGCATGACAATTTATGGCACCATAATGGCACTTATGGCGCTATTACTCTATTATTGGTGCCTTTTGATGCTGATAACTGGAACTCTTCCTGTTATGGCACCTTAAAGTGCCTATTTTATGGCACTAACCGGATCATTGATAACTGGGGACTGCCTGTATTTTCCCCGAGTCCTGATGGACAGGGACATGGTAATATGCATCCTGTCTGCAGAGTGATCATTCAATCGCCCTGCTGAATAAATGAAAGCACCGAGTGACTCGTCTCCATTTTGAACTTCATTTCCTGGATGAAGAAGTTCAGAGCACTGACGTCAAGGACAGGTCTCCAACTCCTGGATGACATAGGGACTGCAAAAAGGCAGTTGCAGGATCCTTTTGTTGTGTAGTCTTCCACCTCCTCTATAGGTCTCTTCTGCAAGAGGGACAACACTTCCTCCAACAGAAGTGCAAATCTTTCAGAGTTTCTTGAGTAGGTCATCAATGCAATCGGTGTGGACATGAGTGGGGGATACACCTTGAAAGGGATCAAGTATCCCTCCTTCAGGATCTTGACTGTCCATGATTCTGCGCCTCTGACACTCCACTTTACCCAGATGAGGAGTATGTAGCCTTGCTCCCAAAGGTTTGTGAAGGACAGATACATCATTTTCTTGATGGTTGCTGGCAGAAGTCTTCTTGGATGATCATACTGTGAATCGCACTCTTGAAAGTTTAGAACGAAAACTTTGTCTACCTTCATGAAAAGGCTGTTGTTGCAGCAGAAAAATGGATTTCAACCCCAAGGACGAGGGCTCCTTGGGGTGCTTGAACAAATGAGCCAGTAGGTCTTGAGTAGATTTCTTCTGTAAGTCTTAAGCTATTTCTTAACTGCTGCATGTAGAAAAGGGTAACTTCTGTGTCAACATCACTCCCTTAGTGGTGAAAGAGCACTACAATTCCCTATTCTTTAACACTACCAGGGAAAAAAGCGCCGCATGTTGTGAGGAGCTATCTCTTAAGGCTTTATCGGCATATGAAAGTAAGTCCAGCTAGTCGGCAGAGAAGTCCGTCACCAAACTATCAGAGTAACCCAAATCTTCTTGGCAAGAATACCAATTATCCAATCAAAGAAACTGAAGGCTTCAGATTTGAAATATACCCTTCACTAGGAGGTCTAATTCCTTGGAAGCAAACATAATTTTAGTAGATGAGAAGGCTGAGTGCTGCACTGGGTGTCAATCAGGCCCAAGAAGTCCCCCTAGGGATGAAGCAGCCCCTCCTAGGGAAGGGGCTTCTCTAGTAGAATAAGACATGTATCTTCTAGCTGTAATTCTTGACAGAGATAGGGTGAAAGTAGCCTTCGCTTGCTCCTTTTTCACTGCAAGCCAATCCTCAACTTCCTGCAGAACTTTCTTTGAAAAGGAGGACAGGACCACTCTGGGAGGCCTATAGCTGGAGTCCACTTGGTTCCGTATTTGCAAGGTAGAGGCTGGCAAAATTGGCACGGCTGGTTAAAAATGTGATGGAAATGTTGCCACAAATTATCTTAAAAGAGAGGCGTACGATGAAGGAGTTGATTCTTGAACTAATTCATCCTCCTCTAAAAAAGACACGTCCGCCAACTGCTGTTTAATTTGAGCGATGACGAGTCTTCAGTTATGGGCGCAGGTGAACTAAATCTGGATGGGCACAAAGTTAGCACCGGGCACTTGTCAGTTGGCAACTGGTGCTCAGTGCGCAAAGTCAGTCCGTGGGCAGTCAGGAGTCAGCAAATGGCACTCAAAGGCTGTGACCGTCATATGTTGCTCAGGAGAATACATTGGGCACTCATGTGGGCGCCGAGACAATGGTGAGGAGCGTTTCTTGTTTGATGGATGCCTGGTCACCAAATAAGGCTCTCTGGCAAAAAAGTAATCCTGGCTGCACCAAGTACTGCAACCTGGTTGAGAACTGAGAGAGGGATCTCTCGTTTATTTTGTTGGAATATGAGATGGCTCGTTGTCACTAAGTCTTTTCAGGGGACGCAACACACCACAAAGACACCTTGAACACCTTATGTCGGGACTCTCTGAGTCCAAAGACAACTGTGGACACTAACAGAGATGCCCTTCCAACGGCAGTCTGAGGGTCTTTCACTATGTGAGTCATTAGCTCCATGTTTTACTGAGGGAGTGACCACCTGTAGGCAAACCCCCTTGACCTCCTTTGGACCTCCAGTATGTCTCCTCCCAGCATCTGAGCTGTCAGGGGAGTATGGCGGTAAACTTCATCTAGGAGCGTCGAGGAGATGGTCAGCCAACCCCTCCACTGGCGCTGGCGGTCCCCGGGTTACGACGGGTCCGGCTTACGACGTTCTGAGGTTACGACGCTTTTTCTTAAATATTCATTGAAAAATCCGCCCTGGGTTACGACGCTGACGCTTCCGACGCTCCGAGTTTACGACGCTTTCAAAAAACGCATACCATGATAAGAATCCTTTATAGTTTAGCACAGTTTCTCTCTCTCTCTCTCTCTCTCGTCTCTCCTCATCTCTCTCTCTCTCTCTCTCTCTCTCTCTCTCTCTCTTTGTATTTTCCGACGAAAATAATCATTAATTAGTGTATTTTGATGTTTATTTTCATGACTAAATACATTTTTATAATACAAAAATTATTTACTAATTTTCAAATATTAATTTTGATTAATACTGTATTAGTAAGTTTAATAAGTTGAAATGATATCACATAATACAAATAATAATTCATTCTCTCTCTCTCTTCTCTCCTCTCCTCCTTCTATCTCTCCTCTCCTCGCTCTCACCTTCTCCTCTCTGCTCGTCTCTCGCTCTCTCTACTACAAAGATGTATGTTTTTTTGTATGATAAATAAATGATTTACTATTTTCAAATATTAATATTAATTTATACAGCAATAATATCAATTCATTAAAGAAAATACCATAGTGAATTAGTAAGATTTTAGCTTATAATTCAAAAATTATGGAAGAATGAAGGAAATCCCAGTCTTCTCTCAGTAACCTTTTCTCGAGATCCAGGTACTAAAACTGTCAGATATATCAAGTTCTGTGACAGCCAGGAGGGGGAAGAGCTGCAGTGTTGCAATCACGTGGTCCTGAAATTTCCCCCCTCTCTCTCTCTCTCTCTCTCTCTCTCTCTCATCTCTCTCTCTCTCTCTCTCTCAAATACTGAGACTCAAGATTTTTTATGTACTTGTACTATTTGTTTTTAATACTTTCAAATAATAATAATAATAATAATAATAATAATAATAATAATAATAATACAACAATAATAATAAGAATAATAATAACTGAATTACAAAATTCATATGTGATAGTATTTTAAAGAAATACAATACGTACTAATCTATCCATGTCACTTTTAATTAAGGTTAACTCAACTCTCTCTCTCTCTCTCTCTCTCTCTCTCTCTCTCTCTCTCTCTCTCTCTCTCTCTTTTTGCCACACAAGATAATAATGTGTCATAGTGGTAACTCCCTCCCTCTCTTTCGCTGGAAGCGTTATAAGTATTTTTTGAGAGAATAGAGAGAGATAAACACTCTCTCTCTCTCTTTTACAGAGATGAAAGAATTTCTATGGTACTAGTATGTAAAATGTTTATTGATAATTTCAGTTAGTATTTAATAATAATAATAATAATAATAATAATAATAATAATAATAATAATAATAATAATAATAATAAAAAACTTTAATTACAAAATTCATAATGGTCGCATTTTAAAGAGATGAAAATGACCTTTCCATTTCACTTGTAAGGATAATTCCTCTTTCTTACCGAGATGAGAGAATTTTTATGGTAGATGCACGTGTTTATTATATTTTCAAATAATAATAATAATAATAGAGGTAGGTAATCAGTAATACGATAACTAATTTCAAAAGAAAATTCTTCCCTTTGTCTTTTTCTGTATCAATTTCCCTACCTCAACTCCAGTGACACTCGGAGCTTAACAATGCCATACAATGGTCAACGAATTTAATGGTTTTATGTAATCTCTCTCTCTCTCTCTCTCTCTCTCTCTCTCTCACTGAGATGAGATCATTTTCATGGACATGTATGTAATAAGTTTATCATTAATATTTTCCAATAATAATACTATTAACTGTAAGTACAAAATTCATATCTGAGTATTTTAAATACAATAATCATTCCATTTCTCTCTTTTAAATACTGTAAGGACAACTCTCTCTCTCTCTCTCTCTCTCTCTCTCTCTCTCTCTCTCTCTCTCTCTCTCTCTCTCTCTCTCTCTCTCCACAAGGTGTTTCTATTTCTTCCTTTTATCTCTCTTGTTCTCAGCAAAAGAATTGATAGACAGACAAACATAATTGCACAGTCCTCTCTTTCTCTCTTCTCTGGAGAAATATATGTATTTATGGGAGGGGGAAAAGTTGCCTACAGACGTTCATTTCAATCTATTGAAACCGTAAGGAGTTATTTCTCTCTCTCTCTCTTTCTCTATCTAATCACTCTCTCTCTCTCCCTCATTCCTCTCTCTCTCTCGTCTCTCTCTCGTCTCTCTCCTCTCCTCGTCTATCTCTCTTCTCTCCTCTCTTGTATTTTAATGAAAATATACAGTAATTTGTGAATACACAGTGGTGCACATGAAAAAAGTAAATTAGTGATAATTTTAGAGATACGGCCCTAAGAAAAATTGCAAATTAGTGAAATTTTCCCTGTGGACATGTTTTCAAGAACGTCGTTCCGGCTTACGACGATTTTCGGGTTACGACGCGTCTTAAGAACGGAACCCCCGTCGTAACCCGGGGACTGCCTGTATTCACACTGTCCATCAACAGTTTTAAGGACATACCTAATTTGGTAACAGTATTAACTGCAAGGTCCAATCTACATTCAAACTTACACTCCAGGCTGGCAATGGTATTTGGTTTGGAAGCATGGATGATAGGCACAGAGTGATGGTGCAATGGTATTTGGTTTGGAAGCATGGGTGATAGGCACAGTGTGATGGTGCAATATCAACAATATTAGGAGGACTGAGGATGGCTGGTAAGGCTAGAGCAGGGGAAGAAGGAATTGCTCAAACATCTACAATCAGCTTAAGAGCAAGTTCTAGACTACTGCTCTAATCTTGGTACTAGAAACCTCCTCCTTTTCCTGTCTCTATCCAGCTTTTCTAAATGAGACTTTAAACCCTTCCACTGCTTTATATACCAATCCTTACATTTATCACACGTCAGCTCCTTTGAAAATACTTGTCCTCAACAGTTAGAACAAATAGTATGGGGGTCATAAATTGCTTTGGTCAAGTGGGTCTTAAAACCCTCCCTACAATATCTAATGCTGGAGGAACTAGAGTCAGACATTGTTAATTGTCACAAATCAAAACAAAAAGTCTGGGCTAAGCTGTAGGCTACCAAGCAACTCATTACACATCACCAAATCCTGGAATAATATTCCTGAAAAAGCGATGCGTGATTCAAACCAAACCTGCTGCAGAACTTCGATGTTACACCAAAAGGTGGCAAGAATGAAGTCAGATTTCTCAGTTGTATTGATTCTTTCACTCCCTGATAGAAGGCAGGGTATTCATCTACATGAGATGATAGCACTACCATGCGTATTTCAAATTTTTAGCTGCCGTGTGATTGGGAATGATTAGCTATGTGTTTACCTGGTAAGTTACATATATGAAATGCTTAGAGTAAGCAACTGACAAAATTCTTATTTCCCAGGGGTGACAAAAAAAGGGATTTTGACAAAGGAAAAATCTATTTCTGGGGGAAGACCTGTGTCGCCCGGTGAAATGTTCCTGTAGCACACATTTCTGGGTATAAATAGATGCTAAATATACCAGAGAAAAAGCTAAATGGAATGCTGAAGTTACTACCTCCAGCTCGCTCACCCATAAAGGGTGTCAGTATAGCACAAGGGCGAGTGGAAGTCACTACCACAGATACTCTGCCAATTAGAAGTCTGCTCTCAAAACCCCTCTCTAGATAGATGCCGTTACGTCTACCTTCCTCTCGCTACTACTACAACTTCTGCCCGAAAGCTCATTCCTGAATTACGCACCCAAGCTTGGGCCAGCTAAAGGGTGGGGGACCAGGAGAAGAGGGATGGGTTCACCGGGCGACACAGGTCTTCCCTCAGAAATAGATTTTTCCTTCATCAAAATTCCTTTTCTGGGTTTGACCTGTGTCGGCCGGTGAAATAGTATCAGAGAATTGGCCATACAAGCTTGGTAAATCACAAAATTTTATAGATACATATGGAAAGATAAAAATTTTCTTAAAATTATGTTTTAATAACCAATGTAAGAATAGCAAGTTACAAATGGTAAAAAAGGTATCAAATATGACCAAATCCATACTATCCTGGGAAAAACAACAGGTAAGGAATACAAAAAACAAACAATTATGAACTATGTACATGTCCAGGAGTGGGTTGATGAGCAATCCAGACTGGAACATAAAGCAGACGGGCAGGGATTACAAGCGAGGCAGGTAGGTTAGAGTGAGTACCAAAAGAAAAATTAATAGCAAAATAATTGAATACAAAAATAGAGTTACAAAACTAGGCCATATCAGGGGAGACAATGCTCCCTGCAGCCTCTAAATTCTTCAGATAGTGGCGTTTAAATACTGTCGGGGATTTCCAACCCGTATATTTTTTAAGATTCTCAAGTTCATATTATGAAAATAATTAACTGAGGTAGCCACTGCCCGGATATCATGGAATGAGGGACTGAATCCGGATTGGCTTGTTTAATAAAATAAAGAATTTGTTGTCTGATTCCTTTCAAGGAAATGGTTCCGCCTTTTTCTCTAATAAAGAGGACCTGAAGCCCTTTCAGAAGTTCTGCCCAGATAAGATTTTAATGTAACGATAGGACACAATGATGGGTCCTGTGGAAGAGGTACAATCTTCCATGGAGACCACCTGTTTTGTGGGTCTTCATTCTTTGCTAGGAATTTCCGGTCTGGGGAGAGCAGAACTTCTCCTGAAAGGAGGAAATCAATATGATTTGGTTCTCTAGAGAGAGCCGACAGTTCAGATATTCTGGCGCCCGAGGCCAGACTCATTAAAAATAATGTTTTTCCTGAGAAGGGTTAGATATGAGCAAGATTAATTATCAGTATCTAAAGCCAACTTGAGTACATCGTTTAAAAACCAGGAGACCGTGTGAGGAAGGTCTTCCGGTCTCAGACAAGCACATGCCCAAGGGATAGACGAGAAGTACGAATCTGTTAAAAGGGATTTTGACGGAGGAAAAATCTATTTCTGGGCAATGACCTGTGTCGCCCAGTGAAATGTTTCCTTTAGCATTCATTTCTAAGGTAAAAGTATTGCTACAAATACCAGAGAAAAAGTTAAAATGATAGTGCCAGAGTATACTGGCTCACTCACCTTTATTTAAAGGTGTTGGTATGGTATCTGGGGCGAGTGGAAACCACTACCAGAGGTCCCTTGCCATTTAGTCTCTTCCTTCCTCAATATCCCTAGTCTACAGAGGAGCCGATCTAAGGCCCCGCTACCACTACAACTAGCGCCTTTGTTTTCATTCCTGTAGATAGCACCCAAGCTTGGGCCAAATAGGGTGTGGAAGAAAAAGTGGGGTGGGATTTCACTCGGCGACACAGGTCAATGGCCAGAAATAGATTTTTCCTCCGTCAAAATCCCTTTTCTGGGCTCAGCCTGTGTCGCTCCATGAAATAGTGCCAGAGAATTGGCCCCACCAGCTTGGACAGATAGTGCAGATAACCAATAAATATAGGTAAATTAAAACTCAATTAGAAGTAAATACTATAATCTAGGTAATTAAATTCTACAACAAACAAGAAGATATCAAACAAATGAAAGTTTCAATGATCCTTAAAATTAAGCTTATCTACACTACCGGGTTAGATAACCCACAATGGCTCAATTAACACACACCAGTCAACAAAATTACCACATAGGGAAATTAGACCCAGAGACAAATATATACAGTACAAATCATCAATATACATAGAAAGTGCCATCCAAGGTAAAGTATAAAACCCAGTAACGACCGAGCTACGGCAAGAATGCTAGCGAGGCAGGTAGGAGAGAGAGAGATGTAAGAGAGACAGGCTACATAACTACTTATTACTGTTTTACGCAGTGTCAGGGGAAACTGTGGTTCCGGCTGCCACTGCTGGGAATTTAAGGGCCTCTAAAGACTTCAAATAGTGGCGTTTAAATACTGTCAGAGGTTTCCAGCCTGTGTACTTCTTGAGATCATCAAAATACATATGTTGAAAATAATTAATTGAGGTGGCTACTGCTCTAACATCATGTGCCCGTGGAAAAGATTCCGGGTTAGCTTGCTTTATAAAGTACAAAATTTGTTGCCTAATTCCTTTTAGGGAAATAGTACCACCTTTTTCCCCAATGAACAAAGGACCTGAAGATATCAGGGCAGTCCTACTTAAATATGCTCTTGGGGAATTAACTGGTCATAAGGATGGGTCCTGGGGAAGTGGGACAATCTTCCATGGGGCCCATCTATCTTGTGGGTCCTCATTCTTAGCTAGAAATTGACGATCTGGTGAGAGTAGTAATTCTCCTGAAGGGAGAAACTCGATATGATCTGGTTCCCTAGATAGGGCCGACAGTTCAAAAATTCTGGCTCCTGAGGCTAAACTTATTAGGAATAACGTTTTCCTTACAAGGGTTATATAATCACATGAGTCATTATTAGTGTCAGAAGCCAATTTAAGGACATCATTTAAAAACCATGAGACCGTCCTGGGTCTCTCAGTTGGTCTAAGTCTAGCACAAGCCCTTGGAATGGATGAAAAGTACGAATCTGTTAGATCTTTATTGAATCCAAATTGGAAGATCTTCTTAAGTGCCGATTTGGTAGTAGTAATTGTACTTGCTGCTTAAACTTTTTCGAACAAGGTTCTGAAAAAGGTTATGGCCAGATTCGTGGTCATGGTTTGGGCATTTGAGCCCTTTAAAAATATAGCCAGTTTTTGAACTGCTGAGTCATATTGACGCAAGGTCGATTCCCGTTTGTCAGATACTAAGAACTGGATGTTCTGAGGATCGATGTTGGCATCTTTCTGAGCCGCAAACTTCATGAAGTCCAATAAGTTGGGGCTTTCTGAATTCCTGAGGAAGCGGACACAGTCCGTGTTTGTACCAACTACGTCAGTTTGGGATTGGGAATCCGTTGAGGCCGGAGTCCTAATTCCAGTAGTACAGGAAACCAACTGCTCTTGGGCCAATTGGGGGCTACCAGTGCAATGTGACCCTTGAACGTCCTGAGCTTGTTCAGGACTTTCAGGAGTAGATTCACTGGAGGAAATAGGTAAATTCTTTTCCATACATTCCAATCTATAGCCATAGCGTCCGTGGCGTAAGCCAGAGGGTCCAGGTTGGGGGCCACATAACAAGGAAGTCTGTGGTTTGACTCAGTGGCAAAGAGATCCACCTGAAGCCCTGGTACCTGTTGACAGATCCATCTGAATGACTCCTTGTCCAACGTCCACTCCGACTCTAGCGGGACGGATCGTGACAGGGCATCCTCCACCAAGTTCCTCACTCCCGCTAGTTGAGTGGCTGACAGGTGCCATCTGTTCCTGTCTGCTAAGGCAAATATGGCTATCATGACATGGTTCACGTGGCTCGATTTGGAGCCACCCGTTTATGCAGTGGACTACCACTGCACTGTCCAATACCAACTTGATATGAGACTTCTTGGCTGGTCGTAGCCTTTTCAGGGTAAGAAACACTGCCATAGCTTACAGTACATTGATATGTTGCTGGCGGAATGGTAGGGACCAGGTTCCCTGTACTTTTTTGTACAGTGAGTAACCGCCCCAGCCGCTTAGTGAGGCGTCTGTGTGGACCACTAGGGCCGGCGGAGGGAATTGCAAGGGAATTGTCTTTGACAGATTCTTGATTTCCGTCCAAGGGCGGAGCCTCTTGCGTAAGATCGCCGGAATGGGAGCCATCTTGTCCCGGGATCTTCGGTTTGCCTTCGATCGCCAAACCCGGTTTATATCCTTTAGTTTGGCTCTCGGTAGAACGTCCGTCACTGATGCAAATTGGAGTGAACCTAGGATTCTTTCCTGGTTCCTCCGGGACGTCTGTTTTTGAGAAATTGTCTTGTGGCCTTGGCTATTTCTCTTCTCTTTAACGGCGGTATTGATAGAGTATGAGAGTTTAAGTCCCATTGGATTCCTAGCCACTGGAAACGTGACTCCGGCGTTAGCCGGGACTTGGTTCTGTTTATCTGGAACCCTAAATGTTCCAGAAACTGAATTACCTTGACCGTCACCTTGTGACATTCTTCGATACTTGTGGCCCATACGAGCCAATCGTCCAGATAGGCTACTAACATTATTCCCTGAGTTCTTAACTCCTGGACTACTATTTCCACCAACTTTGTAAATATTCTTGGCGCTATGTTGAGCCCGAATGGCATTACTCTGAAGGAGTAAGCCTTCTTTCCTAGTCTGAAGCCTAGGAATGGGCGGAAGTGTCTCGCTATTGGGACATGATAGTAGGCATCTGTAAGATCTATAGAGGTGGTGACAGCCCCACGGGGAAGTAAGGTCCGCACCTGCGAAATGGTCAGCATTCGAAACTTGTCGCAGTGAATGAATGAGTTCAGACAGGACAAGTCTAGAATTATTCTTAGTTTGTTCGAGTCTTTCTTCGGCACGCTGAACAAGCGCCCTTGAAACTTCAAGTTTCTGACTCTTGATACTACCCTCTTTTGAAGAAGTTCTTGGGTATACTCTACCAATTCCGCTGTTGGTTTTTGGTAAAAGGTGTTGGTTGGAGGAGGACCTTGAAGCCAACTCCACCCCAGACCTTTGGTTACAATGCTCTGTGCCCAGTAGCTGAACACCCACCGATGACAATTAACCACCTGGTATTCTTGATCTTGTTTTGTACCTGAGACCTTCATCTCCAATTGTACTTCATTAACGATGTCTGAGTAAAGACAAAAGCACTTGGATTTCTGACTATTATTTTCCTGTGGTATTCGCTTATTTATGAAGTCATGTGCATCTACAGTGATTTTTTAAGCATGTGTATATATATGTATATATATATCTATATATATATATATATATATATATATATATATATATCTATATATATATATAATATATATATATATATAATATATATATATATATATATACATAGAAAAAAATAAGAAAAAAATAAAAAAAAAAAAAATAAATAATATATATCTATATAATATATATAAATATATTCAGTGGTACCTTGAGATGCGAAAGGCTCAACTTACAAAAACTCGAGATACGAAAGCTAACACGAAAAAATTTTACTGCTCTACATACGAAAAGTTTCAAGATACGAAAGGTTTCTGAAAGTCCGATATTCGCCTGATAACAATTTTGAAACTCGCGCCGCGCGCCGCCATCTTAGATCTAGTAGACTCGCCACCATCCTCCTGCTCTCCCATTGGTTCCTGATGCTAGCCAAGCCATGAGATCCTTCTCTCCCATTGGTTCCTGATGCTAGCCAAGCCATGAGATCCTTCTCTCCCATTGGTTCCTGATGCTAGCCAAGCCATGAGATCCTTCTCTCCCATTGGTTCCTGATGCTAGCCAAGCCATAGATCCTTCTCTCCCATTGGTTCCTGATGCTAGCCAAGCCATGAGATCCTTCTCTCCTATTGGACAGCATCCCTCCCATCATGCATCTTACGTGGTGGCGTGCCTTCGCTTGGCCACTTCGCACCCGAAGCTTTATCGTACGCATGCGGCATTCGTTCAGTCCAACTATTTCATTTAGTATCGTAAATTCGTTAGTGATTTCGTTGTGCTACTTTATCGTGTTGTGAGAACCTAGTTAGTATACGTACTACATACGTAACTTAATTACGTACAGTACATATAGTCATGGGTCCCAAGAAAGTTGCTGAAGTTCACAGAAAGAAGAGAATGCTTTCTATGGAGAACAAAATGGAGATAATAAAAAAGTATGAAGCTGGCTTGCGGTTGAGTGTGATCGCTAAGGAATACGGCCGAAATCCGTCGACGATAGGCACCATCCTTCTGCAGAGGGAAGCCATCAAAGCAGCTACACCTTCCAAGGGTGTTACTATTTTGTCCAACAAGAGGAGCCATGTGCATAATGAAATGGAAAGGCTGCTTCTTGTATGGATCGAGGACAAAGAAATCGATGGCGATACGATAACCGAGACAGCAATCTGCCAGAAAGCCAGCGCTATTTTCGGCGATTTGATTGCCCAAGTCCAAGACGACGGCGGGGAGGGGACATCAACGGCAACCCCAGAGTTCAAGGCTTCTCATGGGTGGTTCGAAAAATTCCGTAAACGGACTGGCATCCATTCGGTGGTGAAGAAATTAAAATTACGTAAAGTATACAAAAGTAAAAAGAAATGTAAAAATAAAAAAAAAACAAAATAAATTTTATTTTAAGTTTTTTGTAAAGTTAAGTGTTACAGTTTTGTTAATGTGTTTTGTAAAGTTTAGTTTGTTTTTCTGACATTTTTTTATGTGTTTCGTAAAGTTAAGTGTACGTATCTGCCGTTTGTCCTCCTCCTCCTCTGCCGCCACTTTCGGAGATAGCCTCACTCGAAAGGTAAGCTTCCACATTTTACGTTACAGTAATAATATTTCTTGTACACTAACATACACTTTATTTACAGGTTTTGCATTTTTATTATTAAGTTACGTATTGAATGGTCCAAATTGTTGTAGTATTTCATTGTTTATAGGTTAATTTACCTTTACAGTGGTCCCCCCGTATTCGCGTTCTCCGGATTCGCGGACTCACACATTCGCGTTTTTTTCTTTGGAACCTATCTAGAAATTATTTGCGGACGGACTCGCCCATTCGCGGAATTTTCCGACAAATATAATCACTAATTAGTGTATTTTAATGTTTATTTTCATGACTAAATACATTTTTATGATACAAAAATGATTTACTAATTTTCAAATATTAATTTTGATTAATACTGTATTAGTAAGTTTAATAAGTTTAAATGATATCACATAATAAAAATAATAATTCTCTCTCTCTCTCTCTCTCTACTACAAAGATGTATGTTTTTTGTATGATAAATAATGATTTACTATTTTCAAATATAATATTAATTTATACATCAATAATATCAATTCATTAAAGAAAATACCATAGTGAATTAGTAAGATTTTAGCATATAATTTAAAAATTATGGAAGAATGAAGGAAATCCCGACTTTGTTTCTCTAACTCCAGGTACTAAAAACTGTCAGATATACGTATCGTTAAGTGACCGAGGGGGGGGGGAAGGTATTCGCTTATTATGAAGTCATGTGCATCTACAGTGATTTTTTAAGCATGTGTATATATATATATATATATTAATATATATCTATATATATATATATATATATATATATATATATATATATATATATATATATATATATATATATATATATATATATATATATATATATATATATATATATATATATATTCAGTATTCATGTACCTTGAGATGCGAAAGGCTCAACTTACAAAAAACTCGAGATACGAAAGCTAACACGAAAAATTTTACTGCTCTACATACGAAAAGTTTTCAAGATACGAAAGGTTTCTGAAAGTCCGATATTCGCCCGATAACAATTTTGAAACTCGCGCCGCGCGCCACCATCTTAGATCTAGTAGACTCGCCACCATCCTCCTGCTCTCCATTGGTTCCTGATGCTAGCCAAGCCATGAGATCCTTCTCTCCCATTGGTTCCTGATGCTAGCCAAGCCATGAGATCCTTCTCTCCCATTGGTTCCTGATGCTAGCCAAGCCATGAGATCCTTCTCTCCCATTGGTTCCTGATGCTAGCCAAGCCATGAGATCCTTCTCTCCCAATTGGTTCCTGATGCTAGCCAAGCCATGAGATCCTTCTCTCCTATTGGACAGCATCCCTCCCATCATGCATCTTACGTGGTGGCGTGCCTTCGCTTGGCCACTTCGCACCCGAAGCTTTATCGTACGCATGCGGCATTCGTTCAGTCCAACTATTTCATTTAGTATCGTAAATTCGTTAGTGATTTCGTTGTGCTACTTTATCGTGTTGTGAGAACCTAGTTAGTATACGTACTACATACGTAACTTAATTACGTACAGTACATATAGTCATGGGTCCCAAGAAAGTTGCTGAAGTTCACAGAAAGAAGAGAATGCTTTCTATGGAGAACAAAATGGAGATAATAAAAAAGTATGAAGCTGGCTTGCGGTTGAGTGTGTCGCTAAGGAAATACGGCCGAAATCCGTCGACGATAGGCACCATCCTTCTGCAGAGGGAAGCCATCAAAAGCAGCTACACCTTCCAAGGGTGTTACTATTTTGTCCAACAAGAGGAGCCATGTGCATAATGAAATGGAAAGGCTGCTTCTTGTATGGATCGAGGACAAAGAAATCGATGGCGATACGATAACCGAGACAGCAATCTGCCAGAAAGCCAGCGCTATTTTCGGCGATTTGATTGCCCAAGCCCAAGACGACGGCGGGGAGGGGACATCAACGGCAACCCCAGAGTTCAAGGCTTCTCATGGGTGGTTCGAAAAATTCCGTAAACGGACTGGCATCCATTCGGGGGGTGAAGAAATTAAAATTACGTAAAGTATACAAAAAGTACAAAGAAATGTAAAAATAAAAAAAAAACAAAACAAAATAAAATTTTATTTTAAGTTTTTTTTTGTAAAGTTAAGTGTTACAGTTTTGTTAATGTGTTTTGTAAAGTTTAGTTTTGTTTTTCTGACATTTTTTTATGTGTTTCGTAAAGTTAAGTGTACGTATCTGCCGTTTGTCGTCCTCCTCCTCTGCCGCCACTTTCGGAGATAGCCTCACTCGAAAGGTAAGCTTCCACATTTTACGTTACAGTAATAATATTTCTTGTACACTAACATACACTTTATTTACAGGTTTTGCATTTTTTATTATTAAGTTACGTATTGAATGGTCCAAATTGTTGTAGTATTCATTGTTTATAGGTTAATTTACCTTTACAGTAGTCCCCCCGTATTCGCGTTCTCCGGATTCGCGGACTCACACATTCGCGTTTTTTTCTTTGGAACCTATCTAGAAATTATTTGCGGACGGACTCGCCCATTCGCGGAATTTTCCGACAAATATAATCACTAATTAGTGTATTTTAATGTTTATTTTCATGACTAAATACATTTTTATGATACAAAAATGATTTACTAATTTTCAAATATTAATTTTGATTAATACTGTATTAGTAAGTTTAATAAGTTTAAATGATATCACATAATAAAAATAATAATTCTCTCTCTCTCTCTCTCTCTACTACAAAGATGTATCTTATGTTTTTTGTATGATAAATAAATGATTTACTATTTTCAAATATTAATATTAATTTATACATCAATAATATCAATTCATTAAAGAAAATACCATAGTGAATTAGTAAGATTTTAGCATATAAATTTAAAAAATTATGGAAGAATGAAGGAAATCCCAGACTTGTTTCTCTAACTCCAGGTACTAAAACTGTCAGATATACGTATCGTTAAGTGACGGAGGGGGAAGGTTATTCGCTTATTTATGAAGTCATGTGATCTACAGTGATTTTTTAAGCATGTTTATATATATATTATATATATATATATATATATATATATAGTATATATATATATATATATCTATATATATATATATATATATATATATATATATATAGATATTATATAATATGATATATATATATATGATATATATATATATATATATATATATTATATATATATATATTCAGTGGTACCTTGAGATGCGAAAGGCTCAACTTACAAAAACTCGAGATACGAAAGCTAACACGAAAAAACTTTTACTGCTCTACATACGAAAAGTTTTTCTTTTCAGATACGAAAGGTTTCTGAAAGTCCGATATTCGCCCGATAACAATTTTGAAACTCGCGCCGCGCGCCACCATCTTAGATCTAGTAGACTCGCCACCATCCTCCTGCTCGTCCCATTGGTTCCTGATGCTAGCCAAGCCATGAGATTCCTTCTCTCCCATTGGTTCCTGATGCTAGCCAAGCCATGAGACCTTCTCATCCATTGGTTCTGATGCTAGACCCAGCCATGAGATCCTCTCTCCCATTGGTTCCTGATGCTAGCCAAGCCATGAGATCCTTCTCTCCCATTGGTTCCTGATGCTAGCCAAGCCATGAGATCCTTCTCTCCTATTGGAAAGCATCCCTCCCATCATGCATCTTACGTGGTGGCGTGCCTTTGCTTGGCCACTTCGCACCCGAAGCTTTTTATCGTACGCATGCGGCATTCGTTCAGTCCAACTATTTTCATTTAGTATCGTAAATTCGTTAGTGATTTTCGTTGTGCTACTTTATCGTGTATTGTGAGAACCTAGTTAGTATACGTACTACATACGTAACTTAATTACGTACAGTACATATAGTCATGGGTCCCAAGAAAGTTGCTGAAGTTCACAGAAAGAAGAGAATGCTTTCTATGGAGGAACAAAATGGAGATAATAAAAAAGTATGAAGCTGGCTTGCGGTTGAGTGTGATCACTAAGGAATACGGCCGAAATCCGTCGACGATAGGCACCATCCTTCAGCAGAAGGAAGCCATCAAAGCAGCTACACCTTCCGAGGGTGTTAACTATTTTGTCCAACAGAGGAGCCATGTGCATAATGAAATGGAAAGGCTGCTTCTTGTATGGATTGAGGACAAAGAAATCGATGGCGATACGATAACCGAGACAGCAATCTGCCAGAAAGCCAGCGCTATTTTCGGCATTTGATTTGCCCCATGCCCAAGCCCAAGACGACGGCGGGGAGGGGACATCAACGGCAACCCCAGAGTTCAAGGCTTCTCATGGGTGTTCGAAAAATTCCGTAAACGGACTGGCATCCATTCGGGGTGAAGAAATTAAATTACGTAAAGTATACAAAATAAAAAGAAATGTAAAAATAAAAAAAAACAAAATAAATTTTATTTTAAGTTTTTTGTAAAGTTAAGTGTTACAGTTTTGTTAATGTGTTTTGTAAAGTTTAGTTTGTTTTTCTGACATTTTTTTATGTGTTTCGTAAAGTTAAGTGTACGTATCTGCCGTTTGTCGTCCTCCTCCTCTGCCGCCACTTTCGGAGATAGCCTCACCCTCGAAAGGTAAGCTTCCACATTTTACGTTACAGTAATAATATTTCTTGTACACTAACATACACTTTATTTACAGGTTTTGCATTTTTATTATTAAGTTACGTATTGAATGGTCCAAATTGTTGTAGTATTTCATTGTTTATAGGTTAATTTACCTTTACAGTGGTCCCCCCGTATTCGCGTTCTCCGGATTCGCGGACTCACACATTCACGTTTTTTTTTCTTTGGAACCTATTCTAGACAAAATTAATTTGCGGACGGACTCGCCCATTCGCGGAATTTTCCGACAATATAATCACTAATTAGTGTTTTTATTTTAATGTTTATTTTCATGACTAAATACATTTTTATGATACAAAAATGATTTACTAATTTTTCAAATATTAATTTTGATTAATACTGGTATTAGTAAGTTTAATAAGTTTAAATGATATCACATAATAAAAATAATAATTCTCTCTCTCTCTCTCTCTCTCTCTCTCTACTACAAAGATGTATGTTTTTTGTATGATAAATAAATGATTTACTATTTTCAAATATTAATATTAATTTATACATCAATAATATCAATTCATTAAAGAAAAATACCATAGTGAATTAGTAGTTTTTAGCATATAAATTTAAAAAATTATGGAAGAATGAAGGAAATCCCAGACTTGTTTCTCTAACTCCAGGTACTAAAACTGTCAGATATACGTATCGTTAAGTGACCGGAGGGGGAAGGAGCCGTTTTGTTGCTGCCATCAAGTGCTCATGAAATTTCCCCCCCCCCTTCTCTCTCTCTTCTCTCTCCTCATCTCTCTCTCTCTTCTCTCTCACGCTCGTCTCTCTCTCCCTCCTTCTCTATCTCTCCGCTCTCTCTCTCTCTCTCTCTCTCTCTCTCATTTACTGAGACTCGAGATTTTTTATAGTACTTTTTATTTACTATTTGTTTTTAATACTTTCAAATAATAATAATAATAATAATAATAATAATAATAATAATAATAATAATAATAATAATAATAATAATAATAATAATAGGGTAAAACATCACAGCAGGCCAAACAGGCCACCAACAATCAACGCTTGCCACCCTCCGAAAAAGTACATTATAACGCGTCCTGACACCGGAGATGGGATTCAGTCGCGACTTCTTGTTGGTGAGAAACGGAGCTAAAGACCTCTACTCTCCTTTCGAAGTAAGTATTTTCTCCAAAGTTTAGAAATTAAGGCCAAATTTTAAGATTTAAACAGAGGGTAGTGAAAGGGTGGACTACGGCAGTGGAAATCTCACCAAAACGCTTTAAAAATTTTTACTTACAACTAAAAATGTTTTGAAGATTGACGCCATCTTGATGTTTACGGAGTCGCTTGTGTCAACAAACTTCCCATTTCCTGTGCTAAATCTGCACAACACTTGTACCCATAGACGCTGGGGCACTTTCATCACAACAATCGTAAACAACCTCTTACCAGCACTTATTCAAGGGGACTACGGCATTCTTTGCGGCGTTTTTTGCGCTCTTCAATTGTTTATCAGTGTTGTCATTGGTATGTGTTTACCCTCCAAACTAGGTATAAGACTTACACAAAACTGGGGAAATAAGTGAAATTAGCGTATCTATTTGTATTATATATACGTACATATATTACAGCAATTTTATCATTACTGCATTACTATGACAACTAGAATTCATCGAAACAGTTTGTAAATGCATCGGCGTATGTGTGGACGCTCCACTAGATTGGCAACGATGAGGTCATTTTTTTCGCCTTATGGGTCCCGTCCTGCTCGTGAAGTATACATCCGAAACATTTGTAATTTTGGGGGGTTAATTTGGTTTGCAAAAAAGGGATAATAGACATGAATTAAATAAAAATTTTGAAGTAAAGTTAAACTAAATATTGAGTAAAGTAAACAATTAAGGGAATAAACCTTTGCATCTCATAATCAGTGTTGTCGTCTGCTGCTCGTAACTGTGTTTGCGGAGTGAGTGCTTAGGAACCAGGAACCACAGCGTGGTTCAAGTGCACTGTGGAGTGAATTAAGACCAAAATGTGTATAATTACAATCAAATAAGCACTGTGGAGTTTCAGTTGTGATGGCAGTAAGGATAAAAACCACCGATTACAAGGTAAGAATGAATTTCAGTTTCCAACCATAACCCCGGGAATAACAAGTTTCATACTTTCACATAGGCAGCAAAATGTTGTTTTAATGTGCTGATTACAACTGCAATCTTGAGTAAGATCAATAAACGTTACATATATACGCTAACATTGTTCAAATGAGTGCTGGGAAGGCTGGGGAAAGATGGTGGCAGTCACTGATGAGAACCTTCCATGTAAAACGTAGCCGCCATATTGGATTTCAAAACTGCCTTGAAAACATATTTTACGAGAGCTCACATGCTTATTTTTAGTTCGTATGGGGCTTTCATATATCACATTATGTTGACGAAACTTCAGTCTTTTAAATGGTATGCTTAGAGTTGCAATTGTATTCTTGTTTCACCAATTAAATATCAAGTGAATAAGACCCGTCCACCGTGATGAGGGTTGGCCTGCCGTGGTGTTCTACCCTAACTGTAATTACAAAATTCCTATTATGTGATAGTATTTTAAAGAAATACAATACTAATCTATCCATGTCACTTTTAATTAAGGTTAACTCTCTCTCTCTCTCTCTCACTCTCTCTCTCTCTCGCTCTCTCCTCTTCTCTCTCGTCTCTCTCTCTCGGCTTTTACACAAGATAATGTGTCATAGTGGTAAATCCCTCTCTTTCGCTGGAAGCGTTATAAGTATTTTTTTGAGAGAACAGAGAGAGATAAACACTCTCTCTCTCTTTCTCCTTTTACAGAGATGACAAAGAATTTTTATGGTACTAGTTATGTAAAATGTTTATTGATAATTTCAGTTATTTAATCCCTTAAACAAGCCGAGCGGATAAATAAAAAATGACTCCCGTATGCCGGAGGGGTTTGAGAGTGAGCGCGTAAGCGGAAGAAAATATTTTTTTCAAAAATCACAGCGCGCTTAGTTTTCAAGATTAAGAGTTCATTTTTGCTCCTTTTTTTCTCATTGCTTGAAGTTTAGTATGCAACCATCAGAAATGAAAAAAATTATCATTATCATATATAAATAATGCGATATATGATAGCGCAAAAAACGAAATTTCATATATAATTGTATTCAAATCGCGCTGTGCGCCAAACGGTTAGAGGTAACAAGTTACTTTTTTTTTTCGTTGTAATGTGCACTAAATTGCGATCATTTTGATATATAACACATTGTAAAACGATAAAAGCAACACAGAGAAAATATTATCACAAAATGATGCATGAATTCGTAGCACGCGGATGTAAAAAAATAATTTTTAAAAAAATTCACCATAAATCGAAATATTGTTATAGAGACTTGCAATTTGTTTCAAAATGAAGGAAAATGATTGAATATTACGATACTGTAAGAGTTTTAGCTTACAAATGCAGTTTTTTACCATTTCGAACGAGTTAAAGTTGACCGAATGTCGAATTTTTGTTAAAATTTTTTTTTTTATATGCAAATATAAAAAAAATGAGAAATGCTACAACCTTCCAATAATTTTTGTTATATTGTGCATGTTTTTGCGCACATTTTCATATATAAAACTTTAAAAAAGCGTAATATGAAAAGGCTCAAATATTAGGAGAATGTGACCTACGCGTTTCCGAGATTTTCGGCCGAGAATCGGCGCGCGGACGGAATAAAAATATTTTTTCAAATATTCACCATAAATCGAGATATTGTTCTAGAGACTTGCAATATGTTTTAAAATGAAGATAAATGATTGAATATTACTAGACTGTAAGATTTTTATGTTATAAATGCGTTTTTTTACCTTTTCGGTTGAGTCAAATTTGACCGATCGTAGTTTTTTTCGTACTTATCGTACTTTATATGCAAATATTTCAAAAATGATAAATGCTACAACCTTCCAATAATTTTTGTTATATTGTGCATGTTTTTGCGCACATTTTCATATATAAAACTTTAAAAAAAGCGTAATATGAAAAGGCACAAATATTAGGAGAATGTGACCTACGCGTTTCCGAGATTTTCGGCCGAGAATCGGTGCGCGGACGGAATAAAAATATTTTTTTCAAATATTCACCATAAAATCGAGATATTGTTCTAGAGACTTGCAATATGTTTTAAAATGAAGATAAATGATTGAATATTACTAGACTGTAAGATTTTTATGTTATAAATGCGTTTTTTGACCTTTTCGGTTGAGTCAAAGTTGACCGATCGTAGTTTTTTTCGTACTTATCGTACTTTATACTGCAATATTTCAAAAATGATAAATGCTACAACCTTCCAATAATTTTTGTTATATTGTGCATGTTTTTGCGCACATTTTCATATATAAAACTTTAAAAAAAAGCGTAATATGAAAAGGCACAAATATTAGGAGAATGTGACCTACGCGTTTTCGAGATTTTCGGCCGAGAATCGGCGCGCGGACGGTTAAATAAAAAATATTTTTTTCAAATATTCACCATAAATCGAGATATTGTTCTAGAGACCTTGCAATATGTTTTAAAAAAATGAAGATAAATGATTGAATATTACGAGACTGTAAGATTTTTATGTTATATATGGCGTTTTTTGACCTTTTTCGGTTGAGTCAAAGTTGACAGATCGTAGTTTTTTCGTACTTATCGTACTTTATATGCAAATATTTCAAAAATGATAAATGCTACAACCTTCCAATATTTTTTGTTATATTGTGCATGTTTTTGCGCACATTTCCATATATAAACCTTTAAAAAAAGCGTAATATGAAAAGGCTCAAATATTAGGAGAATGTGACCTACCGCGTTTCCGAGATTTTCGGCCGAAAATCGTCGCGCGGAGGGAAAAAAATATTTTTTCATAAATTCACCATAAAGTCGAGATATTGTTCTAGAGACTTGCAATATGTTTTAAAATGAAGATAAATGATTGAATATTACTAGACTGTAAGATTTTTATGTTATAATGCGTTTTTTACCTTTTCGGTTGAGTCAAAGTTGACCGATCGTAGTTTTTTTCGTACTTATCGTACTTTATATGCAAAATATTTCAAAACGATAAATGCTACAATCTTCCAATATTTTTTGTTATATTGTGCATGTTTTTGCGCACATTTCCATATATAAACCTTTAAAAAAAGAAAAAAAACGTAATATGAAAAGGCACAAATATTAGGAGAAATGTGACCTACGCGTTTCCGAGATTTTTGGCCGAAAATTCGTCGCGCGGGAAAGGGGAAAAAAAATATTGTTTTCAAAAATTCACCATAAATCGAGATATTGTTCTAGAGACTTGCAATATGTTTTTAAAATGAAGATAAATGATTGAATATACTGACTGTAAGATTTTATGTTATAAATGCGTTTTTTACCTTTTCGGTTGAGTCAAAGTTGACCGATTGTAGTTTTTTTTTCGTACTTATCGTACTTTATATGCAAACTATTCAAAAATGAGAAATGCTACCACCTTCCAATATTTTTTGTTATATTGTGCATTTTTTTGCGCACATTTCCATATATAAAACTATAAAATAAGCGTAATATGAAAAGGCACAAATATTAGGAGAATGTGACCTAACCGCGTTTCCCGAGATTTTCGGCCGCGAACGGCGAGGCGGACGGAAAAATATTTTTTTCAAATATTCACCATAAATCGAGATATTGTTCTAGAGACTTGCAATATGTTTTAAAATGAGATAAATGATTGAATATTACTAGACTGTAAGTAATTTGCTTACCCCCCCCAAAAAAAATATTTATATATATATATATATAGATATATATATTATATATATATATATATATATATATATATATATATATATATATATATATATATATATTATATATATATATATATATATATATATATATATATATATATATATATATATATATATATATATATATAGTTTTTTTTTATACGTAAAATATATATATTACATTCTTCGATTTCTGGTACCAATACATAAATAAAAAGGAATGCAGGTGAACACTTCTCTTTTCGCATACAATGAAATGTCTTATTATTATTTTATCATGCACACATTCAGATATATAAAAAAAAAAAAATTGAATAATATAAAACTAAATATAAAATAAATGCAGAATACTCACCTCGTAATCCTGACTCTTCGTTCTATTCTTGTTTTCTCTCCCTCCTCCATTGAAGAGTCTTGCATTTTTTTCCACTCGACATGACGAGGTACAGGTGGAGGAGGGAGACGTGCGCCCTTACTGCTGATGGACCCGGCCACCGTGCGCCCTCCGCTGTCGGTTTAGGGGGCGCGCTCCAATACATGACCTTAGTGTGATACTTTCGGTCACACTCCCCTATCCTGCAAAGAGCAACTTTGCAGAGACGACAGAAGAACCGGGTGCGTCGTCAGCAGGGGCGTCGTCAGCAGGGTGGGGCGACGTCAGCAGGGGCGTCGTCAGCAGGGCGGCGCAGCAGGGGCGGCGGCAGAGGGGGCAGTGCGGCAGTTGAGCGAAGTTGGCCCTCCTACCTGCCCTTTCCCTCTAGGGGCAGATCTGCAGCTCGGGGCAGGGGGTCAGTTATGGAAGGCCACTCATCGGGATCGAAGTTGATGAGGGCATTCCCGGCTACCTCTAGGAACTGTACGTGGGTCAACCCTCGGTGGAAGATTGTCACCGCGGTACCCTACAGTACAGTATGTAGGCATTTGGAGGGCCAACTGAAGGATGTATTTGAGGAGCTTCTGTGTCCACCTTCTGGTTCTCCTGGCGAAGGGATAGTACTGGATGAGCTGATCAAAGAGATCAACTCCTCCCATGTGCCTGTTGTAGTGCCCAATGACAGTAGGCCGCTCGGTACGAAACTCCCTCAAACACAACTCGGCCCTGTCGACGTGTCTTCTTCCGCTGTACGATCTCTTCTTGGATGGGTTCATGACTCGTCGTAATCATGGGGACGAGTCGGACACCCTTCCAAACAGATGACGAAGACAGCGCCCTTCCGCCGCCACTCTGTCTCTCCTCTTGCCAGGTGTTGCGGATGACTAGCGAACCTCTTGAGGACATCGGGGCCCCACGCACCAACCGAAGGGTACCCACTGACGTGGAAAACACCATGCTTCATACAGTTCCTGGGCCAGGGATACCGAGTATAATAATTATCCATAAACAGGTGATATCCCTGGTTACGGAAACGTCCCACAAGGTTGAATACAGTGTCACGCAGCGTGGAGAATACCCCGGTATACACTGAAAAGTCCACAACGTATCGCAGTGTTGGCCTCGGTAATGAGAAAGAATTTCACACCATATTTCTTTGGCTTCTTGGGGTTATACACTTTTATACTAAGACGTCCTTTGTAAGGCATCATCCCCTCATCCAAAGACAGGTTCTTTCCAGGAATCACGAGATTACTACACCGCTCACGGATATAATCCAACACTGTACGCACTAAAATGAGGCGATCACTGTTATTCCGGGGTATGGCCCTTCAGTTGAAGGCGTTGAAGTACCTGTCCATCGCCAGGAAAATTATCACGGGACATAACGCCAGGCACATTCGGCATACATAAACAAAATAACTTCTCTTCCAATATTGCCTGACGTCGATAGCAGGTGTCAAACCAAAATAAATGTGGAGCCCCAAAAAATGTGCATGTCAATGAGGGTTGCAACCCCGCAGTAATACGACAAGGTCGTCTTCAGCTCATACCGGCAGTACCGCGAACGGACATTGGGGGCAAATATTCATCCTCACTTTCATCGGGACTGATGTCCTCATCACTCGATGACCATCCGCCATCAAAATGAGGACTTGCGACATGTTCCCGATCAAGCTCCGAAAGATATTCGTCTATGTCCCTTGGTTGGAGGCCTCCCAAATGCCTACGAATGCCCCTAAGGACGCCCACATGCTTCCTAGGGGTAACCAAAGGCAAACGATGTGTTCCCGAAACACTTTCAGCCACACGTGGCCGCACAGAACGGCCTTGAGCACGGGGGTCAATGCTGGGTGCTTGGCCCCTTCGCCAGCATCCATGTCCAAAACTCGCCTTACACGATCCCTTCCGACGGGTAAAACGCGCCTTTCACGGTTCACACGTCGTTGAGACATATCTAGGAATGTCTTGTAGCAATACAAATGCTCAAAGTCTCGCACAAGTCCAGAAAAACACGCTTTTCACGAAAGATCGCTCTCGGATGGTGCGCTACTGATGCTGGCTGGAGCGAGAAGAAGGGATATCGAGCATGCGCACCTGGGTCACGCTTCAAAACAAAACAAGGCCTTGATCCGTGACTCCCAGCATTCCCCAAGGCGCGTGATTCAAAAGTTTTAGGCTGGTAGGCCTATAAGTATTTTTCCGCGAATTTTAAAAAAAACTTTTGTATGTCGACGTAAAATACGTCCAGTCGGCACCCGACAGACAATTTATCTCGACGTAAAATACGTCCAGTCGGCGTTTTAGGGTTAATAATAATAATAATAATAATAATAATAATAATAATAATAATAAAACTATAATTACAAAATTCATAATGGTAGTATTTTAAAGAGATGAGAATGACCTTTCCATTTCACTTGTAAGGATAACCCCTCTTTCTTACTGAGACGAGAGAATTTTTTATGGTAGATGCACGTGTTTATTATATTTTGAAATAATAATAATAATAATAGAAGTAGTAATAATAACATAACTAATTTCAAATTAAAATTCTTCCCTTCGTCTTTTCCTGTATCAATTTCCCTACCTCAACTCCAGTGACGCTCGGAGCTGGGAAAGTAACAATGCCATACAATGGTCAACGAATTTAATGGTTTTATGTAATCTCTCTCTCTCTCTCTCTCTCTCTCTCTCTCTCTCTCTCTCTCTCTCTCTCTGTGCTATTGGCTGTTTATATATTTCTAATGGTAAAATGTTTAAGATGACTTTAAAATTATATTAATAATACCAATTTAATGGTATATTTGATGTAGGATAACACTTTAAGTAGACATTTGGTATTTGTGAATTCACATACAATTGTTCCCTTGTAAAAAGAAAATGGATGTCTCAAATAGTAACAGTATGAAAGAAAACGTGCATGACTGAATACTTATGGGGGGACTGAAATATTTTCACATACGTAACTAAGTCATTCAGTACGTGTAGAGTATGTATTTATGTATAAACATAAAATGTAAGAGTTACTTTAAAACAGTATTAATAATATTTCAAAGATTAATATGAACCATAATAGGATATTTTATGTATATTTGATGAAGGATGGTCTTTTTAGGGATACTTTGGTGTTTGCATGTTCAGGATAGGAGTTTATGAGCATTTATAGAGGGGCATTCCAAACATTCGCGGATTCTAACGATTCGCGGGGGGGGGGTCTGGTACGCATCCCCCGCAAATACGGGGGACCACTGTATTATGAAATTTACTGGGGTATTTTTGGAGGGCTTGGAACGGATTAGCCATTTTACATGTAAAATGTGGTCAAAGATACGAAAACCTCATAATAAGAAAGGCTCCTCGGAACGGATTAATTTCGTATCTCAAGGTACTACTGTATGTGTGTAATATATAATATATATATATTATTATATATATATATATATAATAATATATATATATATATATATATATCTATATATATATATAATATATATTATATATATATATATACACAGTGGTCCCCCGTATTCGCGGGGGATGCGTACCAGACGCCCCTGTGTGAATAGTTAGAACCCGCGAATGTTTGGAACCCCTATGAAAATGCTAAAAACAGCCTATTTTGTTAGTTAAAACTCAAGAAAAACACCCACTAAAAATTTTCATACTTGGTTTTTTTTAATAGTTTTATCACAAAAAGTGCATTTTATGATGAAATTCATCAAAAAAACCAGGAATTTGTGGATATTTATCATAGAAAAATACGCGAATGCGCGAATTTTCCGCGAATAATGCAGGGAAACGTTTCCCAGAGATATCCGCGAATGTGTGAGTCCGCGAATCTGGAGAACGCGAATACTGGGGGTCCACTGTATATATATATGTGTGTGTGTGTGTCTGTGTATATGTATATATATCTGTATATGATATATGTACGTATGTATATATATATATATATATATATATATATATATATATATATATATATATATATATATATATATATATATATATATATATACACTGTATTACACTGTATTACACTGTATTAATCAGCCCAAATGACTTTTTTGTGATATGGTTATGTACCCTACATCATGCCCCTACACACTTTGTCAACTTCTGCCATGCCTATTTAAGCATAATTAATGTTTCTTAAAATTTAAATTAGCATCCTACAAGGCAACTTATTAACTTTGTATCTAAGAGTTTATTACGTAGATGCACCTGGTGGCATGAAGAGCCTACCTAGGGGGAAATATTAATATTGTATAGATTTTGGTCATTAAACATCACAAATCCCTAGAAAAAAATCAATTCAATTCTGTTTATTTCTTTGATGTCCTGAAACTTCTAAAATATAAAAATAAAACTCTCATTTTCTTACAGTCTTACTTCACTATCTTTTTATGGCAAGTGATTTTTCTGCAAATTTTCCAAATACTAACCTTGCTCATCTGCAAAACAAAGGTTGGGTTTAATAATGTCAGTGATTGTAAAAAGAGCAACATTTAATTCTTCGCTACTCACCAAGTTGGCCTGACATATTTCTACCCCACGTGTAGAGTGACCCATGTGTAGTCAGGAGAACTGAATGTTGGCTACCACAGGCTACAGATCGCACAGCACCAAATCCACATGGCATCTCTACTTCTAGTGGAAGAAGATGGCCCAGGTCACTGGGATCACATGATGGTACTGTATTTGCACTAACAGTTCTAGGTCCAAAAGAAGTACTAGATGAATCTGTTGATAGTTGAAAAACAAATGATTACTTTATATCTGTAAAACCCATGCCCATATTCAGAGAGAATTAAAAATGTTGTTCCATGGATACAAAATTATGGCTGTTGCTAGTTTGACATGAAGTTCACTACCATATACTAATAGCATAAAAGCATCAAGTGAGGTTTCCTTTCTAGATGGAGGTACCCATCTACCTGCTACAGCTCTGACTTTGATGCTTATAGACAGAACCCAATGATGAACCAATATGAGTGAAAGGAAAGCATGTACTAGTACTATCTACTAAAAAAAAAAAAAAAAAAAAAAAACCCTTGAATCTGACTTCAATATACAGTAGACCCCCGTATTTGTGGGGATGCTATTTTGACAGTCAAAACACAAAAACGCCGTCTAAAATACATACCCCTGAGTTTTTTAATTGTTTTAGCACAAAAAGTGCAGTCAAAAATATGAAAATACCGTAATTTGTGAATATTTTTAAAAAACAATACTGCGAATACGAAAATTTTCCGCAAATATATACTGGGTATACGAGGTCTATAGGAAAATCCACGAATAGGAAAGTCCACGAATCATGAGTCCATGAATAGCTGGGGTTGACTGTATCTTGGTCAACTTTTCACCAATTCTTCAAGAATGCATCCTTAGTTTAAATGTTATCAAAATAATTTTGTGAAAATCAAACCCACCTCTTTATAACAATGAATAACTTTTTAAGAGGGAGATAATAGATTCCTGCATCATGTAATAGCTCTAGTTATTTGATCCAGTTCACCTCAAGTGAGAAGCAACATTTTGCACCATACAGTTTCAACAAATTTTGCAGGCATAATGTTCAAATCACTTGAACGGCCCCAGGGCTTTTTTTTATCATTATCATCATAAAATGCACTTTTTGTGATAAAACTATGAAAAAACACAGGTATAAATATTTTAAGTGGGTTTTTCTTGAGTTTTAACTAACACAATAGGCAGTTTAAAGCTTTTATATAGGGGTTTCAACTATTTGCAGATTATAGCTATTTGCTAGGGGTTCTGGTACACATCCCCCACGAAAACGGGGCAAACACTGTTTACATTCCATATATTTCTGCATATAAGACGACCTTTATAACCTAAAATTCACCACTTTAAATTTGGGGGTTGTCTTACACTACCATTCTAAAAAGCAAATCTTGAACTCTAAGTGATGTTTATAAGTAGTTATGTTATAAATGACGTTTTTTAGAATAGGACTGCGATATTTTTATGTAATAACTTTATTCGCTGTAGGTATATCAAAGATCAACAAAGAAATATACATTAAATTTAAACCAAGTTATAGCTGAAGCTGAGAAAACTGTTCAAGCTGCCAATGACTATTATCGTGCATTGGCAACCAGGAAAAAACTCCTGTAAACTTATGCCATTAAACGCAACTTTAGATAAAATTGAGAGAAAATAGTTTTAATCAAAACTACTGGGCTTGAAAGAACACATTTTACTGTTTTTTTCATGCTGATAAAAGACGAATAAAAGATAAATATCGTGAAAATAGTGATCAGAATCACAATTTTTTACTCAATAAACATGCCGCCAACATAATCTGTTGACGAAAAAATAATTTAGTTGACAGTCACAAGTAATATTTAGACTTGAAAATGCGTCATATAACGAAAATTCCCTTATTTCATATAAGTCAAGTATCTAGATATTTGTTTATTCTAACTAGAAGCAAGAGAATTAGCTCATATTAGTTATCAGCTGATTTCCAAACCAAAATACTGACTGCTATGTTAGCAGTATTTTATAATACAATAATATGAGAATACATACAGTACTATTGGATACAGCAAAGTAATGTGTAACTTTTTAAAAGATTCATGGGAAAGATGCATAATTACTTTTTCTTCTTTGTTTATCTTAATTTTCATCAATACGCCATTCAAGTAGCAGCCGCATCTCGAGCTCGCACCTCAATTTTTTGCTCGTGTAACAAAGCAAAAATCTATGAAGTGACTACTTGTATCTCGGAAAACTCGTACATTAATTCACTCGTAAGTCAAAGTACTACTGCATATTATTGGCATATCTTCAAAATATAACAGCCTATTTAATGAATAATTCCATATCACTGAAATCAACTTTTGCTTGTGAGGCCAGCCAGCTGACAAAATGTAAACATCGAATTATGGTAGCGTTCACAGCAATGTTATCTATCTTTCGGTACCCTTTCGAAATTTTAATTGTACATAGTGTAATAATATTTAGGATAATGTAATATTAATTTTTCATTAAAAATTCAGTATCATTTTGGTAAAATTACATACAACTGTTTAGAACAATGAAGTCATATGAATGATAATTATGTATGAAAATTATTGTATACATTAGACTAACCTTTGCCTCCATCTCTTTATCCCATCTTCTAGTTAAATAAATCAAAGTAAAAGTGAATGGTAAAAGTATCGTCAATAAAGCTATACTCGTTGCATAAAGGTGTGCATCCATAAGCAACCATACAAAACACGGATGTTTTGTTATGATAACCTAATCGGATAACACCAGCTGTTTTGTTTGCATTTCAACCATCATAAGATAGCAAATAATTACCCTATCAATGTTATAATTGATGTTAGGTTAAATAGAACTGACATTTTTACATTAAAGTACAAGCAGTCCCTGGTTACCAGTGGGGATTCTGTTCCAACGGCTTGATGATGTGATAATCGCCGATAAACGAAATTTAGCTATATTTGGCGCCAATAACCGATTATTCGTGCCTCTGGGTATGTACTGGGTCCAATACTCTATTATCGGTGCTGATGACCAGAAATTAGCACATTTCGCTAGACAAGCACCATAGAACCGGATCGGCGATAACCAGGGCCTGTACTGTTTACCCTTATTTCCTAAGGAGAAAAGATCGTTAAGGAAATATAAAAGCAGTCCCCAGTTATCCGCAGACTCATTTAATGGCGATCTGGTTTTATGGTGCGTCTAGTGCCATAAAATTGGTGATTTATGGACCCATAATGGGCAGTTTTAATTATCAGTGCCATAAGGTGATGATAATAGAGTTATGGCACCATAACATACCTAACAGAGATGCCATTAACAGGTTATCGGCGCCATTACCCAAAACTCAGCACCATAAATAGAGTTTCAGTTAATGGTGGTTTTTACTTATCAGTACACTTCCGAGAATGGAACCCTGCCGATAACCGGGGTCTGCCTGTACTGCTAAGTTTAAGCTGCAAAATGTAGCTTACGACGGGTTCAGCTTACAACATTCCGAGGTTACAACGCTTTTAAATTATATTTATCAGAAATTATTTCCAGGTTTACAACGCATGTTTCAGGGTTACGGCGGCTACAACACTGATCTGGTAGAAAAATATGGCTCCAAAAATGCAAAATAATCAACATTTGAAGGTTTTTATGATGAAAAATGCAATAAGAATGCAGTTTACATAGTTTTTAATGCACCCAAAGCATTAAAAGTAAGGTTTTCTTTTGGAGTTTTGATGATGTTCCGGCTTACGACAATTTTCGGCTTACAACATGTCTCAAGAACGGAACCCCCATTGTAACCCAGGGACTGCCTGTATATACGGTAACCAAAAGCTGCCTATAAACAGACAGTTTTGTAACTTAGCAGTTGCTTTATACTCCACATATGAGAAAAATTCATGAAAACTTGCCATAATTCTTTATCTCGTCTTATCTAAAGGTCATCTTATACATGGAAATATACAGTATATTGAGAAGATGCAAACTACATTCTAATGAAAATATATACCTAAATATATATAGCTTACTTTCAGAAAATTGATTACTGGTGGAGGCCTGCTCGCTTAATGTTTCTGAAGAATTTGAGCTTTGGCAGTTTGTGCTGGAAGAATTGTTACCACTGACCACTCTGTCACATACTGTTTCTTCAAAAATATCACATTTTCTATTATCAACACTGGAAGCTTTTTCTGGAGAAGGTTCAGGAGATATGATAAAAGATTTGGCACCAATATCTTTAGTGTCTTCCTCCTCAGGCAGAGTCATAATGGTGTCATCACTATCATCTACAGTAGTTCTTTGTGTTGCACCACCACAGGGACTTCCACTGTCTTCCTTTGACACAACTATTTTCGGATTATCATTAGCACCATCATTAATAATACTATCATCACTTTCACTATCACAAGCTGCCACTTCAGAAGCTTCTCCGCTTCTTTCTACTTCACTTTCCTTGGCCTGTGAATCTTCTCCCTCATTCTTGCCTTCAGAGGAGCGTTTCTCCCCTTCTGCTGCCTGTTGCATCATCCGCCCTCTTCTTTGAAGCTGTGCTTGTACTCTTAAACATGCTGGATTGATCCCCCAAGTATAAACTTTGTGATCTCTTGTGACAGCAATCTACGAGAAAAGTCTAACTTCTCACAACAGCAAGGAACAAGTATAAATATATCAACAAATATTTAATAATCCAGTTATTAAAAAAATGGCACACTCAAATACAAAAGCAAAAAATAAGATGAAATGCATGAAAAAATAAATAAAACACTCACATTATGAAAGTAACCAGCAGTGAGGTGAGTAGCAGGGCCTGGTAAGCAGACTCTAACAGGACTAGTAACTTTGACAATACCACCATTGCCCACTTGACCATATGTCCCACATCCCCATGCATAAATGCTACCTGTAGCAGTCATAGCTACGCTATGAGCATATCCGCCTTCAGCTAACACAACACGCTGTGAATGAAAATTATCTGTTACTATCCATCCTCATAATAAGGTGCAGCTTATGATGTGGCTTACTTGGCAACTGTAAATGGGACTAAGGTTCTCTGCACCAGGCATTACGCCTAGGGTGTACCTCTTTCTGTCTTTAACCAGTGTTCATTCCCTTTTCTTCCTCATACTCACCTGTTAACCTTAAGTCATTCTCACATGTAATTCAAGATAAATAAGTCTGACTGGGAAGTACTATGAAATGCTAGAAATTTATTAACAATAATTAATAATAATCACTGCACCAATTCAAAATAAAAAAATATAATGTACTATATTAGAAACATTATGGCTTTGAGTACAGACACACCACATTACCAACTGACCAATCCCATTGCTAACAGAATACAAATTGTTAAAAAATAGATAGGTGGAAATATCACAAGCCCTTAACTTATGGGCCATTGAAGCAAACATGTTTATATGTACAACTTACAAAAGAGGAAATACTATTTCAATTTGCATCACCATCATAAGTGTTGTTACAACAACTTCCCTTTACAAATTAGACAATACAAATTCCCCTGATTTCTCTCCATCTTGTGGTCTTTCTTCCTTAACTTCCATTAAACCTGGGTCTTCATCTATCACTTTTCTCCATAATTTTCTAGGCCTTATTACAGGTCTTTGTCCTGCTATTTTAATATCTGCTGTTTTTCTGACCAAATGAGCTTTATCTTTGAGATCCTATTCTCTTTTCAACCCTCTTGATATAATTTCTCCACTGATTCATTTGTAATATGATATTCATGTAAAACCTTTTAAAATTCTCCTATTTCCCTGTCAGTGCCCATGTTTCTGCAGCATAGAGCATCGCTAGCAAAATTCACTCATTGTAAGTCTTGGCTCTATTCTGATGGTATATTTTGATTTACCAATATTCTGGCTCTCTTTATGCATTTCATCCCTATTAATAGATACATACTCTTTTACTGGTCTCTCAATTAATTTACAGGCAAGTGTCTTCTAGGTAACACAAAGGCTCCACCTATTCAAAGAACTGCCTATCTCAACTGAGTTCTTTGCCATTTCTTCTGCATTTTCTCTTAAAATCCTTTTTGGGTTATAAAAACTCTCTCACTACAAGTATTATCTGTAATCCCAGGTACTTCTTGTGACATCTATTAAATTTGATACACAGTACAGAGTTCACCTTGACACCTTTCCCACAACCACTTTCATGATTGTCCTTTGCTTTCTTTGCAATCATCACAAGTTTTGTTTTGTTTATGCTGATAATTGGTCCTCCCCTCTCCATTTCACTCTGAACATTCAACCACCTCTTCTTAGATTCTCCTTTCAACACTAAGTCACCTGCATAACACCTCTCAAGGATGCTCTTTCTGCACTCCTTAATAGCTTGTTCCATTACTAAGATAAACAGCTGATCCTGAATGGACACAAAAATTAACCTCAGATTCTTCAGATGCACCTATCTTCAATCTAGATCTAGTGTAATGTAGAGTAATTTCAACAGCCCAACATAATTTGGCTCAGGGCTACCAGCTGAATTTTTTTATATCCAAGCAAATATGTGTCATAGCCACTTCTTTGCAAATCACTTTATCTGCTGTTGCCTCATTGTAAAGACTGATTTTGTTGTTAATCTCTTTACCTGCTGTTGTCTCATTGTTACGACTGATTTTGTTGGAAAAGTAAATCCACAATGGTATGTCTGTTTGATTTTGTTACTTAAAATACAAAGCAGAAAGCTTTTGATGACCTGCACAGTCCTTGTCAATCTCAGATTGACAAGGACTCTGCAGATCATCGAAAGCTTTCTGCTTTGTATTTTAAATAACAAAATCAAACAGACATACTATTGTGGATTTACTTTTCCATTTTACTGAATCATGTGATTATGAGCTTCTACTGATTTTCTTGTTAATCTCCCTATCATGAAGTCACACTGACAACTGTTGAATCCACTAATTGTTATCAGCCGCTCCCCAGTACATTTTCCAGTGTTTTTATAGCATGCTCAAAGAATCTGTTCAGTTGAAATTCTGATTCCATTCCTCCAAACTCATCTTCTTTGTCCTTGACACTAGCCTTCTGGCTTCCCTCCTCTTTCCCCTGCATACATCTCTATCCTCTTCCTGGTTGTCCTCTGCCAGATTCCACCAACCCCTTTAAACTACATATATTAACAATATCATCCATTTTGAGTTTAATGTCCAGTTTCCATGATTTTATTCTGACTGCCTTTACCTCAACTTCTTTCTATTCCTCATTATTAAATTGGCTCACAGCAACTTCTGCAAAATAAGTCAAGCCTCTCTGGATAAAATATTACAATCATTTTCTTTGAAGCTGTCCATACTTTTCATCAGAATAGGTTAATCTAAAGAATTACTTTTGGATGTTGGAAAGGTTAAAAGATTAAATTCAGATTCATGCAACATTGAAAATTTAGTAATTTTTCCATGCTTTGAAAGTTATGAGCTTGAAGATAATTTTGTAACAGCAGGATCTGACATTAGAAGTTCACAAAACAGCAACATCTCACATTAGAAGTTCACAGAGTATAAAAAGCAGACCCGCATTTAGACAAAAAACTTTTCAAATAGACAGGAAATATAGAAAATGGGAATTCATTAAATAACAAGTTGAATCAGGAAGACAGAATTAAGTAGGAACATTCTATGAGTATGAACATGATATTTTTATAATACAATTAGATTCTGTATGTACTTACCCAGTACTTATATTGCTAAGAGTTTCTGCTCGATGGCAGCCTAAATTGAAATTTCATGGGTAGCTCTTCGATGGCTCAATGTAAGTATACAGTGCCGTCCCCCAATGGCAATACTAGGAACTACTTAGCTAATCACTTCATTCTGTTTTATGCATAATGTCCATCAGAGGGGAGGCAGATGGGCTCTTGATGATATAATTACTGGGCAAGTACAGGCGGTCCCCGGGTTACGACGGGTCCGGCTTACGACGTTCTGAGGTTACGACTCTTTTTCTTAAATATTCATTGAAAATTCCGCCCCAGGTTACGACGCTTGTTACGAGGTTACGGCGATGACGCTTCCGACGCTCCGAGTTAACGACGCTTTTAAAAAACGCATACTATGATAACAATCCTTTATAGTTTAGCACAGTTTCTCTCTCTCTCTCTCTCTCTCTCTCTCTCTCTCTCTCTCTCTCTCTCTCTCTCTCTCTCTCTCTCTCTGTATTTTCCGACAAAAATAATCACTAATTAGTGTATTTTGATGTTTATTTTCATGACTAAACACATTTTTATAATACAAAAATGATTTACTAATTTTCAAATATTAATTTTGATTAATACTGTATTAGTAAGTTTAATAAGTTGAAATGATATCACATAATAAAAATAATAATTCTCTCTCTCTCTCTCTCTCTCTCTCTCTCTCTCTCTCTCTCTCTCTACTACAAAGATGTATGTTTTTTTGTATGATAAATAAATGATTTACTATTTTCAAATATTAATTAATTTATACAGCAATAATATCAATTCATTAAAGAAAATACCATAGTGAATTAGTAAGATTTTAGCTTATATTTAAAAAATTATGGAAGAATGAAGGAAATCCCAGTCTTCTTTCAGTAACCTTTTCTCGAGATCCAGGTACTATAGCTGTCAGATATATCAAGTTCTGTGACAGCCAGGAGGGGGAAGAGCTGCAGTGTTGCAATCAAGTGTTCATGAAATTCCCCCCCCCCCTCTTTCTCTCTCTCTCTCTCATCTCTCTCTCTCTCATCGGTCTCTCTCTCTCTCTCTCTCTCTCATTTACTGAAACTCGAGATTTTTTATGTACTTGTACTATTTGCTTTTAATATCTTTCAAATAATAATAATAATAATAATAATAATAATAATTATAATAACTGTAATTACAAAATTCATATGTGATAGTATTTTAAAGAAATACAATACGTATTAATCTATCATGTCACTTTTAATTAAGGTTAACTCTCTCTCTCTCTCTCTCTCTCTCTCTCTCTCTCTCTCTCTCTCTCTCTCTCTCTCTCTCTCTTTTGCCACACAAGATAATAATGTGTCATAGTGGTAACTCCCTCCCTCTCTTTTGCTGGAAGCGTTATAAGTATTTTTTGAGAGAACAGAGAGAGATAAACACTCTTCTCTCTCTCTCTCTCTCTCTTTTACCGAGATGGAAGAATTTTTATGGTACTAGTATGTAAAATGTTTATTGATAATTTCAGTTATTATTTAATAATAATAATAATAATAATAATAATAATATAATAATAATAATATAAAACTTTAATTACAAAATTCATAATGGTCGTATTTTAAAGAGATGAAATGACCTTTCCATGTCACTTGTAAGGATAATTCCTCTTTCTTACCGAGATGAGAGAATTTTTATGGTAGATGCACGTGCTTATTATATTTTCAAAATAATAATAATAATAATAATAGAAGTAGTAATAATACGATAACTAATTTCAAAAGAAAATTCTTCCCTTCGTCTTTTTCTGTATCAATTTCCCTACCTCATAACTCCAGTGACACTCGGAGCTTAACAATGCCATACAATGGTCAACGAATTTAATGGTTTTATGTTTTTATGTATCTCTCTCTCTCTCTCTCTCTCTCTCTCTCTCGTCTCTCTCCTCTCTCTCTCTCCTCCCTCATCTCTCTCTCTCTCTCGCTCTCTCTCTCTCTCTCTCTCTCTCTCCTCTCTCTCTCTTGTATTTTAATGGAAATATACAGTAATTTGTGAATGCAGTGCTGCACATGAAAAAAGTAAATTAGTGATAATTTTAGATACGGCCCTAAGAAAAATTGCAAATTAGTGAAATTTTCCCTGTGGACATGTTTTCAAGAACGTCATTCCGGCTTACGACGATTTTCGGGTTACAACGCGTCTTAAGAATGGAACCCCCGTCGTAACCCGGGGACTGCCTGTATATACAAAATCTAATTTTATTATGAAAACATCGTTTTTGTATGTATGTGACTTACATAGTAATTATATTGCTGATCCCACATTGAATCGAGTGGGATCATGGACATATTCTACTCCAAAGCATTAAATCATGTAATGAATTTGAAACAGAAAAGTTGCTAGCATTGAAAAAACAATGCTTGTCATTCCTATCAGTTAAGAGAGTTATGCAGATGAATACTGCCTCTGGTTGGTGCTCATCTTAACTCATAATGTTGTTGCGGTAGGGCGAAGGGTTGCCTCCTACTTAAAGGGGCCAGCCGGCTAAGGCCCTTCTTTAAGGACAGGACTTTGATATTCATACCACTTAATGAGGTGACTTGAGACATCTCCAAACCGCATATGATTTTTGCCTCTGACCTTCGGTTTTGTGATGCCAGGGCGATTTATCCTAAAAATAGCCATACCATTTTTCAAATTCTATCTCCTCCCTTGATATTTAATATTAAGACCTGGGATTACTACCATATATAAACCTGATGTAGACCTCCAACCAAATGAGGAGTTTTTTTTCTAAAAGTAATTTTTTTGCTAGATATGAATTTTTCATTATGGTAAAAAAATAAACCCTATAAATTAGGAAAACAAAATTTATAAAAAAAAGACTAAACAAAAATTGGAAAAAAGGGCTTCATTTGATTGTTCTATAACATCTTTCTGAGTTATATACCAAATTCCAATGTTATAGCTTTAAAACTAAGTGAAAAGATAGATTTTGAAGGTCAATAAGTATAGTTTTGAGATACGGGCGTTCAAAGTTTTTCTTCGTATTTTTATAACGACAATGTTAATAAATAATGATTATTATGAAGTATATTTCTTTTTTGTGTGTTAATAAACCAAAACTATTTTATTTATCATAATTTAATCATAAATTATGATCCCTTTGCTCATATATCGTAGCTTGGGGCACTGCGTCAGGCAAGACAGGGCACTCCTTTCTACGCAACTCTCTCTCTCTCCTTCACTAACTCGGCTTATTACAGCGAATTTTCTTCTTCTGTATGTTACCAAGATGTTTTCCTAGTATTTTCCGTTTTGGCATGATGAAATTCTTGCCGAAACAAAAATACACAAACATAAATGCAAGAGAATGTCAAGAGGTGAAATTCGAAGTTGTACTATCTTTTTACAAAGACAATGCTAATAAATCATGATTATTATGAATTTCATATTCCTTTTTGGGTATTAATAAACCAAAACTATGTTATTTATCATAAATTAAGATCCCTTTGCTCAAAGATTGTAGCCTGGGGGACAGTGTGACGTGTGCTTCAGGCAAGATGGGGGCGTTTACTTACTACGCAACCCTCCCTCTCTCTCTCTTCACTAACTACGCTAATTTCGTATATATAATGATATTCTGTAATCATATTAGAGCGAATTGTCTTCATCTTTATGTTAGCGAGATGTTTTCCTTGTCTTTTCCTCATTGGCATGATGAAATTCTTGCCGAAACATAGATAAGTTTATGTAAAAGCAAGCGAATGTCAGAGATGAACTCGAATTTGTAGACTACTTGACGTCTGTGCTCACACTGATCATGGTTAAACAGTGATATTCCCCTCTATGGCCCACGGAATCTCTACAGATGCCATTTCTCACAATTTATTTGACAATAATTATCAAAATTTACGATAACAGAAGAAATATTGCATTTTCTTGTACGGATGAATGTTTTAGGCTTATTGAGTTATGTTTACTAATTACCCTGTAACTACAAAAGTAAGAGGAATTTTGACGAAATATTTCGTATACGTATTCTCAATTGCCATATGAAGCTCCATGAATTTTTTCATGACTTTGCATTTTTCGCCCTATACCCCCATATATAGGGGTTCCGGCCGGCCCCCTTAAGGGGAACTTTGCAGCATGGCGAATGCTCCTATTGCTAGCAAAGTATGATAGGTGCCCACCCTTGCCCTGGGTGCAGCACCAAAATAAAATAACCAGAAAACACTGACACCTACGCTGAAATAATGTCATGACCCATCCACTGGAGTGGTTGGTGCTCCAGGTACACTGTACCCCCTGGCTCTCCAATCTCAGCACCTTACTGAAAAGGTGAAGAGATAATAGTAGAACATCCTACACTTCCTCCCACAATGCCATGATGGTCACTAAAAATGGTCTCGAGGTATTGAAAAATTGACATTTTTTAAGCTTACATAAAAAAATTATAAGAAGCAGAATGGGAGTAAAGAGCAAAGAATGACTGAAATCTGAGGAGGAAGAGGCTGTTCTTATATCCTTAGCTTTGCTTCAAAGAAGGCCAAAAAACATTCCACAACAATGAGTGTCTCAAATAAAGCCCATTTAAAATGAAAAACCACATGTTTAGACTGAAGAAAAGACAGGTTCTTACCGTAACTTCTAGGGTATGGATGGGCCTCTGATTCCTGTTGCAATAAAGGCTGGAAGTCTATAGTGTAAACAAAAGGGATGTAGTGCTTGACGAACCACTTCCTGTCACTATGAAAGTTGGTTCAGGGAGGAACTTTACTGCTTACCCTAGAAGCAGAGCTATCAGGGCAGGTGAAGTCTTCTAATGTTCACTACATATCTGGGTTAACAAATAGTAGTTGAACACTTTATGAATAAGAAAAATATGTATATAGAAGACAAAAAACCTGCTGTATTTGTCTGATAAATCATTCTGAATCATTGCAGTGGCCTATGGGTCAATTGCGATGAAGCAGAAGACTTTAGAGACTTCTATTGTACCGTAGGGTAAAGAGAAAGATGATAATGAATCTAATGAGACATATCTGTATGATGATTCTCACAATGGTAATTAAGCAGCCCAAAACCAGAACCATAAGCCAGAATCTAAAGCCAATCAGAGACATAAGTCTTTGATGGTCGGGCAGACAGATTTGAATTAGGTTTTAACCCTGAACAGAGGAGAAACAATACTAGGAAACAAAATCCCAGTGAGAAGGTAGTACTCTGCCCTCACTAGACTCTGTAGGCCAAGTTGCCCAGCTGTGCATTTCGCCTTGGAATGCGTTCACCTTATAGAGCGATCGAGTGTACAACAGATATATTATATGATTTGTATCCTTGAATTCTATTTTTTTTGTTAAATGATAAGAGGATGTGATGAGCAATGGCATTCTTGAAACGTAGAAGTCATCATTTTGACTCTCCGGGGAAACAGAGGTCTGCTTTGAAAAATGTTGACGCAACTTCCTTGGGTGACGTGATGTCGAAGGTCACTGCCTAAGCAGAATAGACCACGTCCTATGCCCGTGCATGAGTGGAAGTAGATATACTTTCTGAATCTGGTTTTGAGTAGATTCATGGGTGTGCCTATGATCTGTATGACGTCATGAACGTATGACAAATTGGTGACGACACTTATCTGGGAGTGTCTTGTGAGTGAATTCGTGCTTGCGTACATGCGAGCTACTCCCCTACATAATGGGAGAGTAAGTTAACCCTCTTACGCCGATGCGGTAAATAAAAAATTGTCTCCCGTATGCCGGAGGGGTTTCGGAGTGAGCGCGGAAGCGGAAAAAATATTTTTTTCAAAAAATCACAGCGCGCTTAGTTTTCAAGATTAAGAGTTCATTTTTGGCTCCTTTTTTTGTCATTGCCTGAAGTTTAGTATGCAACCATCAGAAATGAAAAAAAATATCATTATCATATATAATGTGATATATGATAGCGCAAAAACGAAATTTCATATATAATTGTATTAAAATTGCGCTGTGCGCAAAACGGTTAAAGGTAACAAGTTACTTTTTTTTTCGTTGTAATGTACACTAAATTGCGATCATTTTAGTATATAACACATTGTAAAACAATAAAAGCAACACAGAGAAAATATTATCACAAAATAATGCATGAATTCGTAACGCGCGGACATAAACAAATATTTTTTTCAAAAATTCACCATAAATCTAAATAATGTCCTAGAGACTTCCAATTTCTTTCAAAATGAAGACAAATGATTGAATATTACTATACTGTAAGGATATTAGCTTACAATTGCAGTTTTTTATCATATCTGACGAGTTAAAGTTGACGAATGTCGAATTTTTTTATATATATATTTTTATATGCAATTATTTCGGAAATAAGAAAAGCACAACCTTCAAATATTTTTCATTTTATTCTACATAAAATTGCACACATTTTCATATATAAAACTCTATGAAATGCCTAATATGAAACGGAGCAAATATTCCGAGAATGGGACGTACGCATTTCGGAGATTTGTGGCGGAGAATCCGCGCGCGGAGGGAAGGAAAGATTTTTTTTTAAATTTACCATAAATCTAAATATTTTGCTAGAGACTTCGAATTTGTTTCAAGATGAAGATAAATGACTGAATATTACTAGACTGTAAGTGTTTTAGCTTACAATTGCGTTTTTCAACCATTTCGGTAGTCAAAGTTGACCGAACGTGGTTTTTTTTCTATTTATCGTGATTTATATGCAAATATTTCAAAAATGAGAAAAGCTACAACCTTCAATTATTTTTAGTTGTATTCTACATGAAATTGCGCACATTTTCATATATAAAACTTTATGTAACGGCTAATTTAAAATGGTGCAAACATTACCACAATCGCACGTATAATTTTTTCGGAAGAGTTACCGCGCGGACGTAAAGAAAATGTTATTTTTTTCATATATTCACCATAAATTGAAATATTGTGCTAGAGACTTCCAATTTGTTGCAAAATCAAGGTAAATGCTTGAATATTACTAGAATATAAGCGTTTTAGCTTACAATTGCGTTTTTCTACCATTTCGGTAGAGTCAAAGTTGACCGAAGGTTGAAATTTTGGCAATTATCGTTATTTATATGAAAATATTTCAAAACTGATAAAAGCTACAACCATGGGTTGTTTTTAGTTGTATTGTGCATGAAATTGCGCACATTTCCATATATAAAACTTTATATAACGGCTAATTTTAAAATGGTGCAAACATTACCACAATCGCATGTATGATTTTTTCGGAAGAGTTACCGCGCGGACGTAAGGAAAAAGTTTTTTCATAAATTCACCATAAATCGAAATATTGTGCTAGAGACTTCCAATTAGTTGCAAAATTAAGGTAAATGGTTGAATATTATTAAAATATAGGAGTTTTAGCTTACAATTGCGTTTTTCGACCATTTCGGTAGAGTCAAAGTTGACCGAAGGTTGAAATTTTGGCAATTATCGTTATTTATATGAAAATATCTCAAAACTGATAAAAGCTACAATCATGAGTATTTTATTGTTGTATTCTACATAAAAATGCGCACATTTTCATATTTAATACTTCATGTAACGGCTAATTTACAATGGTACAAAAATTATGTCAAAGTGACGAAATAATTTCCGAGATGTGTCACAGATACTTTTTAGTGCGGCAAGAAAGAAATTCGCGCTTGCGCGCCTGCGTAACAATTGTAAACAAAACAACACCTTGATCCGTGAACTCCCAGCATCCCCCAAGGCGTGTGATTCAAAAATTTTAGGCTGGTAGGCCTATAAGTATTTTTCCGCGAATTTTTAAAAAAACTTTTGTAAGTCGACGTAAAATACGTCCAGTCGGCACACGAGAGACAAAAAATGTCGACATAAAATACGTGCAGTCGGCGTAAGAGGGATACTGTGTACATGATGCGGATGATCAGAATACACATCACAGATCTGAATAATACGTATGGCAATGATGATGATACCGATCATTCATAAACACTGCGCTATGATGTCACAAATGCGTGAGGCAGAGCCTTCCATCTTAACTAATGGCTGAGCAGAAGTCTTCAGAATACACTTCACAGATCTGAATAATACCTATGGCGATGATGATGATACTGATAATTCAGTATACACCTCGCAGATCTGAATAATACGTATGACGATGGTGACGATACCAATCATTCATAAACACTGCACTATGACATAACAAATGCGTGAGGCAGAGCCTTCTGTCTTAGCTAATGGCCGAGCAAGAAATCTTTCTCTCGCATTCCCCCTTGGAGGAATAATAGTTTTTTCCTCCAAGCATTCCCCCACCCCTTCTCTCAGATACCCGCGACCCAAACCCCCCTCCCCAACCCACTTAAAATACTTAAAAAGACTATAGATTTTATACGTTTTGCAGTGTGCGACTCGCAGACTTTGAATGGGTTCCTAGATACAGAAAATCTATTTTTGAGAACTATCGACCACATTAAAGGGGAATCACATAATTCGGAACCAGACTGTACGTATATACATTGAAGGGTATACTAATGTTTAAGATTACTTTGAAATTACAGTCACTGCTCAAAGAGTGTTTAATTAATGTGTTTTCGATTTAACGCGAGCTAGAAAATATTTAAAAATGTTTAAAAAACATGAAAATTTCGATTTAGTGTGAATTGACACCTGAGCTATGTTTTCAAATCACCCGTGCATCAGTGCTGCAGACAACAGCCGTCGACATAGCACAGAATGTATTTACTAATAAAGCAAACAATTTTTAAAATTTATTAATAAAGAAAAAAATTTGACACAAAACTAAACCAGCTTCATTCCGACATCAGCATAATTGAGCGATGTCATATTGCTGATGACTATGTACAATTACAAACGTAACGAATAATATGCATCTTTTCCCTGGATCTTTTAAAAAGTTATACATTACTTCACCGTATCCAATGATATTGTACGTATACTCATAATATTGTGTTATAAAATAATAACATAGCAGTCAATGTTTTGGTTTAGAAATCAGCTGATGGTAAATACGAGTTTATTTCGCCATATTTAACTCAGTTCTGTGTGAATTTTCTTGCTTCTAGTAAGAATAAACAAATATCTAGATACATTACTTTTACGAGACAATGTCATTTTTCGTTATATGACGAATTTTTAAGTTGAAATATGGCTTGAATAAGTTTCCTTGTGAGCTAATTTATCATTTACATTAACAGATTGCTTTGGGAGCATGTTTATTGCATAAAAAAAATTCTGTTGGCTATTTTCACTTGATTTCATTGCAATACGAGCTTTGTGTTATTTACCTTTTATTTGAATGAAAACAACAGTAAAATTTGTTGTTTCAAGCCCAGTAGTTTTGATTAAAATGATTTTCTCTCAATTTTATCTACGGTCATGTTTCATGGCATAACTTTACTGGAGTTTTATCCTTGTTGCTGATGCAAGATAACAGTCATTAGCAGCTTGGCTGTTTATATATTTCTAATGGAAAAATGTTTCAGATAACTTTGAAATTATATTAATAATACCAATTCAATGGTATATTTGATGTAGGATGATACTTTAAGTATACATTTGGTATTTGAACTTTCAAGACAGGATGATATAAGCATTTTTAGAGGGGAGTTCTAACTATTCATGGGTTCAAGCTATTCGCAGGGGTGTCTGGTACCCATCCCCAGACAATACGGGGGGAACACTGTATCAGGAATTCAAAGTACAGTAGTACCTCGAGATACGAAAGGCTCAACTTACGAAAAACTCAAGATACGAAAGCTAACACGAAAAATTTTACTGCTCTACATACGAAAAGTTTTCAAGATACGAAAGGTTTCTGAAAGTCCGAGATTCGCCCCATAACAATTTTGAAACTCGCGCCGCACGCCGCCTTCTTAGTTATAGTAGACTCGCCACCATCCTCCTGCTCTCCCATTGGTTCCTGATGCTAGCCAAGCCATGAGATCCTTCTCTCTAATTGGACAGCATCCCTCCCATCATGCATCTTCTATACGTACGTGTTGGCGTGCCTTAGCTCGGCCACTCCGCACCCGAAACTTTACCGTACGCAATCGGCATATGTTCGGTCCAACGATTTCGTTTAGTAATGTAAATTCGTTAGTGATTTCGTTGCAGTACATATTATCGTGTTGTGCTACTTTATCATGTTGTGAGAACATAACTTAATTAAGTAGAGTACATAGAGTCATGGGTCCCAAGAAAGTTGCTGAAGTTCACAGAAAGAAGAGAATGCTTTCTATGGAGAACAAAATGGAGATAATAAAAAAGTATGAAGCTGGCTTGCGGTTGAGTGTGATCGCTAAGGATTACGGCCGAAATCCGTCGATGATAGGCACTTTCCTTAAGCAGAAGGAAGCCATCAAAGCAGCTACACCTTCCAAGGGCGTGACTATTTTGTCCAACAAGAGGAGCCATGTGCATAATGAAATGGAAAGGCTGCTTCTTGTATGGATCGAGGACAAAGAAATCGATGGTGATACGATAACCGAGACGGCAATCTGCCAGAAGGCCAGCGCTATTTTCGGCGATTTGATTGCCCAAGCCCAAGACGACGGCGGAGAGGGTACATCAACGGCAACCCCAGAGTTCAAGGCTTCTCATGGGTGGTTCAAAAAATTCTGTAAATGGACTGGCATCCATTCGGTGGAAGAAATTGAAATTACGTAAAGTATAAAAAAGTAAAAAGAAATGTAAAAGTCAAAAAAAGACAAAATAAATTTTATTTTAAGTTTTTTGTAAAGTTAAGCGTTACAGTTTTGTTAATGTGTTTTGTAAAGTTTAGTTTGTTTTTCTGACATTTTTTTATGTTTCGTAAAGTTAAGTGTACGTATCTGCCATTTGTCCTCCTCCTCCTCTGCCGCCACTTTCAGAGATAGCCTCACTCAAAAGGTAAGCTTTACGTTACAGTAATAATATTTCTTGTACACTAATATACACTTTATTTACAGGTTTTGCATTTTTATTCTTTATTTAGGTATTGAATGGTCCAAATTGTTGTAGTATTTCATTGTTTATAGGTCAATTTAGCTTTATTATGAAATTTAATGGGGTGTTTTTGGAGGGCCTGGAACGGTTTAGCCATTTTACATGTAAAATGTGTTCCAAGATACGAAAAAATCATGAAACGAAGGCCGCCTCGGAACGGATTAATTTCGTATCTCGAGGTACCACTGTAATCGAATCCAATAACCGATTACGCACCCCGTTAATTGACTTGAGTGGCCCGAGTCCCAGTCCGCGAAGCGAGCTGGAAGTTAGGATTGAAAGGTCACAACTGTATTACACCAGAAAAATACCTCTGTATGCCGAGGCCATTCTGGCCCTCTCTGTAATGTACCAAAGTACTGCCGAAGCAAAAACCTGGTAATTAATAAATACTTGACTGACAGGCACATATCGGCTTATGGCCTCCTGTAGCCAAACATAACACCATACTCTCCTTACTACATTTCAACCTCTACACTGTCATGCAACATTCAAGAATTACTTTAAAGGTAATCATTAACGTGTGACTTGTAAGTAGCCTAATCCCGGTAGGTACATAAATTCAAAAGTTTTGGGATAAAAGAATGGATAACATTCGAGAATTACTTTAAGGTACTCATTTACCATCAGCTTGAGAATAGCCTATGTCCAATGAACAATCACGAGTGCAAAAGGATTGCCCTAAGGTAACTATTTACTGGTGTCTTGCTAACAGCTTATGGGTGGTAAACAAATTCAAAAACGAAAGTTTGGCCTAAAGCATTGATGTAATATCAAGATCACTTAAGGCAATTATTAACTGACAACTTACATGTAGCCTAAACCCGGTAAGTCAAAAGATATACATGCAAAAGTACTTGATCAGTATACTTGAATATTGATACATTCAAGAACTTTTTATAAGGCCATTATTATTCCCGGGGACTGCAAGTATCTAGCTTGATGATCTGAATAAAATAAACAAAAAACAAAGTTCATTATGCTTGAAGGCTATGTATGAGTTCCGGTGGTTGTAACACTACCAAAATCCAGTGATTTAACCAGAAAGTAAGAACAAGCTGCTGTGAGCACTCAATGTTTCGTCGCGCAAGCAGAAAAGAGAATGCATCAATTAGGTGTCATTCCTAGTATTGTCGCTGGAGGACGCACTGCATACCTACACTGAGCCATCACAGCACTACCCATGAAATTTGAATCTAAGGCTGCCATTGAGAAGAAACTCTTAGCACTATAATTACTGGGTAAGTCACATATACAAAAGACTATTCTTGTGATTGTAAGAATACAGTACATGGCAGCTAATTATGAGAATACTCAGGATAATTAGGGAAGGGGTTAAAGGAACAGGTTCTTCTTCCTTGTGTTTTTCTGTTCTTTACTGAAATTCTTACTAGCAGAATAGGCATGCAGAGCAAAATCTGAACTTACAGCTGGCAAAAGGGAGCACTCCTAACAATTTTGACTTGTGACCCGTCTGTTCATATCTGAATTTTTGTAACGAATATTTGTCTTGAATATTCGTAAGTAGGGTGGTGACTGTACTGGATTCAGAAGAAGTTCCACCATGTCCTCTCTCTCCCACATGTTAAAAGAGAAAGGACACATGGCAACATATTCTAGAACTAGTTAGAACTGGTTGCTTGTTATGTACTTACCTGTATCTAATCTGATTCTAGTGTGAACTCCAGCCCATTATTGTTCTTATTACAAGCAGACAATAAGAGGAGGTTCCAGACATTTAACAATAATACTGCTACATTTGGCTTGAGTATTTGGAAGAGATACTTCTCTGGCCAAATGGAACACAGGTGACTATATAACTTGTTGAGTAGCCACCACAGTTCCTAAAGTGTGTGTGTTCACGGACTTCTGCATGACATCCCTCAGGTACAATTATGTAAAAGTAACATGTCTTTGCCAAACTCCTGCCCTCATTCATCTGTAAAGTGAGGTAGCCAGAAGTAGAGGGCATTCTTGGAAACCTCCTCCTTAAGCATACCCATACTAACAAAAAGAGTCGTATATACTCTGGGTCATAAAGCAGGTCCTTTTCAGATGGTGCTTAAATGTGTGCATTAAGCAAAGAAGCATTTTGTCTGGGTCTCCAGCAAAGTCTTGAAGGGAGGGAATGGAAAAACTATCTCATCCATAAATGACAGGTTCTGAGGTTTTACCACAAACTCAAAAACAAAAGAGAATGAGAGAGATCCCCAACCCTTTAAGTGAGGGACAAGATATGACAGACCATGTAATTCCCCTCTCACTCTGGAGGCCAAAACCTTTAGTATGGCAATACTACTTAAAACTTCTTGTTAGCATAGATATTTCCACCAAAATAGAGGGGTCTAGCCACTTCAGTTTGAAGACCTGTAACAAGGCTGAATTATGTACTTTTACCACAGAAACTGAGAAGCTTTTCTCTGTAAGGTAGAAGAGGAAATTTGCAATCTATTTAAAAGATGCTCTGAATGAAGAGGTTCCGCATCTACAACATCAATCACTAAAGTTGTCCTTCTTTCCTTGATACATGTTCACTGAAGATAGACAGGTATCCCAACATCTCTCTTGCAGGCATATGAGAAAAACCTCTCACAAAAAACTAGACAACCTAAATGTGTGAAGTTGCTAGGAGTCAATTGCTTGATGATGCTGCAAATGTGTGGCTGACACAGGAATATTGTTCGGCCTTGGGCCAATGAGGAACCACTGGAGTAATTTCCCTCAAAGTCATCAACACCACTTAATGTCCCTTCAGCTGCTTTCGGGATGGCTGTAGCGCCATCCACACTGATAACTCCAGAGCACTGATATGCAGACGAGGTGTGCCCTGCAGACAAACATCAGAAATAAACTTCCCCTCTTATGTGTGTACCCAACCTCTTCCTCAATGTATCTGTGGACAGTAGAATTGGTAGGGTAAGGGAAGCTTCATGCAACTCCCTTTAAGAGGTGTCTGTCGTCCATCAGGCACTCCAGGTCCTCCCTAACTTGCTGATTCAAAGTAGAAGCTGATAAGAGGGAGGTCCTGTCTGTTATCCATCCACCACACCAGGTACTTCCTGACACAAATGAATGAGGAAATAAAGAGGATATCATCAAATCCGAGGAAGTGACTGTAGGTGAATCCACCTATGAGGTACGAACTTCTCTAAGGACTACAAATATCCCAAAACTACTTGCCAAAGCTGAGCTAGTTTTTCCTGCTGTGATAGAAAATGTGCTGTTACTTCCTTGAACCTGCTAACAAGAGACTTTGATTGAATACTCTCATTGTTTCTAAATTCAAAAGCATGACCAAGTACTTCAATTTCTACTTCGGGATGAGATTGGACTCCCTTCAGTGTACCATGATACCAAACTCATGGAAAATGGAAAGTAGTCTGTCTCTTTCCCATAACAGCCATTGCTGGATGAAGTTAGGACCAACCCAAGTATCATGGTAATCAAATGCCCATCAGAAGAGCTCAAGCTAACTCCAAAGCAAATTCAGGCAGTCCCTGGTTATTGGTGAGGATTCCGTTCTTGGTGGGGTGCTGATAAGTAAAAAGCCCCATTAACTGAAACTCGGCAACTTATGGCACTCATGGCACTAAGTTTCAGTTAATGGCGCCAATAACCTGTTAATAGCACCAGTGTTAGGTATGTTATAGCACCATAACCCTATTATTGGCACCTTATGGCATCGATAACCGAAACTTGGCCCTTATGGCACCATAAATTGCTGATTTTATGGCACTGGACAAGAGCCATATAACCGGATTACCAAAGACCTGTAGCCAGTCTAAACACAGTACCACTGCAAACAAGGTGGAGATATTTCTGAGAGTTGTGAGTAACTGGTACCTGAAAGTACTGGTCTTTCAAGTCTACTGAAAGTATGAAGTCACCAACATTGACAGAATCTAACACTGAAGAAGGTAGTTCCATCCTGAACCAAGCCTGTGACACACTTAGTCAAGGAAAATAGGAAACAGGGCAATGCCTGCATCTCTAATCCCTGCATGCCTTTACCATGAGAAAGATACAACTGTAGTAACCCAGAGACTGCTTATCTACTGCTTTTGCAATGTCTTTCTCCTTCATCACTTCCACCTCTGTCAAAAAGGCCCCAGATCTCACTTATATGGAGCAGAGGAAAGCAACAGCATTGGTGTGTTCGTGAGCTTACAACATACGTCGTTGAATGAAGCCTGTACCCTGTCCTGAAGAACTGTTACTACCCAAAGCTCTGCTCATTTCCTGCCAGTTGGTCCAATGGCAAGACAGCCAAAGTCAGTGACTCTCTACCTTCCTCCTTTCCTGACAGAGGTTGGAAAGGGAGAGCAAAAGGATTGGGATGGATCTCCAGCCTCCAAACAGGATAGGGTTGAGTAGGCTGTCTGGGTTTCTGAACTGCAGGTTTCTTCAATGTACGTGACTAAAGAATCACTAAACCACCATCTTAGGTTCATTTGCCTTAGCCTCTCAGATGGATTTGAAGGCTGCTACATAGGTGATGATAAGTCCTGAGAGTCCATCCACATAAGCTCAATCACTGCATCAACATTACTCTTAGGAACAAGAAGTGAAGAAGTATCAAGCATAAAACTAATCCTGAAAGAGAAGCAACTCTCCAGAGAAACTTGCCTTGAAAAGACACATTCCCACCTTAAATAGACAAAGTTAACCCATTGGTTGACATACTGGCATGCAAAAATGTTACGGGCCACATCTTTGATGTGGAAATGACGAGGGAATGTGTTTGTACAATCTGCTAGAAGTGAAGGAAATACATACCTAGCCCACACATCAGCTTGTTCACATCCAAAACACCATGCAAAAATTGTGACTGTGGCAACCTGACCCAAGGTCAGAGGGGAGGAAGTGGGAATGTGTTTGCACAATCTGCTATAAGTGAAGGAACTGCCTGGACCACAGATCAGGTAATTCATCTCCAAAACACCATGCAATAATTGTGATTGTGGCAACCTAACCAAAGGTCAGAGGAGGAAACAGTCCATTCAAAAACTAAAGCAAACAGAAGACAGTGGTCCCCCTGTATTCGCGGGGGATGTGTACCAGACAAATGCCACCCCCCCCCCCCCCCGAATAATTGGAACCCCTATAAAAATGCTTAAAACCTCCTATTTCGTTAGTTACAACTTGGGAAAAAAAAACAGTACAAATTTTTAAACCTGGTTTTTTTAAATATTTTTATCACAAAAGTGCATTTTATGATGAAATTGATTAAAAAGAACAGGAATTTGTGGGCATTTCTCATAGAAAAGTACTGTGAATATGCAAATTTTCCGCAAATAATGCAAGAAATGTTCCCGAGAGTCCGCGAATCCGGAGAACGCAAATATGGGGGGTCCACTGTGCATGTAATTTGGAAGCAATTAGAGACCTCTCCCCTCCAGTGAGAACATTTAGGTTGTGTGCACTCCAGAGAATGTGAACATCACGAACAAGAATGTGATGCATGAGATCCACTCTACACACTCCCCCCCAAAAAAGGGAGTATACACTTAACCTGCTGTTCAAGCGAGCATGTCCCAAACTACTCACGCGCAGAGGTTGTGCATACTCATCCCCATATAACTCCTCTGAGATACAGAGTAGAGATATTCCAAGCAGTCACATGCACTTGGCGCACACACCAAGCATGAACTGGGATGGTGAAATGAGCATACTCATCTGCATATGAGACCCAGAGAAGGTGCAGTCCCCTTGTCTAAGTCGACCTGGACAGGATAGGCTGCCCAGCCAAAGGTATGGCAACCAACTCTAGGTAATCTACCCCAACTCTACAGAGGAGGAACACGTGAGAGGGAATCTGAACTTCTTATATAAAGCATTGGACTTCCCCTTTCTTCTTTCTCTGCCTTTGCAGTGAGGACAAGTATGGGGGTTGAAGAGAATGCAGAGGAGGAGCAACCACATTTCTTCCATCTTATCTCACAGGGAAAGCCAATCTTCCATGCCAGCTAACCTCAGCAAGACCTTTGTCTCCTAAGGGAAGGGTATGAACAGGCCTCTCTCTGAAGGCTGTAAAGATATGGAAGCTGGCAAAAGGAAAGACCTAGAAGGATCTAACAGCATCTCCAGTGAACTAAGCACCTTTTGTCTTTTTTCCTTCATTTCCCAAACTTTACCAATAAGAACACCAATCACCACATTCCTAACAATAGGAAGAACAAGCAAACACACTTCCCCTACATAAAGAACAATGGTTATGAGTATATGGAGGTAGGAGACATGAAGCAACTCCACCACACTGGCATTGCTCACGTTTAGTATCCACAGAGGAAAGCAAACCAAAAATGATAAATGGAAAAAAAACATAAACACAATCCTAAAGGTCTCATCAAACTCTAACAGGAGTACAAAGAAGAGAAGAATTTGATGCATCCACTCTCAATGCCTAAGAAAAGTGAACAGAAAGTGTGAGTAGAGCAAGGGCATTCCCCAACTCATCCTCCATCTCCACCTTTTTGTATCTCCATAGGAACAAATTATGTTAAGAAACTTAGGATAAACCCTGAGATACTAAAATTTCCATACTGCTCCTCCCTCCTAATTCCTCTCTCTCAGGCTATATCCAACCATACCATCTTTAAAACCAATGCTACCTATTTCGGTTAAGCCATTTAGGTCCCCAGACATCAGTATTCCACCAAACCAGCACTTGTCACTACACCTGATAGCCTTTCTTAAAATTCTTGCATTTCTTCTTCTGGTCTATATTGTAGTGTATAAACTTGCCTTACATCATCATCTACATTGTTCGTTCATTTAATTGCCCTACTCCTACAATCTGCAACCACTTCCTTCTCGACCAAACCGCCATTCTACCAGAATTCATATTTCTCCACATCGCTGACAATGGATCTTGTGCCTGCTCTATTATACCTTATCCCCTGATCACAAATGTTCATGTTTCTTCTCACCAGAATTTTCTCCACTTCCCTGCTTTTTCCCACCATTATTTACACATTTACAGTTTTAAGGATTTTGCCTGTTTTTTTTTTTTTTTATCTTCCCCAAATACTTGTGGCAGTTCCTCAAACACTGCTAGGTAATGGGTGGTCATTTAATTCTGAGAACTATTTTATTTTGGAGCTGTATCTTTTTACAATTTATGCATACCTTTACTGATGAATTCAACATGCCAAAACGCTTGTGTGCTTAGGACCAGCTGTTTATTGGTCAATGATAACTAAATTTTGCATTTCATAACCCAGAGGCTGGAAAATCTTTATATGTATATGATAAAAGGAAAAGCATAGTATTTCTGATGTAATATGGAGAATACACTTGACTACTGGGTGTCTGCACAGGCAAAGGGAAAGTTCTGTACCTATATTAAAGAGTCCTACAGCATACTATCTGGCCAGTCTTAGAAAACCTCTTATTTCCTCTGGTGGTAGTTCAATATCTTTATGGGTGGTTGCTGCCTTAGCCAACTTACTACCTAAAATATCTTTATATGCACTGTACATCACATTTCTACGCACTGTCCATCACATTTCTATAAAACCCTAGACGTCATCACCAATCCAAATATTGTAATTCAAATATCCTAAGCCCTTTTGCCTCAGCCAACTAGATTTCTCCATTTGACGTATGCATTCTTAAAATAAGGATTATAATCTACCAAACTTTCTGAAGGTTTTGGGGACAACTGTGTAAAATTTACAGATCCAGGTACTTTTCACCAAACTCAATTCGTACAGGTTATTGCATTATCTGTAACAAGTACAAACAATTTCAAATGAACACATATCAAACTTAACAGCACATCTCTATGCTGGCAAGTAACATTAAATAAATCAGTATACTTGACTTACCTCTTTTGAAAGCTTTTTAACTAGTGTTGGAACAAGACAATCTTCAACACTACCATTACCTAACTGACCATGGACACCCCATCCCCAAGTGTAAAGCCTGCAAATAATATAATGTTCAGGTGAATCAACATACAAATTCAGAAAGGCAGCATCTAATATGGTCAGTGTTTGGATAGACACAAAATACCGTTATTCTTCTAGTTACATTTAACACAATGCAAACAATTCAGTACTTTTACTTTACTCTTTTCTGAAAATGTGGAAACAGCCTTACATGCAAAAACTGAGTTTATAATAATCAAAGGTCTAATCTAACCTCAAAAATATGACAAATTTTCTAAGACAATTTGTATTTTTCATAGCTACAAACCTGAGGTCTTAACAATAGGATCATTTCTAGCGCCTAGCTGGATCCGGTTAAAATGCAGATGAAAGCAAGGAATCTTATGAAATCTGGCAACGTGTGCGTATATCGGGAGAAGAGTGGTCAAAGACCATGCACCTACACCACCGCGTCAGTCTTTCCCAACTCAGGATGTCTTAACAAACAGGGGTGGGCAGTATAATGTTAAGACCTCAGGTTTGTAGCTATGAAAAATACAAATTGTCTTAGAAAATTTGTCATTTGTTCATATGAGAGTAAACCCTCGGTCTTAACAATAGGATAGACTCATACTTGGAGGGAGGTACAAGACATCCTAAACCAGCTGGGGGCCTACCCACTAGTCCAGCTCCAGAAAAAATAACTTCTGGAGAGGGACTGTAGCCCGTTGAGAACCTAGATAAATTGATATCTAACCACTCAGACTCTGAGTGACATACAATAATATATGGGAGAATCGTTGTACAGGGAACCATACAGTAACTTTGACTGTCCAATAGCAAACCAATACACCAGGGTTTACCATCACTCCCAACTCCTCCTTGCCAAGGAGTGGAGCATGTGCTACCGAATAGAGGGTTTGATATTTGTATATTAAGCAACCACACTATCAGTAAGACTACCTTACTCACCTGTATCAGACCAGTCCAGCGAATGACGTGTCTATTCCTTAACCCGCCCAAAGGTAGAAGGAAAGGTAGAAGAGAATGAAGGAGACCAGCAAACTCATTCATTCTCTCATCCACACAATCATCCTAGGTAAGATACAAAAGTGCCCTGTTAAGGGCAACTATGAGTTACACAACCTGTTGGGCAGCCACCACAGGACCCAGGGAAAACGTGTCCGTAGATCTGTGGGTAACATCCTTAAGATAAAAGGAGGTAAACAAGTACCAGCGCTCAGCACTTTATGTACAGCCAAGTTCTTTTTGAAAGCCAGAGAGGGACCAATACCTCTAAGGTCATGCACACTAGCCTGCACAGACGTGGTGGCGGAATCATCAAGAGCTAAGTATGCCTGCCTGATGGCTTCCCGTATCCAATAAGAGATAGTATTCTTAGACACCTCTTTCTTTGTATGTCCTGTGCTAACAAAAAGTCTGCGTCTATTGAGCATCACCACCCACAAAGTTATTCAGTGATGGAATGGAAAATGAAGTGAACCTGTCATCGTGCATAGAGGGATTTTGGGTCTTGGCCACAAATTCCGGGACAAATTTGAAGGATGCCAACCCCCAACTCCTGGTGTGCTTTACATCACAGCTCAGACTGTGGAGCTCGCCAACCCTCTTCGAAAATGCCAAGGCCAGAGGGAAAACTGCCTTGAGCTTCAAGTTCCTGTCAGATGAGCGATGCAAAGGCTCATATGACCCTTAGTGAAGATCTTGAGAACCAGGGAAACATCCCACATCGGAGGCTTGAGCTCCCTAAGAGAACTTGATTGCTCAAACACCTTAACTAGCAAGGAAAGTTCCAAGGAACAGGAGATGTTGATACCTCTAAGGTGTAACACTAAACTCAGGGCCGCCCTGTAGCCTCTAATGGCAGAAACAGACAAACGTTTCTCGTTTCTGGGAAAGGTTAAAAAGTCTGCTATTCGCTGAATAGAGGTTGTGAGTGAAGAAAAAACCCGTTTATGACACCAATCAGAGTAGATCGCCATTTGCCTTGGTAAACCGCAGAGGTCGGCTTTCTGAGACTGCTGGACATATGCCCTGCTGTTCTCTGAGAAAAGCCTCTCGCTCAGAGGAGATACTTGATTGCCTCCAACCGTGAAGATACAGGGATTCTACTGACTGGTGGAACCTTTCTGCATGCGGCTGACACAGGAGATGCAGCCAAGGGGGAATTTCCCTCGGAACCTCTGACAACAACGACAGCAGATCTGGAAACCATTCCGCCTGAGGCCACAGAGGGGCTACCAATGTCATCCTGAGACCCTATGAACTCATCAGCCTGTTCAGAACTTGATGGATCATACAAAACGAAGGGAAAGCATACACCTCCAGGTTGTCCCAAGGATGTTGGAATGCGTCCTCAACTAACGCTAAAGGATCTGGAACCACTGAACAGAATATCTCGAGTTTCCTGTTGAAATGAGTTGCAAAAAGATCTAGCATGGGTCTCCCCCAAACCTGGAAGAGTTTGTCTGCTACCACTTGATGACAGGACCACTTTGTGCCTAGGATCTGATCCTGATGACTGAGTTTGTCTGCGACCACATCCCGTTTGCCTGGGATATACCTGGCTGAGAGCTCTATCGAATTGCTGACTGCCCACTGGTGAACCTCGACGGTCAAGACATGAAGTTGACGAGAAACCAGGCCTCCCTGCTTGTTCACGTAGGTAACCATCGTGGTGTTGTCCAACATGAGAACGACAGAATGACCCTCTACCTTCTCCCGAAACTCCTTCAGACCCAGGAAGACTGCTTTCAACTCCAAGACTTTGATATACTGCTGTTTGTCCTCCAAACTCCAAATGCCTGAGGCAACGAGGCTGCCTAAATGAGCCCCCCAACCTGCGAGGGAGGCGTCTGAAAACAGAAGGAAGTCCAGTAGAAGAGAATGCAGAGGGACACCCTTCAAAAGATTTCGGTCGTCCAACCACCAACGAAGGTCTTCTCTAACTTCCAGAGACAGAGGAACCTTTAACAGGGGTGAGTCCCCTGCCGGAGACCAGAATTCCCCCAGTTTCCTTGTAAAGACCGAAGGTGAAGATGCCCATGAGGGACCAGCTTCTCCAGGGAAGACAAAACTCCTAGAAGAACCTGTCACTGATGAGCTGACTGATGTGGTTCCGACAGGAAGTCGTATGCCACCATTTGCAACTTCTCCAATCTCTGATCCAACATAAAAACTCTTGTAACGATACTCTTGCAACTGTCGTATCGATGACCATGCCCAGGTAGAGAATTCTATGACTGGGTACGAGGTTTGACTTTTCCTGGTTGACTACGATGCCCAGCTCCAGACAGAACCGAAGTAGATGATCCCTGTTCTGCAGCAACTTTTCCCTGGAAACTGCCAAGACCAACCAATCGTCGAGGTACCTCAGTAAATGGACCCCCTGAACATGGGCCAACTTGATACGAGAGAAGACCCTTGTGAACACTTGAGGGGCTGTAGCCAGCTGGAAGCACAGTACTTTGAACTCAAAGACCTTGTCCCCGAGAGAGAAGTGAAGGAACTTCCTGGACGTCGGATGAATAGGGATCTGGAAGTATGCGTTCCTTAAGTCTATCGGCAGCATGAAGTCACCTTTCCTCACAGCTGCCAAGAACTTCAGAGAATCTGGAGGATATGCCTTCCTGAGCTGCAACTTGTCCGACAGAGTAGGAGAGAAGCCGAATGGCAGTAGGTACCCCACCTGAAGGACATCTACCACCCACTTCTCCGCCCCATAACTCTGCCACTTGGCCCAATGGCCCGCCAGGTAACCCCCCAACCTGTGGCACAGGAGACGGAGAGGCACCTAACCTACCGACGGCCCCCTTTAACTCTGCCCCTTGGGCCCCTTCTTGGCTTAAGGAATGAGAGCAAAAAGGACGTCAGTCCTCTGATCTAGGCTAAGATGAACAGGGAGGCCCTGCCGAAACCGAACTCCTCAACAGCCTACCAGGTGACGATCTTCTTGACTGCTGCTGGGCAGTGGTAGGAGTAGGAGCTGGCTGTCTCCAAGGATGAAACTCCGACTTAGACACAGGCTGGTGCACTAGTCTGTCTTTGGTGTCACCCCGGTGCCAGTCTATCGCATCTTCCAGCTCGGTCCAAGGAAATAAAAATTGGGACTCCAACAGACCCGCATTTCTCAATGCCACCAAGGACTCCAGGTCAACTGATCTCTCCATCCTAGATAAAGCCGCGTCTCTTCTAATCAGGAGAAGGTTAGCCGATAAATTAACACTGAGGTGAGCCATATATGAAAACGCCTTGCCTCCAGACTGCAACAGACTGGCAAGCAAGGATGCACTCACCAACCCTTCTGGGGACCTGTCAGAAGCTATCTTGGCAATGACCATAGACCAAAAGTCTAGCCATGAAAACGTCTGCAACATGGAGGCTGCTGTAGATTCCAACGCTGAGGCATCCTGTGGAGACAAGGACAGAGCCAACAACCTCACCTGCTCCAAAGTCAATCCCGGCTTCAGACGAATGACGTCCGGGTTAAGATGACGCGACATCAAAAAGGCAGTTTGTAGCATAGTACAGTGGTCCCCCCTTATTCGCGGGGGATGTGTACCAGACCCCCCCGTGAATAGTTAGAACCTGCGAATGTTTGGAACCCCTATAAAAACGCTAAAATCAGCCTATTTTGTTAGTTAAAACTCGAGAAAAACCCACAAAAATTTTCATACTTGGTTTTTTTAATAGTTTTATCACTAAAAGTACATTTTATGATGAAACTGATAAAATAAACCCCAGGAATTTGTGGATATTTCTCATAGAAAAATACTGTGAAAGTGCAAATTTTCCGTGAATAATACGGGGAAACGTTCCTGAGAAATCCGCGAATATGTGAGTCCGCGAATCCGGAGAACGCGAATACGGGGGGTCCACTGTACTTCCTATGTCTCGTGAGAGGCGGGTGTAGTAGCTTGATGGAGCCCCTAGAGTGAAGCAAACCGTCCCGATCTGAAACAAAGGTGTTAACTGTATGCAAGACCAACTGGACGTGCCCCGACAAGGGAATCTGAAAAGATAATTTGGGATCCTGCGTAACTCCCAGCAAGGCTTCCAAGCAGGAAGGAGTGTAAGATGACCGAGCCTGAGTCCTACTTTCCAAATTGTTGAACCCACAAATGAGAACGACAACTTCTGAAAAGGAAGACAAAAACTCTTGCGTGTCTCCCTCCTCCTGCTCTGGCAATGGAGACCAACGACAAGAAGGGTGTGTAGGCTCCTCTAAGGCACATTCCTCGTTTAAATTAACGGGAGGATCAGCAGCCAAACAGCCCGAAACACCAACTAACATGTCTAGGCTGGGTCAACGTGCAGACTTCCGTGGTGAACTAACTACAACACTAGGAACATCACTACGCACTCTTCCAACAGATGACTCTTTAACATTGGCGCGAATGGGCATGGGTGTGGCAGACGTACAAATGTGAGTTGGAGAGGAATCTTGAACACTTGAGATCGAAAGAGAATCCCCAGAGTCGAACTCCTGGAAACATCAGGGAGAGGGGCAGGCAAACACTCCTGCTGCACCAACTCCGTGCTCACAAACTTCGACCTCTTGACAGGCGCCTTGAGATCCTTAAAGCGACGAACAGGCCCTGGAGAAGTAGAAGTGGGAGCGCCTGCATCATGTGTACGGACGGGGGAGCTTGCAACACGCTCGCGATTCGATGCAGAGGATGAAGCAGCCAAGCAGATTGCACAAGGGAACATACACTAACACTGTTACGGCCTCTGAGAGAGATCCGCTTCAGGTTCGATATGAAATAATAAAAAAAAAAATATTTCAACACCAACAGTTGAAACTGGGGATACGAATATAGAAAGAAACACTAACACAACAAAGGTTTATTTACAAGCTTACTAACATAGGTAAATGCAGAATGGTATCTCCTATTTACATAAAAAGATAGAATCTTACACTGAATGAACTGGGGGAACAGTGAGGCAATTCAAATACTTGCTAGTCAATTTGGTAATTCGAAGCGATGGCTTCTCAAAAGGAAAACTGATTGCAGACGTCCTCTTAGACTCCATATTGCAGAAAATAGTCTACTTGTAAGGCAGGAACTACCCAAACCTTTTCTTCTCTGAAGTCTGCTCGATGTTGAGATAACACAAGATAATTCGTCCACTCCTGAAGACGACTAGACCAGTATCCAACCAACTCTCGAGCAATTTTTCTTCTGATCCTTCGTCGGTTCCTTTCTCTCTTATCTCTCACGGATAATCTCTGCTGCTGCTGATTTCTCACTGATATTCTGACCAGTGGCTCTTACTAAGGTTATCGCTCTGTGACTAACTGGTGTCTCTCTTCTACGATCTCAGCTTTCTCCTGCTACGACCATCGTATTTATACGGCACTCTGGGGGCGGAGCCTACGGCGAACTTCACAGACTCCAGGGATTTCTAGAACTTCTTAGATTGCATCAGAAATCACGGCGTTTCTCACGTCCCGACGAGTTCCACAACAGTCCTGCCGATTCTAGAACCATCATGATAACAGGCACCTCCAACACAATGCGCTAACGCCTCCTTGCTGCCGAACTTCTCGAAAATGCGTTCTTTCTTTTATCGTTCTTTGCTAGGAAGCAATTACCATCACAAACACTCTCCAAAACACCAACACTCTCAAGAACATGGCTGCATTGTTCCTCCCTCGTAGGCGAAGAAAGAGCAAAGTCCCTAGCCTTCCAACGCTTGATACGCCGACGCGGCGGAGAGGGGGAAGAAGGAGGGGAAGACCACACTGGTTCCTTATGCGATCTCTTCGCAGGAGGCAGGGACGATGCAACACGTTTCCTTCCAGTCCTCCCAGCCAACATGACAGCCAACTTATCATCGAAAACAGAGTCCAACCTCTTAAGAACCACCTGGCATAAAGCCTCAGACGGATGAGCAAGAGAAGGCTCCGATGACATGGAAGGGAGATGAAGCGATCTGGGCGGCAGAGATGATGTCACGGCAGAGTGAGGCAGTGCAGAGGAGACGACTGTGAGTGACGTTAACGATGGAAGTGACGTCACAAGTGGTGATGACGTCACAGCTTCCCTTGATCCGAACGGGAAGCAGACGCCACTGGCAGAGGAATACAAAATGACTCACCCTGTGATGTCATTAGCGGGACTGATGCCACGGCTTCCCTCTGACTCAAAGCGGCAACAGTCACTGGCGGAGCAATACAAAATGGCTGACCTAACCACGAAGATGAGGCCGGGAGGTGGGGGGAGGTGCCTAGCCAGCATGAGGAGGGGGGTAGTGAGCATCCGTGAAGTGCACCAGCAACCCCTCCAAGGACGGAAAACCCCCTAGCCCAAACGTCTTACAAATTGCCGCCATCATGGAAGCCTCCGACTCTGGAATAAAGGAGAATGATGAAAAAGCCTCCTCCCTCCCAGATCAAATTAACTCCCTACAAAGAAGGGCCAACATAAGTAAAGTTAGCCTGAGATCCTCCCAATACTTCCAACAACAAATCGATGGAAGAAAAGGAAGGGGACAAAGGCACAACACTACTATGGGGTGTGAATGCAGCTGGAGACGAAGCATTGGGAAGAGGTGAAGAAAAACCTTCCCATGAAGGAAGAGTAGAAACCCTCCGATGCTCTCTCTTGCTATAAAACAACTTCCACTCTCCTTTAGGCCATGCATGGTATCCTGTACAAGGATTCGTTATTGTACAAACACTAGAGCGACACCTACTACACGTGATGTGGGGGTCGGTCGCAGCCAAAGCCAAAAAACGAGAACACAAAAAACCTGGAGTTCCGGGGAACACACGTTGACGAGGCCAAGAAGGAGCAGAAGCCATAATAACAGCACACACACACTAAACACAATTGATATGGGCAATGAACCTGGTAAAGGCCGAGAGAGGTCGACCACAACTCTCGCCCAGGCGGTTAAGAAAAGACTGAGGCGGTGGCGTAGGTGCGTGGTTTTTGACCACTCCACCCGATATATGCACGTATTACCAGATCTCACAAGATTCCTTGCTTTCATCTGCACTTTGACCGGATACCAGCTAGGCGCTAGAAACTATCCTATTGTTATGACCGGTTTGTTCGCATATGAACAATTAATGATTTCAATTTTCCACATATAATGTAACTTCTGACAAAAAACTTGCCCTAAACAAAGATCAAAACTTACATAATAATATGAAATAATTTATTAATAATATGAAGTAATTTATTAAAAACATCCAAGTTCACATCTAAAAGACTGTCATACAAAAAACGGCAAAATTTTTTTTGCATATATCTAAATAAAATGTATATCAAGCATGACCAGGTATACATATCTCCTACAGAAAAAAAAATCCATTATATGTTCTTGGTTTCATTATATGTTTTTGGTTAACCCCTTAAGCCCAAGGTATGTCAATTGACATCCATTAACAACACCGAGGTGGGTTCTAGGGTACGTCATACATACACATTACTGTGCCTGCCAAACAATTTGAACGGAATTGGCGTGACTTTTCTTGTACAACATGAGTAGAGTATTGGTTGACAAATATACAACCCAATTAGCCCTCAGTCATGTCTGGGAGTCGGAATCCAGCCTTTCACAGGAAGTGAAGGTGGAACTAAATGATACTACTTATATGCAACATGATTCTAATAGTGATGATAGTGATCAGCATGAAGGACAAATTATCAGTGTAAAAAAAGAATTCTGTGGGGCAGAGGGTCTATTCACAGCAGGCAACTGGGGAGGGTTGGTCCTCCCCCTTGTACTCTTCGTCAAATAGACACAGTGTTTGTATGTGTTGTTCAGAACTGGCACTGGATAATGATTGGATATATAGCCATGATTCTAACCCAAATAATTCTATGTTTACAGGATCAGCAGGAACGATATGAATTTGAATTGAATCCAGGAAGCAAGATTCCAACAGTATTCACGTTTATAGATGATGAAGTATTGCAAGTCATGGCCAATAAAGCTACTCTGCATGTTTCTCATCGCACAAATGAGAGAGAGAGAGAGAGAGAGAGAGAGAGAGAGAGAGAGAGAGAGAGAGAGAGAGAGAGAGAGAGAGGTTTTCAATGTGTGAGATTGCTTCCATACTTTTTATTTTTTTGCATGTAAACTTTTCATAAGCTTTCTTTAACATTATTTTATGGGTAAATTTCACTTATA
>NC_087205.1:58068497-58142836 GCF_015104395.2 Macrobrachium nipponense
ATAATTAGTCATTATTGTTCATAAAAATGTATTTAGTCCTGAAAATAAAAACAAAATACACTAATTAGTGAATATTTATTGTCGGAAAAACCCATGAATAGGTGAATTTGTTGTGAATGATAGGTAGATGTGGTACAAAGAAAAATCCACGAATAGGTGAGTCCGCGAATCTTGAGAACGTGAATACGGGGGAAACACTGTAGTAGTACCTCTATTATGGCTAGAATAAATTTGGTTCATAATTATAATCTCACTTTCATTATGAGAAAAAATCTTCTTTCTTTCAGGTGAATGGTGCGATGGTAGGGAGTATATATGAGGTGGTGCGGCTGGTGGGTGGACTTCGTGGCAACCACTTCACCACTGCCACCACCTCCACTGCACCCAGAGAAATAACTGCAGCTCTAGCTACCAGGTTAATCATTTTTTCTTTCTTTTTTGAAGTTTTAGGTTTTATTTTATAGTCTGTTTCACACTAAAAGGTTTCATTGTTTAAATATATATATATAGAATACTGTTTACTTTTAAATATATAAGTAGCTTACCAAGCAATTACAAGCTATAGTTTTTGTACATGCAACTTACCCAGCAGATATATACTTAGCCTTCGACTCGGTCGTCCCAACAGAATTTCAAAACTCGCAACACATGCGACAGGTAGGTCAGGTGATCAACCATTCCCGCCGCTGGGTGGCGGGATCCGGAACCATTCCCGTTTTCTAAACCAGATTTTCTCTGTCGCCGGTCCTGACAACATCTGTTGTTGGTTCCTCCTACTTGGATTTCTTCTCGTTTGCCGAGGATTAAGTTTGATTGATATTTGGTGACGTATTCTTTTTCTTTGGCTTGGTATACGCTATTGTGGACTGTTTTTTTATTTTGATTAGGATTTTTCCCTCACGATGTCTGATGTTAAGGCTTCTCCTGTGCATAGGGTGTGTGCAATGGAGGATTGTAAGATTAGGATACCGAAAGCTTCGGTAGACCCTCATAATATGTGTTTGAAATGTAGAGGTGCTGAATGTTCGTTGAATATCACTTGTAATGAATGTGAGAATCTAACAGAATTAGAATGGAAGAACTTAACCTCTTATGTAAAGAAACTGGAGAGGGATAGAGTTAGGAAGGCTTCCGCAAGGACCTCCAATAGATCTTGCTCTTTAGAACAAGATGATGATAACATTCTAGTAACTAATGTTTCTCCCTTGACCTCAGCTCCTTCTCCCTTTATTGAATCCAAGGATTCGTCCTCTGAAAGGGAAACCATGAAGGCCTCCATTAAGAAGCTACAGGCTCAGCTACGAGCGATGGACAAAGGTAAGAGTGATGAAAGTGACATGTGCAGTGTACCCAGTGCAGTGGAGGGGGCGTCTGACCGGTTCCGCATTGCTCCTAGGCCTAGACCTCTTTCAAACTCCCAGAACCAAGGGAGGAGGAATGTCGACAGCCGCAAGGAGGATGTAGAACATCCCCAACGGTCAGGTGTCCCTTCGGTAGACCCTGAAGTTGCGTCCCAGGCTACCTTGGATAGCCGCAGCAAAGGCATCCTAAGGGAGTGTTTTTCGGCCTCAGATTCGTCGTCTCCGCGACGTGGATGGAGTTCGGCCACAAAATCGCGCCCCTTAAAAAGAGCCTGGAAGGCGCCAAGAGGAGACGCTGCGGATTCAGCCCGGAGCGTTTTCCGGAGGATTGGCCTTCGGACCATAAGAAGGCGAGGCAGGAGGCGCCCTCTCCTCAAGATCCAACTAAGAGGTTTCTGATCAGCCTTCAAGAACAGTTATCCTCTTTGGTAGGCTCCTTTGCCAAAGGCTCTACTAGAAGGAAGGACGTCTCTCTTCCTGTTAAGAGCTCTAAGAGTAGGCCCGTGGTTAGCAAGCGCCCCTCGTCGGCTACGAGGGAGTTCTCGGACTCCCAGACGCTCCTCTCCAGATTATAGAGCCTCTTTTGGACAGGAGTTTTTCTCCTGAGAAGCGCTCTCCTTCGCCCTCTAGGTGCTCTTCTCCTCATGGTAGGCGCTCTCCCCAATACAAACGCAGGGAGTCCAACAGGAGCACCTCTCTACACGAGCGCTCTCCTGTAAATCCACGGGGTCTCAGCCGCTCCCCTAGGAGTCTATCGAGACGCCAGAAGCCTAGTGAACGCCAGGATCTTGTCAGGCGCCAAGAGCCTACCGAGCGCCAGGAGCCTCACAGGCACCAGGATCATGTCAGGCGCCAGGAATCTACGGATCGCCAGGAGCCTAGCAGGCGCCAGGATCCCATCAGGCGCAGGGAGCCTATCGGACTCCAGGAACGTAGCAGATCCCCACGAGATCTTACAATAGTAAGAGTTTGTCTCGGGATGGGCATACTTCTTCTCGAGAAAGGAGTCCTTCGCCTTGTAAGAGCTCCCTCCCTCCCAAACGCTCTCCTTCAGTCGGAGAGTTAGAGGATTTTTCGGACGAGGAATTGCCTTTGGATGCAGCAGTCTCAGACTATCAGAGGCTTTCCTTTCTTCTCCTCAAGGAGTTCGGAGACTCCCTTCATCCTGCTGATCCTCCCTCACCTGGTTCTCTTATGTCGAGTACCAGGTCTCATAAGACCTCTTCGTTTGTGAAGATGCTCCCCTGGCTTGTTTAATGAAGTAAAGAAGGCCTTGAAGAATTTTGGAGAATGGCTCCAATCTAGAAGAGAAGCGGGCAAAACAGTATTTTCCTGCCCTCCGTCCAAGTTGACAGGAAAACCTGGAAGATGGTACGATACCAAAGAGCCTATGGGTTTGGGTCTTCCTTCTTCGGCAGACTTATTTTGCATCTTTAGTAGATTCCTCTAGGAGACGGTCTCTACTTTCAGCTAAGGCAAGTTGGGGGATGTGCGAGCTCGATCATCTGCTCAAAGGGCTTTTTAGAACATTAGAAGTCTTTAACTTCATGGACTGGGTCTTGGGGGCTTTAGCCAAGAGAGCCCAGGACACAGACTTCGTCACTATGGAAGAGCTCTCTAGTGTTTTGGCCTGCCTAGATAGAGCAGTGATGGACGGCTCAGTTGAAATTGCGTCTCTCTTTGGAACAGGAGTTCTGAAGAAGAGATCAGTTTATAGTTCCTTCCTTACGAAGGCAGTATCTCCTCTTCAGAGAACCTCCCTTCTTTTCTCGCCGCTGTCCTCACACCTTTTTCCATAGGACACGGTCAAGGAGATTGCAAAATCTTTAACGGAGAAGGCTACTCAAGATCTCCTCTCTCATTCGGCAAAGAAATTTAGACCTGCGGTGCCAATGGACAAAAAAGAGAGTCTCTTTTCAACAGCCCTTTCAAGGAGCCTCCTCTTTTAGAGCCCCTCTTAGAGGTCGGAGACCCGATCGCAGGAGTAGAGCATCTAGAAGGTCCTTCGGGAAATCTAGATGAAGAGAACGTCCTCCAGACGAAAGTAGGCGCCAGACTGCTGTACTTCGCCAAAGTCTGGGCGCAGAGAGGAGCGGACAACTGGTCCCTCTCGATCCTAAGAAAAGGATACTTGATCCCCTTCAGGGAAAGACCTCCCTTGACTACAACTCCAAGGGAGTTAACTGCAAGATACACAGATCCCGTCCGAAGTTTAGCGATTCGACAAGCAGTAGATCAGATGTTTTTGAAAGAAGCAATAGAGCCAGTTCAGGATCTCCAGTCCCCAGGTTTTTACAATCGACGTTTCCTTGTGCCAAAGACCTCGGGATGGAGGCCGGTTCTAGACGTCAATGCTCTGAATTTCTTTGTCATCAAGAAGAAATTCTCGATGGAGACGTCGTCCTCTGTTCTCTCTGCACTTCGTCCAGGGGACTGGATGGTGTCCCTGGACCTTCAAGATGCATATTCCCATGTGCCAATTCATCCGGCCTCGAGGAAATACCTAAGATTTATGTTTCAGGAAGAGTCTTCCAATTTCGAGCGCTGTGCTTCGGACTCTCAACAGCCCCTCAGATCTTCACGAACTTTATGAAGAATGTAGCTCATTGGCTACATTTGAAAGGGATCAGGATCTCCCTATATTTGGACGATTGGCTCATACGGGCCCAATCGAAGGATCAATGTCATTCACCCTAAAGTTAACCAAGTCTCTGGGACTTTTAGTTAATCCCGAGAAGTCCTCAATGATTCCCCAGCAAAGCATTGTCTATCTGGGGATTCAGATGGATTCTCGGGATTTTCTAGCGTCAGCAGTTCGTTTCTTTAGGAAGGCTACACCTCAGACCCCTTCAGTTTTACCTGAAGGAGTGATGGGATCGGAAGTCTCAAGATCTAGGAGACTCCTTTCCTATATCAGAGAAGATAAAGGAGAATCTCCTCTGGTGGTTGGACCCCCAGAAGTTAAGCAAGGGGATCTCTCTTCACTTAAAGAGCCCTCTCCTAGTGTTATTTGCAGACGCGTCAGACGCGGGATGGGGAGCAACGCTAGGCACGAGAGAAGTGTCAGGCACCTGGAGGGAAGAGCAGGTGTCCTGGCACATAAACAAGAAAGAGCTGACAGCCATTCATCTAGCTCTCATTCATTTCGAGAAACGGATATCGGGATTGGTAATTCAGATTCACTCTGACAACACAACAGCCCTAGCCTATATAAGGAAACAGGAAGGTACGCTTTCCTTCTCCCTCTACGAGACAGCGAGGGACCTGCTGATCTGGGCTCAAGAGAGGAAGATCTCTCTCCTCACAAGGTTTGTGGGCGAGAAAAACGTCCGTGCAGACCTTCTGAGCAGGAAAGACCAACTCCTACCCACAAGAGTGGACGCTCAATCCTCAAGTCTGCGAGCAGCTTTGGTCATTGTGGGGAAGACCAAATGTAGACCTGTTCGCTACCAACAGGAACAACAGGCTGGAGAACTATTGCTCCCCAATCTCGGACCCGAGAGCAGTGGCCATAGACGGCCTTTTGCTAAACTGGGCAGGATTAGACGGGTACGCTTTTCCCCCTTTCAAGATAGTAGGGGAAGTTATAAGAAAGTTCGCCTGCTCGGAAGGAACAAAGCTGACACTGATTGCTCCCTTCTGGCCAGCACTAGATTGGTTTACAGAGGTACTGGAGTGGATAGTGGATTTTCCCAGGTCGCTTGCACTAAGGAGCGATCTTCTCAAACAGCCCCACTTCGACAGATTTCACAAGAACCTCCCCGCTCTAAGTCTGACTGCCTTCAGACTATCGAAGGACTCGTTAGGGCGAGGGGTTTTTCTCGCAAAGTCTCTAAAGCTATCGCAAGAGTCAGGAGATCTTCAACTTCTAGAGTGTATCAGTCGAAGTGGGAGGTGTTTAGAAGATGGTGTAAGGCTAAGAAAGTATCCTCTTCCAGTACCTCTGTGACAAACATCGCCGATTTTCTCCTTTATTTAAAGGAGAATTGTAACTTAGCTGTGTCTACAGTAAAAGGTTATAGGAGTATGCTGGCCTCTGTTTTCAGGCATGAGGCCTAGATCTGACTAATAACAAAGATCTTCATGACCTTATAAGGTCTTTTGAAACATCTAAAGATCAGAGGATTAGGAGACCTAGCTGGAACCTGGATGTGGTTCTTAGGTTCCTCATGTCCGATAAATTTGTACCTTCAGATACAGCCTCCTTCAGAGACTTAACCAGGAAGTCTTTATTCCTCTTCTCTCTAGCAACGGCTAAGAGAACAAGTGAGCTGCAGGCTTTGGAAGGCAAAGTAGGCTTTAAGAAGGACTCAGCGATTTGCTCCTTCAAGCCACTCTTCTTAGCTAAGAACGAAAATCCTTCCAAGCCTTGGCCAAGAAGCTTCGAGCTAAAAGGACTTTCTTCATTAGCAGGAAATGAACTAGAGAGGACTTTGTGTCCTGTCAGAGCCCTCAAGTTCTACCTAAAAAAGAAAGCAACACTAGGAGGTACGGAAGATAGTCTCTGGTGCTCAGTCAAGGATCCTAAGAGACCTATTTCGAAGAATGCCCCGACGTTCTTCATTAAAGATGTGATCAAGGAGGCCCATCTCTCATGCGGTGAAGAGCACCTCAAGCTCCTTAGAGTAAAAGTACACGAAGTGAGAGCCATAGCAACGTCAATGGCTTTCCACAAAACATGGTCTCTCCAGGCGCTGATAGAGTCAACATACTGGAAGTCTAACTCTGTTTTCGCCTCTAATTACTTAAGAGACGTGAAGATTACGTATGAGAAGTGCTTCTCTCTGGGAGCCTACGTTTCCGCGGATTCAGTGCTGGGAAAAGGAGCCGAGGTTAATCCTTCTTAGCTTAGTTTATTATAGTTATCAGTTACGTTTTTGGTGGTGGTTTTTATGGTCGATTGAATGAGGGTGAAGTAGAACTTTCAATTTCTAGATTCTAACATTTTCATACATTCAACTTCCCTGTCAGATATATACTTAGCTATAGACTCCGTCGTCCCCGACAGAAATTCAAATTTCGCGGCACTCGCTACAGGTAGGTCAGGTGATCTACTGCCCTGCTCTGGGTGGCAGGACTAGGAACCATTCCCGTTTTCTATCAGATTTTTTCTGTCGCCGGTGGTGTCAACATTGTTGTTACTACCTCCTGACTGGAATTCTTTTTTCAACGCTTCTGATCTTCTTTCGACCGATTTTTGGTGACGTACTTGGATCGTTGTTTGGCATTCGCTATCGTCGAATTGTTTTTGGACTTGGCTTTGGATTTTTCTTGAATATGTCTGACTCAAGTGTTGGTTTCAGAGTGTGTGTGAATGAAAGCTGCAAGGTGAGGATTCTGAAGGCTTCGGTAGATCCTCACTGTATGCCGACGATATAGAGCTGTTGAGTGTTCTTTAGATAACACATGTAATGAGTGTGAAAGGTTGAGTGCGGAGGAATGGAAGACTTTAACTTCTTACTTGAAGAAGTTAGAGAGGGATAGAGAGAGGAAAGCGGCTTATAAAAGCCTTAGTAGATCTAGATCTAACGAACCCTTGTCTAGTTCTGTAGCTTCTTCTGCTCATTATTATTCTCCATCTTTATCAGGCCGATCACAGGTTGCTAATCCTACTGATTCGGCTTCTGAAATTGCAGACCTCAAGGCTTCCCTTCAAAAAATGCAAGAGAAAATGGCGCCATTAGAAGGTAAGCAAAGTGAAGGTGATATTTCCAGTGGTGTAAGTGTCCCCAGTGTAGTGGAGGGGGTGTCTGGTCGGCTCTGCGACGCTCCCAGGCCTAGACCTCTTCCAAGCTCCCTGGCCCAGAGGAGAAGGAAAGTCGAAACCGGAGGTTGTGGAGAATCCCCACCGATCAGGCGTCCCTTCGGCAGAATGCTACATCTCAGACTGCCAGGGATCGCTACAGAAAAAGCGTCCTACGTGAGTGCTTTTCTTCATCGGGATCTCCCTCACCGAAACGAGGGTGGAAGGATACGAATCTTTCCCGTCCATTAAAGAGGAACTGGAAAGAGCCTGAATTTAACTCTAGCCCCGAGCGCTTTTCCGAAGAAGAAGCGCCTTCGGTCATCAAGAGAGCTAGACAGGAGTTAACTCCTTTTGCTGTAAGGGAGCCTCAAGCGCCTTCCAGATCTCCCTCTCCTGCTTTTGAAGAAGAAAGGGAGTCTTCTACCAAGAAGATATTGATGAACCTGCAAGAACAGCTAGCATCTTTGGTAGGAGTCCTTTCCAAGGAGCCTCCTCGTAGAAAGGACGACAAGCTTCCTGTTAAAAGATCAAGACACCGATCTCCTGTCAGGTGCAACGAGCCTTCCAGGGGAGTTGTCGCACAGGCGGCCATCTCTGGGGGGAGCGAAGCACTAGGCAGGCGAGAGGTGGAAGAGGAAGAAGCGCCTGCCAGGCGCGTGGCGCCAGCCAGGCGCCAAGCAGGCACCAGACAACACCTGAGAGAGGATTATGATGACAATGAACTTCTCACAGGAAGGGATGAGCCAGCCAGGCGCAAAGCGCCTGATTTTATCCGAGATCATTCCAGGCGCCAAACGCCAACCAGGCACCAGGCGCCCAGCTAAGATGGAAGATACAAACAAGAGTGAGGCGCCAGCCAGGAGCGAAGCGCCTGCCAGGCGCCGGGCGCCTACTATATGCGAAGAGCCTGATAGGCGCCAGGCGCCAATTAGTCAAGATTTGCCTATGAGCAGGCGTAGGGAGACAATATCTCTTAATCCCTCACCTGTTAGAAGTTCTTCATCGACGGAAAGGAAAAAGTCCAAGGAAGAGACAGACGAAAGAAGGGAGCATTCTCCTTCCGATCCTCTCGACTTCGAGGACGTATCAGAAGATGAGGTGATTAACAAAGAAGGACTGTCGAACTATAAAGATCTTACTTCTCTCCTTCTGGAAGAATATGGGGATTCTTTGACTCCAGCTGCTCCTCCTCCTCCGCGCTCTCTATTTTCGAGCGCTAAATCTCTCAAGTCTTCGTCTTTCCTTAAGATGAGACCGGCCATATCGATGAAGAGGGCCCTGCAGTCTCTAGATTCCTGGATTAAAACTAAAAAGGAACTGGGGAGGACGGTCTTTTGTATGCCTCCGGCCAAACTGACGGGCAGAAGAGGCATATGGTATGAGACTGGAGAGAATATGGGATATTGTCTGCCTACTTCGGCTGAATCAGACTTCTCGAGTCTCGTAGACTCCTCGAGAAGGCACGCTTTGAACTCGGCCCGAGCAACATGGGGCCTTTCGGAAATGGACCATCTCCTCAAGGGGCTTTTTCACGTCTTGGAGGTTTTTAATTTCCTGGATTGGTCCCTTGGGGTTTTGGCCATAAAGACCCATGAAGCGGAAGGCCTAAACCCAGAGGCTTTGCATAGCATACTTACATGCATTGACAAAGCAGTTCAGGATGGTTCGGCAGAGGTCTCCTCCCTCTTTGGTGCGGGGATGTTAAAGAAGAGGGCAATTTATAGTGCTTTCCTCACTAAGGCCGTCTCTCCTTCGCAGAGAGCCGCTTGCTGTTTGCCCCGCTATCAGAGCATTTGTTCCCTTCTCAGTTGGTGAAGGACATTTCACATTCGCTAACTGAGAAGGCGACGCAAGATCTCCTCAGGCAATCATCGAGGAAGAATAGGCCTGTGGCCAATGAAGAGAAGGAAGGGGCACGTCCACCGCAGCAGCCCTTTCGAGGAGGCCCTCCTGCTAGAACAATTTCCAAAAGAAAGACTACGGAAAGAAGAGGAAGAGCTTCCTTCCGACCCTTTAAAAAGGGGAAATGAGAAAGTGATCCTCCAAACACCAGTAGGTGCCAGGTTACAAGAATTTGCGAAAGACTGGGCAAGCATAGGAGTCGACACATGGCCCATGTCGGTCATCAAGAAGGGATATTATATCCCATTCAAGGACAGCCCTCCCCTGACATCAACACCAAGGGAACTGTCCGCCAGATACAAGGACCCTGTACTGATGGATACTCTTCGTCAAATGGTGGAACAGATGTGGGACAAAAGGGCAATCGAGCTAGTACTGGACCACAACTCCCCGGGGTTTTACAATCACCTTTTTCTAGTAGCGAAAGCTTCGGGGGGATGGAGACCAGTACTAGATGTAAGTGCGCTGAACAGATTTGTAGAGAAACAGAAGTTCAGTATGGAAACGTCTGCTTCAGTCCTTGCAGCCCTTCGCCTAGGATATTGGATGGTGTCTCTCGATCTTCAAGACGACTATTTCCACGTCCCGATTCATCATTCATCGAGGAAGTACCTTCGTTTCATGATGGAGGGAAGGATCTATCAGTTCAGGGCCCTGTGTTTCGGCCTGTCCATTGCTCCTCAAGTCTTCACAAGTATAATGAAGAATGTAGCAAGACATCTACATCCTGATGGGAATAAACATCTCCCTATACCTGGATGACTGGCTCATCAGGGCCAGATCGCAGAGACAGTGTTTGGAGGACCTTTCAACGACATTAGACCTGACAAAGTCGTTAGGATTGATCGTGAACCTCGAGAAATCTCAGATGATCCCCAGCCAGAACATGGTTTATCTGGGGATTCGGATGGATTCTCGGGGTTTTCGAGTGTTTCCTTCTCAAGAGAGAATATCAAAAGGTTGCGCTACAGTCTCCAGCTTCTTAGGGAAGGAGCGCAGTTCAGCGAGGGAATGGTTGAGCCTTCTGGGGACCCTTTCCTCGCTGGAACAGTTCTTTCCTCTAGGAAGACTGCATCTCCGTCCTCTACAGTTCTTCCTGAAAAGGAATTGGAATTGGAAGACAGGACAGCTCTCCGATACCTTTCCGATTCCTGTAGAGGTGAAAAATCACTTAAGGTGGTGGTTACCCCCTCTAGAGGAAAACAGAGTTGTGTCCCTGGAAGTTCGGAACCCGAACCTGATATTATATTCAGACGCGTCGGAGACGGGTTGGGGTTCAACCTTAGGATCGAGAGAAGTGTCTGGCACCTGGTCGGAAGAGCAGGTGTCATGGCACATAAATTGCAAGGAGCTCTTAGCCATTCATCTTGCTCTAAAGGGCTTCGAGCAGATAGTCAGAGACGGGGTAGTGCAGATTAACTCCGACAATACCACCGCTCTGGCTTATGTAAGAAAACAAGGAGGGACTCACTCACTCTCTCTCTACGAACTGACAAGAGACCTTCTTATATGGGCGGATCAAAGAAATATAACTCTACTGACAAGGTTTGTCCAAGGGGAGAGGAACGTGAGAGCGGACAGGCTGAGCAGGAGGTTCCAGGTCCTTCCCACAGAATGGACCCTCCACTCAGAAGTGTGTCAGATCCTTTGGTCTCTTTGGGGGAAGCCTCAAATAGACCTGTTCGCCACATTCCTCTCCAAGAGGATAGACACCTTTTGCTCTCTGGCAGACGACCCCAGAGCTTTTGCAGTAGACACCTTTCTCCTAAATTGGTCCGGACTGGATGTTTACGCTTTTCCCCCATTCAAGATCCTGGGGGAAGTGATCAGAAAGTTCGTGGCCTCGAAGGGGACAAGGATGACTCTGATAGCCCCATATTGGCCAGCCCGAGATTGGTTCACAGAGGTAATGGAGTGGACGGTGGACTTCCCCAGATCTCTTCCAAACAGGACAGATCTGCTCAAACAACCCCACTTCGAGAGGTACCATCAAAACCTCCCCGCTCTTGCTCTGACTGCCTTTCGACCATCGAAAGACTTGTCAGAGCGAGAGGGTTTTCTCGCAAGGCGGCAAGCGCAATCGCTAGAGCCCGCAGATCATCTACTATGCGAGTATACCAATCGAAGTGGGAGGTGTTTAGAAGTTGGTGTAGGTCGAAGAAGCTGTCCTCCTCCAAAACCTCTGTGACCGAAATTGCAGATTTCCTTCTTTTCTTAAAGGAGAAATCGCATCTTTCTGTACCAACCATCAAAGGATACAGAAGTATGCTCTCGGCCGTTTTCAGGAACAGAGGCCTAGATTTGGCCAACAATAAAGATTTGCACGATCTCATTCGTTCTTTTGAAACATCCAAATCAAAAGAACCTAGAGTTCCGAGCTGGAATCTGGATGTGGTCCTAAGATTTCTGTCTTCCGAAAGGTTCGAACCACCTCATAGGGCTTCCTTTCGGGACATTACGAGAAAGTGCCTATTTCTTTTGTCTCTCACTACGGCGAAAAGAATCAGTGAGCTGCACGCCCTTGAGTCAAGAGTGGGCTTCAAAGGAGACTCTGCTATTTGTTCGTTCCAGACTCTTTTTCTTGCAAAGAATGAGATTCCCTCAAAGCCCTGGCCCAGGAGCTTCGAGGTAAAGGGCCTGACTAGCCTAGTAGGTAGAGAGGCAGAGAGGTCTCTTTGCTCGGTCAGAGCGCTTAAATTCTATCTGGACAGAAAGAAACAGATGTGGGGTTCTCAACACGGTCTATGGTGCTCGGTAAAGGACCCCAAAAGACCGATGTCGAAGAATGCCTTGGCCTTCTTTGTAAGAAGCGTAATTACGGAGGCACATAAGAACTGCCCAGATGACTTTTAAACTCTTGAGAGTGAGAACTCACGAAGTAAGAGCTATCGCAACGTTATTGCTTTCCAGAGAAATATGTCGCTTAAGAATATCTTGGAAGCAACATATTGGAGGTGCAACTCGGTGTTTGCATCTCATTACTTGAAGGACGTGCGCGTAACATACAAGAAATGTTTTTCTCTAGGTCCGTTTGTGTCAGCGGATACGGTCCTGGGTATTGGAGCAAGCGCCGATCCTTAATTTTGTGTACGTAACCCTCTTGTTGGATACGTTCTTGACTTCCTGCTGGAAGAAGTGTCAGATGTCGCACAGGCGGCCGTCACTTCGGTTCAGTAAGGAACTCCAGTGGTATCTGACTTTCAGAGGGGTACAATTTTTTTTTTTTTTTACTTTAGTGTGTGCGTATTGACTGTGTATTTCGAGTTATGGGTTGTTTGTGAAGAGTTTGGCGGATAACTCTTGGCAATCTTAGAACTAACACAGGTGTTAAGATCGGGTGATCGGGATCGGTTGTGTGCTCCTTAAAGGGATTTTGACGTAGGAAAAATCTATTTCTGGGTGATTGGCTCGTGTCGCCCTATGAAAGGATCCTTAATATCATTCTTTCTAGGTAAAATTAATCTAAAATTACCAGAGAAAAACAAAATTAAGAAAATGTCAGTAAAACTGACTCGCTCACTCTTTAAAAGAAGTGTCGGTATGAGAATAGGGGCGAGTGGGAACACTACCATGAGACATTCACCATTTAGACCTTCCAATCAAAATCCCCACTAGAGAGAGCTGATAGCAACGGGCGATGTGGCCGCTACTACTACTACTAGGGACGCCACGGACAGCAGCGCCCCTAGCGGTCATCCTTAATCTATGAACATCTTGTCCTGCAGGGAGGGCAAGCAATACAGGGTGGGTTTCATAGGGCGACACGAGCCAATCACCCAGAAATAGATTTTTCCTACGTCAAAATCCCTTTTCTGGGCTCAGCTCGTGTCGGCCTATGAAATAGTACCAGAGAAACAGACAAGATGGGAAAAAGGACAAATGAAAATCAGTTGTAAAAAAGAGGGATATAATATAAGTGAATCAGTTATTACAGAATATAAACTAAGTACTTAAAGCTAACTTATTCTAAACAATGACATAAAAGAAAGCCAGTAATATAAAGTACTTAAAATTAAATTATATTAAACATAGTAAAATACAATAATGAAGTGCAATTTAACAAAATAGATTCACTTAAATAATGTATTTACATAATATACAAACACATTGTGTCCTACCCTAGCATAAAAATAAGGGTAGGTACACTGAAGTACATATAAGTACATAGTGTGGATGTCCCTAGCGAAAAAATAAGGGACAATCCACCAATATGATCTCAGCGGCTAAGGCTAGAGTATCCGAGTAGCATGGCGATAGGGTGAGGCATGTTGGACGAGGTAGGTAGAAAGGAGACCTGGATCTATACTATGACTACTATACAGTATCAGGAGAAACAATGTTTCCCGCTGCTACTGCAGAAAATTTTAAAGATTCCAAGGATTTTAGATAGTGACGTTTAAAGACTGTCGGAGATTTCCATCCAGTATACTTTTTAAGATCCTCAAAGTTCATATGTTGAAAGTAGTTAATTGAGGTGGCTACTCCCCTGATGTCATGTGCTTTTGGAAATGAATCAGGATTGGCTTGTTTAATGAAGTAAAGGATCTGTTGTCTAATACCTTTTACTGATAAAGTACCACCTTTTCTCTCATGAAGAGAGAACCTGAGGATCTTGAGGATGTACGAGATAGAAAGGCTCTTAAAGTTGATACTGGGCAGAGAGAAGGATCTTGCGGAAGTGGGATGACTTTCCAAGGAGCCCACCTTGCAAGAGGATCCTCATTTTTAGCCAAAAAAACTACGATCCGGAGCAAGCAGAACCCTGAGGGGAGGAATTCCACATGACCCGCATCTCTGGATAGAGCCGACAGTTCTGAAATTCTAGCTCCTGAAGCTAGGCTTAATAAGAATAATGTCTTTCTAAGAATCATTATGAATGTACAAGACGAGTTGTCAGTATCTGATGCTAGTTTGAGGACATCATTTAAGAACCATGAGACTGTAGTAGGCCTTTGAGAAGGTCTAAGTCTAGCACAGGCTTTAGGGATAGACGTAAAGTAAGATTCAGTCAGATCTATCTGGAAACCTAACTGAAAGATCTTCTTAAAGCCGATTTATGAGTAGTAATAGTGCTAGCTGCTAACCTTTGTTTTTCAAACAGGATCTGAAAAAGGATATAGCTAAGTTAACTGTCATGGTTGTAGTGTTTGATTCTTTCAGGAAGGATGCTAATTTTTTAACAGCCGAGTCATATTGTCTAATAGTTGACTCTCTCTTATCTGATTCTAGGAAGAGGATGTTTTGTGGATCAATGTTAGCATCTTTATTAGCCGCAAACTTCATGAAGTCCATAAAGTTATGGGTCTGAAGAATTCCTGAGGAAGCGAACACAGTCCTCATTTGTACTGATTGTGACAGCTTGGGATTGGGAATCCGTTGAGGTCGGAGACCCAATTCCAGAAGCAGAGGATACCAGTTGCTCTTGGGCCAGTCTGGAGCAATCAGGGCTACTAGTCCCTTGAAAGTCCTCAGCTTGCTCAAGACTTTCAAGAGAAGATTCACTGGAGGAAAGACATAAATTTTTCTCCACTGATTCCAATCTAACGGGACAGGGCGTCCGTGGCATAAGCCAGAGGGTCCAGGTTGGGGGCCACATAGCAAGGGAGCTTGTGGTTCGCTTGTGAGGCGAAGAGATCTACTGGAGACCTGGGACTCTCCGGCATATCCACTGGAAATGACCTGTAGTCTAGGGACCATTCTGATTCCAGAAGGGACCGACCGGGACAAAGCGTCTGCTATCACATTTCTTACCCCCGCCAGGTGAGTGGCGGACAGATGCCATTTGTGTTTGTCTGCTAGTGCAAAGATGGCTATCATGACATGGTTCACATGTTTGGATTTGGACCCTCCCCTGTTGATGCAATGAACTACCACTGCACTGTCCAAAAACTAGTCTTAGATGAGACTTTTCCGGGGGAAGAAGTCTCTTCAAGGTCAGGGTAAGAAATACTGCCATTGCTTCCAGAACGTTTATGTGGAGCTGGCGGAACTGAACTGACCAAGTCCCCTGAACTTGTTTGAATTGAGAATATCCCCCCCACCCGGACAGGGAGGCATCTGTGTGAATGGTTAACACTGGAAGGGGATATTGAAGGGGTACCCGTTTGGCCAGGTTCTTCACTTTTGTCCATGGACGGAGTTGATTGCGAAGGATCTGTGGAATTACTGACAACTTGTCTCGAGATTTGGCGTTTGCTCTCGATCGCCAAACTCGATTTATATCTTTCAGCCTTGCTTTCAGGAGGATGTCTGTCACTGAAGCAAACTGAAGAGAACCTAGGATTCTTTCCTGGCTTCTCCTTGATGTTTGCTTGCATTTGAGAAATTGTCTCACAGACTGGCTATTTCTTTCCGTTTGACCACTGGAATTGACAGATTGTGGGAAGATAAATCCCATTGGATTCCTAGCCACTGAAAACGAGACTCCGGAGTAAGTCTGGATTCGTTTTGTTTATCTGGAACCCCAGATGTTCCAGAAATTGAACTACCTTTTTCGTGGCTTTGAGACATTCCTCGACTGTTGGTGCCCAGATCAACCAATCGTCGAGGTATGCTGCTATCATTATTCCCTGAGTTTCTCAATTGTTGCACCACTACTTCTGCTATTTTCGTGAATACCCTGGGGGCTACATTCAGACCGAAGGGCATCACTTTGAATGAGAATGTCTGATTTCCTAGTCTGAATCCTAGGAATGGGCGGAAGTGTCTGGCTATAGGGATATGATAGTATGCGTCTGTAAGATCGATGGAGCATGTGACGGCTCCACGAGGAAGTAAGGTCCTTACCTGCGAGATGGTAAGCATTTGAACTTGTCGCAACGACCCCAATGAAAGAGTTTAGCCTTGACAAGTCTAAGATTACCCTTCTTTTTGTTGAGCCTTTCTTTGGCACGCTGAATAAGCGACCTTGAAATTTTAGATGCTTGACTCTCGCAATAGATCCTTTCTGAAGGAGTTTCCTCCGCATAATCTGTCAATTCCTTTGATGGTACTTGATGGAATGATTTGATTGGAGGAGGATCTTTGATCCAACTCCAACCCATCCCTTGGACACTATGCTCTGTGCCCAATTGCTGAACCCCCACCTGTGACGGAAGAGGAACAGCCTCCCTCCTACCTGGGGAGCCTCACTGTTGTTGGGCGGGTTGACCTCCACGCCCTCCTCTGAACTGCCTACTCCTTGCCGCTCTTCCTGTGCCACGCTGGCGAAAGTGGCCTCTCGCTCTGCTACCTCTCGACTGCCTATTAAAGGGAGGGTAAGCCTGACCTTCATACATAGGGTTGAAGGCCGGCGAGAGTGCGTAGGAGGTCGAGGGTTGCGACTGAGGAGACAACAGGAGGATGGGTTGGGTCTGCTTCGAGGTTGAAGGTTGTCCCTGTTGAGTAACCGGGACGGCCTGAACGAATTGCTGCTGCTGCTGGTGTGTTTTTGGTAAGGCTGGAACCTTTTACCAGACTTCTTTAGTTTCTTACCAGCAGCGGGGGCGGATCTTGTTTCCTCTTAGAGGATACCCCACCTAGCTCTAAGGCTCTGGTTGAGCCTAGCAGCCTCGTGGTGCACCTCATTCACAGCGGACTCTGGGAAGAGGTCCGCTCCCCACATGCTGGAAGCCAGGAGTCTATTAGGTTCGTGCCTAATAGTGCATTCCTGCAGAACGTGCTTTCGGCAATTCCTCCTAGCTTGGAAGAAGTCGAAAGCATCCGTCTGAACCGTTTGAAGCTGGGACTTGGCCAGAATCTTAAATAGAGGTTCTGTGCCATACGATAGAGCAGCCATCTCCGTGATAATTAGAGAATTGAGGATCTGCCAAACCTAGTTCGAGCGTCGAACTCGCCTGGATCAAGGAATCAGGCAGCCTTGGGAGCTTTTCGCCAAACTGGTCCATGCACAGTCCGGTTTGAGGCTTACCAAGCGTGAAAGTGGCAAGGCAAGTTTCTCCCACAATTCTCCGAAGGCTGGAAAGAGCGGAGAAGTAGAATCCGCTTCCCTCAGCTGTGGCATGGGCTCATCCTTAAGGACTGCTGAAGAGTCGCTTCCACTATTTTGGGTAGCGAACGGAAGAGAAGCCTCCTCCTCCGTCGCAAAAATAGTAAAAGGACTCTTGAAAGCCTGGAGCTTAGTGTTGGTTACACTCCCAGTCCTCAAGGCAGTGAACCCATTCGCCCGTTGAGCGTGCTCTCTACTATAGAGCACGTTCTCTCTGGAGATCTTGTCCTCCCTAGTGAGGGCCGCTACGGTCAGCCTAGCATATCCAATGAAAGGCTGCGTCAATCCCGGAGGATAAAACTCGAAGTCCTCAATCCTTCGAGTTCCACACTCCGGGACAGAGATCATACCGTCCTCCTGAATGGAGCGTAAGCGGCCACTCTCCATGGGTTCTCCATGGAGAAGGCTGGTAGCGACTCATAAGGTGGTAGCTGGAGAATACCAGCACTTGCTACTGGGGGAGACTGGATGAGGAGCCTGAGCAAGCCCAGCTACTCGGTCCTCATTCTCTCTAACTCTGTTAGAGAGATCTTGGATGGACTGGCCCGACTGAGTCAAAGTGCTCGACATTGTGCGAACATCTGTTCGAACTTGGTTCCGAGGGCGGAGACCTGTGAGCCTACCATCTCTCCTACCTGTTGCATCACCACTGCTGAGAAGGCAGTGGGATCAAAGGTGCTTGGTCCCGCTACTCCAACCGGCGTTGCCGGAGTGGATGCGGTGGAGGCCGGAGAAGACATTGGCTCAGCAGGAGCGCGAGCCTTCTCCTTAGAAGCCTTGCTTCTAGAGCTCTTTGAATAGGAAGAGCTCGGCTTAGCCTTCACCGCGTCAGCATAGGAAGTCGAAGACTTCTAAGCTGAAGAAGACGACGACGACTTTTTAGAAGTCGTCTTAACAAGGGTCTTCGGTTCTCTCTGTCCCTTCACCTTTGGGGGTACAGAGAGAGCGGGAGGGGAGAGCGGGCAGGGATCTCAGATCCCGAAAAGCCTTGGAAAGAAGCAGTAGAAGAAGGGACAGGAGAAGATCCAGGAGCGCCCAAGAAAGACCTTGGGCACCCGACACACCTACCTCAACCAACAAATCCTCCGCACCTACCGCCATAGGCTCAATATTAAGGTCCAAGGTTGCGACGTCTCTGGGACCGTCTCCTGCGTGGCCACGGCCCCGAACGACTGCTGCATCTCTTGCTGATGAGGAGGCGATGAGAGGGGCTGCAGAGATGGGGTCAACATATCCTGTTGACTTGCCGCCGGGGAAGATCTGAACGGCCAGCTTCTTGTCCAAGATGTATGGCTGGCCCTTGGCGGCGTTCTTCCCGAAGCCGCCCACCCAAGCCTTCAGGGTTGCATGGGCGACTTCCCTCACACCGGCAGCCTGAAAGAGAAGGCGAAATGAAAGCTTCTAGTGGCGGGGACGGGGTTAACAAGCTTATGACTAAGTGTTGTTAGTAATACGATAAAGAAGTCTACAATCGACTTACCCCCCCCCCCACCAGCTGACTGACAAGGTCGTAACAGATGGCGCAGGCTTCCGGGTGCCAGACGATCATGGCGTTGTGAGTCATGGCACACGGGGCGTGAGATCTGCACTCATCGTGGGCGCAGGGGTCGTACAAAGTCGCATTGCACCCTAGGACCTGACAGTTGGTAGCCTGTAAGTGGAAAGATACATAAGTATCAGGAGAACACTTACAGCCTAACAATTGCCTCCGCGTGCATGCCGGAGTGAGAAAGTTAGATTAAACCAGAGCCCGCCATAATACGTGTCGGTAACAAGATGGTTGGAGTTTGTCCAAGGCTACGCCGGAGACAAGAGAAAGAATCCAACCAGATGTGGTGGTGAAATATGAAACCACAACGGAAAACGACGGAGATGGTATACATACAATATAATTCTAGAAATTCATCGTAAATTATTAGGGTATCCTTAAAAATAACGAAATAAATATCAAACTTTTCCCCCCAGTCACTAGAAGAGTGCCAGGGGTAAGAAGCAAGCTCTCTTCCGGTAGTGGGGAAAAAAGGGAAGGATATAGTAGGCAAGCAATAGACCACTAGTAGTGACCACCCCGCCCGCTGGCGGAGCCAGCAAACTATAACCAAAGGTGCCCCGCTGCGGCGGAAGGCTCCGTTCGTTATAGTGGGGGAAAGGTGGGACTGAGCAACTGGGGGGGGGTTCCCCGGCGTAACGCGGCGGGAGAGAGAGAGGGGGGGGGGTGGGGTGGCCTACTCCGCCCCGTCCCAACAAACTACCCGCTTCGACCCGGTACCCGAAACAAGTGGTCGCCCTATACCCCAGCTGGGGAAGAACCCCCTGGCCGCCTCAGAGAAGGAGGGAGGAAGGCTACTGAGGTTGTCATGGCAACCAAGGGGTCCCCCAGACCCCTCCCTATACCTGGTAGGGAGGGAAGGGGAAGGGTAAGGTGCGATGGAACACGTGACCGCAAGTGGCCTAAGCCGCGATAGCAACACAACCGTGGAAGGGCACGTGAACCAGGCTGTACCAATACATGGGACATGCACCTAGGCTAGCCCTAACACCCTAAATAGTACTAAAATTACATCGTAAAGATGGAAAAGACACTTTTAGTAAAAGTAAAAAGAAGCCCAGGAGGAGGCAACTGTTCGAGGAACAGAAAGCCTACTCGGAGCCAGCGATAGCCCCAGATGAAGAGCAAGAGCCGGGATGCTGGGCCAGAAACACAGAATAGCCCTAAATACCAAACTAAGAGAATTGGTAAATGGGCTAACCTAGCTAAAAAGGCGATGTAAAAAACGATGAACGTGATATAGTAAGCCCATAAGTATAAGAAGTCCCAGTATGGAAGACCGGGAATTCTTAACATGAGGCAGCATGGCGCCGCCACGAGTCAACCGGAAACGTATATGACCTATTAGAAGGAAAATACTGGTCCCTGGAAGACTAAAATACGGTAAAATACTACTTATGAGGCACTTAACTTAGCCGATGCGATGGCAGCACGTTCCATGATGGAGAAGGAGGTAAATCCAAGAAATTAGGCACACGAGCAAAAAATGCGTACAACGCGTACCGCTAAATATTAAGGATGTCCGCTAGGGGCGCTGCTGTCCGTGGCGTCCCTAGTAGTAGTAGTAGCGGCCATATCGCCCGTTGCTATCAGCTCTCTCTAGTGGGGATTTTGATTGGAAGGTCTAAATGGTGAATGTCTCGTGGTAGTGTTCCCACTCGCCCCTATTCTCATACCGACACTTCTTTTAAAGAGTGAGCGAGTCAGTTTTACTGACATTTTCTTAATTTTGTTTTTCTCTGGTAATTTTAGATTAATTTTACCTAGAAAGAATGATATTAAGGATCCTTTCATAGGCCGACACGAGCTGAGCCCAGAAAATAAGGCGTGTTGTCATATAAGTGGATTAGCACCCATTGACAAATGCCAGTCAGGCTCTGCCGAGTAAGCGGATAAGATCCCATCGACAGACCCACAAGAACTCTTGGCCACAGATCACTATCTCGCTAAGGCTCTTGAGGTGAAGCAGACTCCTAGGCAGTAGCCACGAAGTCTTCCACCTAATCAGGTAGGAACCAAGGTCTATAAATACCTACAACATATGTTGTTTACCTGTCTATTCAGTAGTTAGCTGTCTCTTACCCTCCGCCAAAGGGTGTCAATCAGCTAAGTATATATCTGACAGGGAAGTTGGATGTATGAAAATGATATTGTTATGATACAATAAAGTTTCATACATACTTACCTGGCAAATATATACGATTGATGGCCCACCCAGCCTCCCCGCAGGAGACAGGTGGAAGAGAGAAAATCTGATAGAAAACAGGAATGGTTCCTAGTCCTGCCACCCAGAGCAGGGCGGTAGATCACCTGACCTACCTGTAGAGAGTGCCGCAAAATTTGAATTTCTGTCGGGGACGACGGAGTCTATAGCTAAGTATATATCTGCCAGGTAAGTGTGTATGAAACTTTATTGTATCATAACAATATCATTACTAATATGGTCAGGTGGTCAAGTTTAGCTTTAGTGCTCCTTGTTTTACTAGTAAAGAGAAACCTAAAGCTCTGTCATGTAAGAGGGCTAGTCCCCATTGATATGATACAGGTAAAGGCTCTGCCATGTAAGTGGGTCAGCCCCCATTGGTACGATCCAGAGAAGGCTCTGTCGCGTAAGTGGGCTAGCCCCCATTGACATGATCCAGAAGGGTTGTTCAGTCATAGGTCCCTACCTCGCTGAAACTCTTGAGGCATGCAGACTCATAGACAGTAATCATGAAGTCTTCTGCCCAATCAAGTAAGAACCATGGATTATATATCCAGAAACATATATTGTTTTTTCCCTGTTTTTTAATGTTGTAGGTAGCTGTCTCTTGCCCTCCACCAAGGGTGCCAATCAGCTAAGTATATATCTGCTGGGTAAGTTGCATGTACAAAAATGATATTGTTAAGATACAATAAAGTTTTGTACATACTTACCTGGCAGATATATACGATAAATGGCCCACCCAACCTCCCCTCAGGAGACAGGTGGAAGAGAAAATCTGGTTTAGAAAACGGGAATGGTTCCGGATCCCGCCACCCAGCGGCGGGAATGGTTGATCACCTGACCTAACTGTCGCGTGTGCCGCGAGTTTTGAAATTCTGTCGGGACAACCGAGTCTAAAGCTAAGTATATATCTGCCAGGTAAGTATGTACAAAACTTTATTGTATTTTAATAATATCATTTTTCACATGGCAGCCTTAAAATTCAAAATTCACAATAACTATTCAACTATCTAGTGTAGGTAACTTAAAACCCTGCCCACTCTGGGTAAAGAGCGGAGTAACAGCAGAGAGCTCAATCATTTTTCTGCCGGTGTCCAACCAACATCGTTCATTCCTGCAGCCTACCATCATTGGTGTTCATAGTACGTAATTGTTCAATCGCGAACAAATCTTCGGTCTTAACAATAGGATTTATAGTGCCAAGCTGGATTCGGTTAAAATGCAGGTGAAAGCAAGGAAACTTGTGAGATCTGGCAACGCATGTGTATATCGGGTGAAGAGTGGTCAAAGACCACGCACCTACGCCACCGCGTCAGTCTTTTTCTTAACTGCCTGGGTGAGAGTTGTGGTTGACCTCTCTTGGCCTTTACCCGGCCCGGTTCATTGCCCATTTCAATTGTGTTTAGTGTGTGGCTGTTATTATGGCTTCTTCTGCGCCTTCTCAGCCTCGTCAATGTGTGTGCCTCGGAACTCCAGGTTTTCCGTGTTCTCTTTTTTGGCTTCGGCTGCGACCGACCCCCACATCATATGAAGTAGGTGCCACTCTAATTTTTGTACAATAATGAATCCTTGCACGGAATGCTGTACATGGCCTAAAGAGCAGTGGAAGTCATTTTATAGCAAGAGAGAGCATCGGAGGGTTTCTACTCTTCCTTCATGGGAAGGTTTTTCTTCACCTCTTCCTGTTGCATTGTCTCCTGTTGTGCTCACACCCCATAGTAACGTTGTGTGTTTGTCCCCTTCCTTTTCTTCCATTGATTTGTTGTCGGAAGTATCGGGAGGCACGCAGGCTAATTTTTGTAATGTCACCCCTTCTTTGGGAGTTAATTTGATTCCTCAGGAAGAGGGAGGCTTGGAGGCTTTTGCATCATTCTCCTCTATTCCAGAGTCGGAGGTGTCCAAGATCGTGGTGATTTGGAAGACGCTCGGGCTACAGGGTTCTTCGTCCTTGGAGGGGTTGCTGGCGCACTTCATGGATGCTCGCTACCCCCCTCCTCCTGGTTTCTTCTAAGTGGGTAGCCGAGGTCAGCCATCTTGTATTGCTCCGCCAGTGACTGTTACGGTGATGAATTAGGCTCTAACAGTTTGGATAAGGATGAGCTAGTCAAGTCGCAGAGAGAGGATGAGACACTAACCCAAATTTTTTAATGCGAGCTGGATGATGATCTCGATGATGTGTGTAAGGAAACTTTTTGTTTAAAGGACAAAGTTTTGTGTCGTTATGTTCGACCGAAGTCAGGTAGTAAAGGTGAAGACACAGAACAATTAGTAGTTCCTAGGAAGCTTCGTGAGCTAGTTTTGAAGTTAGCACATGATGAGCAAAGACATTTAGGAGTAAATAAAACTTTCAAGTGTATTAGTAGGGTGTACTTTTGACTTAAAATGAAAAATTATGTAAAGAGGTATGTTTTAAGCTGTCATGAATATCAAACTGTCGGGAAACTGATTCAAGTAATTCCCAGAGTTCAGTTGTGTAATATTCCTTCAGTAGGTGAATTTTTTTGAGAATGTATTTATAAATATGGTCGGAACTTTGCCTAGAAGTAAGGGTAGAGATGATTGCATAACTAATCTTGAGTATTATAAAAACAATCTAAGAGTTGGTTGGCAACTAGCGAAGGAGAACGGAAGCCCGAACGGAAGTCAAGGGGGAACTGAAGGAAAGCATGATCTTAGAGCAAAAGAGAGAAGTTTGTGTGTAAGAGATAATGTTTTAGTACTAGTCTCGAGAGAAAGTCCCTTTTATCTTGTAAGTTCGAAGGTCCTTTTTTAATTTTAGAGAAGAGGGGAAATATACATTATAGAATTAATGTGGGTATGAGTAGAGCAAAGTCAGTGAATGTAAACTTGCTTCAGAATTATAAAGATCGCCCCGTACCTTGGCCGCCGCCCGTGCCCTTGGTAATTGTGTCCTAGAAAGAGAAATTAGTTTTGAGAAAGACGCAAGAGGTGTCTTAGTCTTTCAAAGTTTTAATCAGAGTTCAGAAAACGGTAAAAGTAAGAGAAGGATAATGTTATAGTTAGTAGCCTCTCTAGAGATTTCTCAGAATGAGTAGCCTAATAACCGTTTTCTGTTATCGCACGAGTGAGTGTGTGGAGAAGCGTGCATGTTTGACTGGATTAAAGCTTTATGCAGAATTGTTCCCTGCTGTTTAATTCTTGTTCCTCTGTAAAAAAAAAAAAAATCAGTTGATTTCATTTTTTTCTCTTTTGGGGGGGCGTGTGATGGTAATTGCTTCATAGCAAAGGAAGTTAAAGGAAAGGGAAACGCATTTTCGAGAAGTTCGGCAGTAAGGAGGCTTTCACGCCCGTGTTGGAGGCACCTGTTCTGGAATCGTCGGGCGTGTTGTGGAGCGCAACACGCGCCGATGTGTCGGGAGAAACGCTGCGTTTTCTGATGCAATACCTCGTCTAGATTCATCTAAGAACTTCCGGAAACCTTGGGAGTCTGTGACGCTTGCCGTAGGCTCCGCCCCCAGAGTGCCATATAAATACGACGGTCGTAGCAGAGAGATCGTAAAAGAGAGTTCACCAGTCAGTCACAGAGAGATATCCTCAGTAAGAGCCACAGATCAGATTATCAGTGAGAGATCAGCAGCAGCAGAGATCATCCGTGAGAGATAATCAGAAAAAAAAGTTACTCGAGAGTTGGTTGGATACTGGTCTAGTCGCCTTCAGGAGTGGACGACCTGTTATCTCGATGTCGAGCAGACTTCAGAGAAGAAAAGGTCCTGCTAGAGGTTTTGGGGAGTTCCTGCCTTACAAGTAGACTAGTTTCTGCAATATGGAGTCAAGAGGACGTCTGCAATCACCGTTTTCCTTTTGAGAAGCCATTGTTTCGGATTGCCAAATTGACTAGCAAGTATTTGAATTGTCTCACTGTTCCCCCAGTACATGCAGTGTAAGATTCTATCTTGTTATGTAAATAGGAGATACCATTCTGCATTTACCTATGTTAGTAAGCTTGTAAATAAACCTTTGTTGTGTTAGTGTTTCTTTCTATATTTGTATCCCCAGACTCAACTGTTGGTGTTGAAATATTTTTTGTATTATTTCATATCGAACCTGAAGCAAACCTCTCTCTAATAGAGGCCGTAACATATACCTTCTTTGAAGTTTCTCCTCTTGAATGGGTTGTGACCTTCACCCTCTGCAGTGTAACTCAAGTACTGCCTGAACCCTTGGATAAGGTGAGACCAAGAGCTCACTATTGAGACAGTCTTTTCTGCTGGTTTTGGCCCTATCAAAGGATGTTGGGGAGCTTCTTGGCCTTTCTCATCTAATACAACACCCAGAAGGATGAGTATACTTCTTTTACTTCTTCATGCTTAAGTCATTGGCAACTTTCAGGGGCCAGTTCCTTTACATTAGCACAGGTAAGCATAAGGAGTTGGTTTCCAGGAACACTATTTCTTTTTGGCTTCATGAGACAACCAAGCAAGCCTATGACTTCAGGTAAAGGGGGTAGGTGTCTATCAACAACTGATTACCTTTACCTGATTTTACCTGAGGGACTTTGCCCACAAATCCTTGCACTCCTTCTCCCTTGGACTTATGGTGGCTGCTTAGCAAGTTGTGTAGGCATCCAGCTTTGCTTAGAGAAACAAGTATCTCACAAGGAGCAGTTTGCTCAGTTAGCATCCTGGGGGTGCGAATCCTTTTTGCCTGGAACACCAAAGCCAAAATACCAGCTGGGATTGGAGAAGTTTCATGGAAGTATACTAAAAGCATTCAGTCACAGAGCACCTTCCTTCCTAAGGTGCATCCCGTTCTACTCTTCTATTTAACAGGGGACTGGGCTAGGGTATAATTTTCTGAACCCATCTTTATTTTAACCAGAATAGCTACCTTCCAGTATGCAATAACTTACATGGTATTACATAGTTTTTTTGGTCTTTCTTGCTTGTTGAGTGAGGCTCATAGTCCTCTCACAGGTGTAGGGCCCTACCATTCTGTCATCCCTATGCCAGACTAAGTAGGAGGGCACTGGAGTCATCGCAAATGCGATGAAGACCAAAAGGATTCTGGATGGTTATTCAACTTCCAGTTAGTTAACATAGACAACCTCCCACCTAAGGAATGAGTCTCGTGTACAAAATTTGATGGCTTTGTATTTCCAAAGCAACAAATAGGATCAGTATTTTAAAGTTTTATTTTTTTGAGATACAGGCAGTCCCCAGTTATCAGTGGTGGTTCCATTCAGATGGCTTGATGATAAGCAAAAATCACATATAACCAAAAATTGCCACCAATAACTAGTTAATGGCACCTCTGTTAGGTATGCTTCAGTGCTAATAACCAGAAATTGGCACTAAAATCAGCTTCAGCGATTTTCGGCGCTAGATAAGCCCCATAAAATTGGATCACTGATAACCGAGGCCGCCGATAACTAAGGACTCGGTGTATACGAATTAGCGCCTTTTATCACAGTTCCTACTGCATCCCCCTGCTTATTTATAAGGCTGAAGGATAAAGTGTATAGAGACAGTAGTAGTAGTTGAGTGAGGCTACTTCTGTAACTCACCCACTAACCATAACTTAACTACCCTATCTCCCATCTTAAGTTGACAGATACTCCTGTATAAAAGACTCAGGTTTACATAACTATGAAAAATCCCAATTACATACTAATGTAAAGATGTGATATAGTACTGGCTGCTTCAATGCCTGTATGAAATATTGATATAAAGTATCGAATTAATCACTCTACTCTTACCTCTTGTCTTTTGCCTGATGCACTATACGTATATTTGCTATTTTTATAAAAGGCCCATTTTGTTGCTGTTGAGCTAGAGGAGAATTTACTTACGCTTCTCAGGCTACTACTTAAAACCTGCCAGTCCATCGCATCCCTAATTTCATCTATGCAAATCAGCATCCCTTAAATCCTTTGATTCTTCTTTGCCCTCAGCTTTTCCCATTTCTATATGGGGTCGCTGTTTCTAGTCAGCCTTCTCCATCTTCCTCTGCCCGGTACATCTTGTTCTCTTAGACCCTTTTCCTTCGTGTCATTCAATAATTTATCTTTCCACCTGAACTTTGGCCTTCCCCTCCCTCCCTCTGCCCTCCACCTCCATGTTCATAACCCTCTTACATATGTGTTCATCTTCTCTCCTCATAACATGACCAAACCATTTGAGTCTTTCTTTCCTGAGCTTTTTTTTTAAACCTCCAATACTTTGACGGTCCCCCTGATCAATTCATTCCGGATCTTATATCTTGTTGTGACACCACATATCCTCCTCAGCATTCTCATCTTAGCCACTTCCATTCTTCTTTCTTGTTCTTTCTTTATTGGCCAAGTCTCTGCCCCATAGAGCACGGCTGGTCTGACTACACTTTTATAAAACTTTCCTTTAACTTTTGCACTGATCCTCCTGTCACAAAGTATCCCTGATGACTTTCTCCAATTCATCCATGCTCACTGAATTCTATTACTGACTTCTGCATCCAGGTTTCCATTCTCACTCATAACAGAACCAAGATATTTGAAGGAGTTAACTCTCTTTATGTCTTCTTGGCCCAATTTCACTGTTCCCTGCCATTCCTCTCCACCTGTCCGCATATATTCTGTCTTTGTTCTGCTAATTTTTAAGCTTCTACTCTCAAGTTCTTCTCTCCATTTTCCTAGCTTGAGTTGGATACCTTCTCTTGTTAGAGCAGTCAGCACAATGTCATCAGCAAACATTGCACACCAAGGCACCTCTTCTCTAACTTCCGATGTTATAACTTCCATCACAATATCAAACACGTAGGGACTAATGGCTGAACCCTGGTGGAGACCAACTTTCACCTTGTACTTCTCAGTAGTTCCAACAGTGCTTCTTACTTGTGTGGTTGCCTCCTTTAATTAATTTTTTTAAATGTAATTGCCAGGCTTTGTCACTCGCTTCCCTCCTTTGTTTTTCCATTCTTTCCAGAAGCTAAGTTTTTTATTCCTTCAAGGTTAGGCCTCATTTTTTATTCTTCCTTTTTTTCTGTGTAAGTTGAAGCGGATATAAGTTCATCTTGCCTTCAAACTTGGAAGAAAAATACTGTAGTACATTATGTACTTAACATTTATTTTTTCTTGTTATGAAGTGTGTGAGCAGCATTTCATATGAAAGTAATGTTATATCCTGATGATATAGTGTCCTTGTTTACAGGAAGGGAGACATAAGTTTAGTAACTTACCATTAATATTAATAATAATTTCTTGAGATGTAGCCCATATTTCTTCTTTAGTGAAAAGTTTCCTCTTAACGTTAGGCTGATTGATCCAGCTTTGGAGGCTGATTGATCCTGCTCCAAAGCTTATCACTAAGAGAACAGCTGCATCAATCATTCCTAACCTCTCTTAATACATTGTTGTTCAATCCCCTTTAAAATATGATAGAAATGGCTTTATGTCTTTTATCATTGAAGGAAAATATTCCTGCACTTCTTTTTTCTATTAGTATTATAATGTCAATTTTGCAATTCACATTTGAAGAATCTTATAAAAGCTTTTATTTGCTTTAATTTTGTTAATATTTAAAAATTGTAATGGAGGAATTTCATTACTCCACAGTGGAGCTGAAATTATAATATTTGACCACCGAGATGGAGTGTCATCAACAAAGAAAATTCCATGGACAGCTGATGAAAATCGTAAGCCAGTAGCATTAGCTTTCAGTCCAACGGCTGAGTGGCTACTTGTTGCAAGTAAGTGTGTATGAAATGTAGTATGTATTGATGTTGGTTATTTATTTTAAGCCAAGTCATTTTCCTTTACCAGTTTTCTTTTGGGTTGTGATAGAACCATCTGTATTATACTGCCTTATATTTAAATTAGATTGCAGTGATTCTCATATTCAGGGTAAATGTCAGTATGATTTTCTCATCTTTAGGTGAAGATGGCACATTATTTGTTGTGCCTCTTGGGAAGCGTCTGGAACCAGGTATCAGTCGAGATCACCAATTCAAGACTGATGATGTCATGATCTTCCCTCCAAATGGTAGTCGGGCACGCCCAACTTCCTTGGTGTGGTAAGTAAAATTATATTGTACTATAGGTATTATAACCTTCTGTGTTACATTGTAGATAGTACTAAGGATCTTTGCAACAGTTTTGACCACTAGCTGCTTTGTTGTCTGCCTATTTCTTTTAATCCATCCATTTGATCTCTCCTTATTTTGTTGACAAGCCTCTTTAACTTTACTTTTCCAATTTTCAGCTCGTATTTAACCCTAATGGACGGATTGCTCCTCAGGAGTAGTAATAACAGCTTTGGGGTGGTGGACGGATTGATCCTGTACATAAACAATATTAAGCACCATCATTTTGTTTAAGTAACTTACCAAGTAATTACAGGCAGTCCGCAGCTTACGACAGCTTTGGCTTACGACAGCTTTGGCTTACGACGTTCCAAGTTTGCGACGCTTTTCAGTTATTATTTTATCAAAAATTATTTCCAGGCTTACAACACATGTTCTAGGGAGACCGGACAATTTGCCATAAACAAATTTGCCATAGGACAATTGATTGTAAGACATTTTGCCGTAAGAAAAATTGTCGTTAGGATATTTTGCTGCAAGGGCATTTCGCCGTAAAATGTATATGCTTTGTCATGTATAGATTAAAAAAAAGAATGAAGAAAGAGAGTGAGTGAGTGAGTCAGAGAGAAGGGTCGTTATAAATTTTGACACCGGTTAAATGTTTAAATGAGGTCATTACAAATTTGGTAGTTTACCATATTTTTTTTTTTTTTTTTTTTTTTTTATCTTAAACCTTTGTATTATCTACTTTTATCAGTTGAAACTTAAACCCCTACGATGCCGTACACTATCAAAAGCACCAGAGGTTGTGATAAGCTCGTAGATGATTCCAACTTCATTTACAGGCAAGAAAGAGAATATGGAGGCAAGGATTATTGGAAGTGTGTTGAAAAAACTGCAAAGCAAGAGTACATACAACACGGAATATTGAAGATATTTCAATCTGTAAAACTGTAAGTGAGCATACCCATCCAGCGAACCCAAGCAAACATAAAATGCAAAAAACAATTGCACATATGAAAGAAAATGCACTGAAATCCCAGCTAGCTTCAAGATCATTGATTGGTGCTGCATGCGAGGAATTAGAAAATGCAGGACGCTCTCTTATGCCATCAACTTCAAATTTGTCAAGAAACATAAGAAGATGGAGACAAAAAGAAGAAAAGGCCCCTCCTATTCCAAGAACAAGAATCGGTTATGTAATTCCCGAAGAATTTGCGTGTTTACAGAGCGGAGAAAGATTTTTACTTCATGATAGTGGAATGGAAGATGAAAACAGAATGTTGATCTTTGGTAAGATTGCAGGGTTACGATCTAGAAAGACATACAAATTGGGCATGCGATGGAACATTTAAGGTTTGTCCTGAAATCTTCTATCAGTTATATACTCTACATGTCAACATAGGACATGCATGCATCCCACGAGTTTACAGTCTCCTTCCGAATAAGACTAAGGAATCTTACAATACGTTTTTTCAAAAGGTTGAAGATTTACTTGAGTCCCTAGAACCTGAAAATCTAATGATTGATTTCGAACCAGCTAGTTTTTTAAGTTTTTCAGACATTTTCCCTTCTGCAAATGTAACAGGCTGTTATTTTCATTTCTGTAAGAATGTTTACAGAAAAGTGACAGATATTGGGATTAAGGTTCAATATCAAAGTGATTGTGCTTTTAATACAAAAGTAAAGTGCCTTATGGCACTTGCATTCATACCGCCTTCAGACATCATTGATGCATTTATAGAGTTGGTTGATGACGATGACTTACCACAAGAACTAGTTGCATATTTTGAAACTCATTACATTGGGGGAGAGAGAGGGAGGGGACCTCGTCGTCGTAGAGTTTCTCCAACTTTTCCTATCGAACTTTGGAATGTTTATCAAAGAACCCTAGATCAGCTGGCTAATACCAACAATGGAGTAGAAGGGTTCCATAATGCGGTTCAAGCATCTGTGACCAATGCGCATCCAAATTTATGGAAACTCATCAATGTATTGAAAAATGAAGAATATCTTTCTAAAAAGAATATAATCGATGCAGAAAGAGGTGAAACAGCAGTCAAAAAACAATACAAAAATGTTTATAAGCGCAAAGTAAGTATTGTCAGAGGTTATGATCAGAATGCAAAACAACATTATTTACGAGCAATTGCTATGAACTTACATGATTTTTAGCTTTGAATTTTTTTTTCGGAAAACTTTTTAAATAAAGTGTGTGGTCTTCATTTTTTTATCCTTTTCTTATATATAATTATAATTAAATGAATACATGAAAATCAATGAAAAGTGATAAATATACTTGAAGATAACTATATGAATATAGTTACATTGATATCTAAACAAAATAAGCTAAAAACTAAAATATACAATTTACGGCGAAATGTCCTTGCGGCAAAATATCCGTACGGCAAGTTTTCTTACGGCGAAAAGTCTTACAATCAATTGTCTTACGGCAAATTTGTTTACGGCAAATTGTCCTAGCTCCAAGTTCTAGGGTTACGACGCCGATCTGACTGAAGAAAAACGACTCCAAAAAGGCAAAATACTGTACATACTTGAGTAATATTCAACTGCATCTAATGTTCAACCCCATTTTTACTGCATATATTAGAACTTTAGCATATGTCCCTTATAATGTTGAGTTTTGATTGTGGCAATATGCCTAGCCTATGTTAGCAGTTGCTAATATTGCCTAGTCTAAGATTCTGACATCTAAACCTAAGAAGCTAAAGGCTTAGAGTATGCAAATGAAATGTATAAATAATCAGTAAGTATTCATTTCAAATAATTATTAATTAACCATTAACTATAATAAACAAACAAAAAAGCTTCCAACCTTTCCTTTACATACATGGTTTTGTCGACACTACGAGTAGCAAACGATCTCCAAGCAACCACTTTTACCTAGCACGCAGTATAGTAATCATAAATTTTCATTATCTCTCTCTAACTACTGAAACTACCAATCAGTATAATAACCATTCATTTCTATTCTTTATTCTATCTTTACCCAATGGAGATACTGACAGCTACAATGAAACATATGATGACATTATAACAGAAGAAGAATTCTAGAAAATATTTGCTGGCTTCGATGATAGCAGTCTTTGATAATTTTATATTTTATGATGTTTAATTCACAATTTTTTTTCATTAAATGTATTGGATGACTCATTTTTTCAATTTACAGCATCCTTTTACCGATGGAATAAAAAAAAATACACAATTCTCTGTGAATTGTGAATGAAGTTAGCTGACGAAATACAAATGGCGGCGCCTAGTAGATACTTTGTTTACGTTGGGGAAATGAATGTAGGCTGCACTTATTATAGCCTAGAACAGCCGTAAATTAAAAACAACATAACAATAATAATTGATTTTCAGATAAGTAAAACAACATTTATATTTATTGTCATGGTTATTATACAAAAATAAAAGTTTGTCGACTTCTGTGGAAGCAAATGCTGCTTTGTTGACTTCGTTGTCAGGAAATCCAGAGAATGTGGTAGGCTTAGCCTAGTCCCTAAAGTTTGCACTAGATCAACATAGAAACAACATAACAATAATAAAAGTTTCTCAAATAAGTAAAACAACATTTGTATTGTCTGGTGGCAGGAATTCCAAAGCTTAGGCTTAGCCTAGTGTCAAACACTTGCCCATTTCTAAAACTAGCCTGTACCGCATGCAATGTTCAGTCCCAAAATTTTAGGCCATAAAATTGGTCTTTAGATATCAAACCTTACAAGAATGTGTGCATTAAACAATATTTGAAGGTTTTTCTATGAAAACCAAAATAAAAATGCAGTTAACATAGTTTTCAATAGACACGCAAAGCATTCAAAGTAAAGTTTTCTTGGGATTTATGATGATTTTCGACAATTTTTCGGCTTACGCCGATTTTCGGCTTATGACGCATCTCAAAAACAGTACCCTGTTGTAAATGGGGACTGCCTGTACATAGCTAACTATTTCTAAGTACCAGCAGCTAAAATTTTCAAATCACAGCAGCAATTCTTTTGTTCCGGCGTAGGTTGGTACACCGCCCACTACCGGGAATAGTAAAAGACACTGCAAAGCTGAATTTTATTTCTACCGGCCTCCGACGAAGGTCATTAGCTGTAGCTTTCTTTGAATATGTATTTCGTCGTTCACTGAGAGTTTCCAGTACCTTCGGTGAAGTACTCTGAATTTTTTTCATTTCTATTCAACGTTTATTAACTAGTCAGGCATAATTAACCCTTAAACGCTGAGCCTCTATTTACCAAAGTGTCTGTCATATGCCGGCGGCGTTCGGGAGTTAGCACCAAAGTGGAAAAAAAGGTTTTTTCAAAAAATATTACGCTTAGTTTTTAAGATTTAAGAGTTCATTTTTGGCTCCTTTTTTGGTCATTGCCTGAAGTTTAGTATGCAACCATCAGAAATGAGGAAAAAAATATCGTTATAATATATAAATATTGGAATATATGACAGTGCAAAAAAAAAAATTTCATATATAATTGTATACAAATCGCACTGTGAGCAAACCAGTTAAGCTAATGAGTTAATTTATTTTTTGTTGTATTGTACACTAAATTGCAATGATTTTGGTATATAACAAAATGTAAAATGATCAAAGCAACACAGAGAAAATATTATCACAAAATGATGCATGAATTTGCAACGCGTGGACGTAAAAACAAGTTTTTCCAAAAATTCACTATAAATCGAAATATTGTGCTAGAGACTTCCAATTTGTTGCAAAATGAAAGTAATTGATTGAATATTACTAGACTATAAGTCTTTTAACTTACAATTGCAGTTTTTGACCATTTTGGTCGCGTTAAAGTTGACAGGTCAAATTTTTTCTATTATGATTTTATGAAAATATTTCAAAATTGATATAAGCTACAACCATGACTTATTTTTTGTTGTATTTTACATGAAAGTGTGCTTTTTTATATATAATACTTTATGTAACGGCTAATATAAAATGGTGCAAAAATTACGACAAAGTGACAAAAGAATTTCTGAGATTTTTGGCTGAGTTTCTGCGCGGAGGAAAAAGTTTTTTAAAAAATTCACCATAAATCAAAATATTGTGCTAGAGACTTCCAATTTGTTGCAAAATGATGGTAAATGATTGAATGTTACTAGAATGTAAGAGTTTTAGCTTACAAATGCATTTTACAGAAGGTTGAAATTTGGGCACTTTAGCGGTAAGCGCCTTAGTCCTTCCAGGCGCCCTCTGAGGGACTCAAGCGCCTCTCCTGGCAGGCGCCAGGATCATGGCAAGATCCAAGGGAGCAGCAGGCGCCTTACTCTTTCCAGGCGCCCTCTAAGGGACGCAAGCGCCTCTCCTGGCAGGCGCCAGGATCATGGCAAGACCCAGGTTAGCAACATGCGCTTTACTCATTCCAGGTGCTCTCTAAAGGACGCAAGCGCCTCTTCTGGCAGGCGCCAGGAGCCTGACTAGGCCCTAGTTAGCAGCAGGCACCTTACTCCTTCCAGGCACCCTTTAAGGGATGCAAGCGCCTCTCCTGGCAGGATCCAGGCTAGCAGAAGGTGCCTTACTCCTGCCAAGCGCCCTCAAGCAGACACAAACACCTCTCCTGACAGGATCCAGTATAGAAGTAGGCACTGTTCCCCGACCAAACACTCTTCTAGGGATAGAAGCGCCTCTCCTTCTAAGAGTTCTTCTCCTAGGAAGCTCTCTTCTCCGGCTACAACGTTGGAGGATGTTTCAGAAGAAGAATCCCCTAAGGATGCTGGGGTGTCTGACTACAAGAGACTTGCAGCTCTACTTCTCCAGAGTTTGGAGACTCTTTTTGTCCAGCTGACCCTTCCTCTCCAGGATCGCTGCTCTCGAGTACTAAATTGTTGAAATCCCCCTCCTTCGTCAGGATGCGCCCTACGCTGTCTATAAAAAAGGCTTTTAAGGGCTTAGAGGGGTGGATTCAGTCGAAGAAGGAAGCAGGGAAGACTGTTTTTTCCTGCCCTCCTTCCAAGCTTTCAGGGAAACCGGGTATCTGGTATGATACCAAGGAGCCGATGGGATTGGGTCTTCCCTCATTGGCTGATGCTGATTTCTCCTCACTTGTGGACTCTTCCAGGAGGCGTTCCCTGCTTTCGGCGAAGGCTTCTTGGGGAATGTGCGAGATGGACCATCTCCTCAGGGGCCTTTTTCGTACGTTAGAAGTTTTCAACTTCATGGATTGATCCCTAGGAGCTCTGGCCAAGAGGGCTCAAGATCCTGACTTCATCAGTATGGAAGAATTATCCAGCATCTTGTCCTGTTTGGACAAAGCGGTCATGGACGGATCTACAGAAACTGCGTCCCTCTTTGGATCAGGCATCCTGAAGAAGAGATCAGTGTACAGCTCCTTCCTGACCAAGTCTGTGTCTCCTATCCAGAGGTCCTCTCTACTGTACTCGCCCTTGTCGAGCCAACTTTTCCCTCAAGAGACAGTAAAGGACATCTCTAGGTCCTTATCGGAGAAGGCAACACAGGACCTTCTGGCCCAATCGGCTAAGAGATTGAAACCTGCGGTCCTTGTGACCAAAAGGGAGAAGCTTCCTTTCCAGCAGCCCTTTCGAGGGAAACTTGCACCTAGAGCCTCTCTCAGGAGTAGAAGACCCGAGAGGAGAGGGAGATCTTCGAAAAGATCATTCAGGAAACCCCAGTGAAGTGCGAGTCCTCCAGACCACAGTAGGTGCCAGACTGCTAAAATTTGCCAAAGTCTGGGCACAGAGAGGGGCAGACGCCTGGTCCCTCTCCATCCTCGAGAGAGGATACCTGATCCCCTTCAGGGAGAAACCTCCCTTGACAACAACTCCAAGGGATTTAGCGGCAAGATACAAGGATCCTGTACAAAACCAAGCCCTTCTGCAGTTAGTGGAACAAATGCTGGACAAAGAGGCCATAGAACAGGTACAAGAGCTCCATTCCCCAGGTTTTTATAATCGGCTGTTTTTGGTGCCGAAAACCTCAGGAGGGTGGAGGCCGGTTTTGGATGTAAGTGCTCTGAACTTCTTCGTAATAAAGAAGTTCTCGATGGAGACAACATCCTCTGTCCTTTCTGCGCTTCGTCCAGGGGACTGGATGGTGTCCCTGGACCTTCAAGATGCTTATTTCCATGTACCAATTCATCCTTCGTCCAGGAAGTACCTCAGATTCATGGTACAAGGAAAGGTGTTCCAGTTTCGGGCGATGTGCTTCGGGCTTTCGACGGCCCCTCAAGTGTTCACAGGCCTAATGAGAAATGTTGCGCATTGGCTGCATTTGGAGGGCATAAGGATCTCCCTGTATCTGGACGACTGGTTAATTCGTGCCCAGTCAAAAGATCGCTGTCTGGAGGACTTGTCACTAACTTTGGAAATGACCCAGTCCTTAGGACTGTTAGTAAACCTCGAGAAGTCCCAGCTGATTCCCCAGCAAAGCATTGTCTATCTGGGGATTCTGATGGATTGTCGGGGTTTTCAAGCCTTTCCATCCCAGGAAAGAAGAGATCGCTGCTTACAGAAAGTGTCAGTCTTCCTAGAGAAAGAACATTGTTCCGTGAGGGATTGGATGAGTCTTCTGGGGACCCTTTCCTTGATGGAACCTTTCATTTCTTTTGGAAGGCTGCACCTCAGACCCCTTCAGTTTTACCTGAGGAGAAATGGGATTAGAAGTCCCAAGACCTGTTGGACTCCTTCCATCTCTCGGAGAGGATAAAGGAGGATCTCCGTTGGTGGTTGGACCCACACAGACTGAACCAAGGCTTGTCTCTTCATGTACCGAGCCTTCGCCTAGTGTTATATTCAGATGCCTCGGAGTTGGGCTGGGGAGCAACTCTAGGAGTGAGAGAAGTGTCAGGCACCTGGAGAGGAGAACAGGTGTCCTGGCACATCAACAAAAAGGAGTTGGCAGCTGTTCATCTGGCCCTCCTACACTTCGAGTCTCGGGTCACAGGATCGGTGCTGCAAGTAAACGCAGACAACACCACAGCCCTAGCTTACATCAGGAAGCAGGGAGGAACACATTCCTTCTCCCTTTACAAGAAAGCAAGGGAGTTGCTTCTCTGGACCAAGGAAAGGAACATCACTCTCCTCACCAGGTTTGTCCAAGGGGAAAGGAATGTGAGGGCAGACCTTCTAAGCAGAAGAGACCAAGTACTTCCCACAGAATGGACTCTCCATCCAGAAGTTTGCAACAAACTGTGGAGCCTCTGGGGAAGACCAAACCTAGACCTGTTTGCGACACATTGGAATGCAAGACTGGAGAACTATTGCTCACCGATTTCAGATCCAAGGGTATTAGCAGTAGACGGTCTTCTTCTGGACTGGTCGGGAATCGACGGGTACGCTTTTCCCCCATTCAAAATCTTAGGGGAAGTAGTGAGAAAGTTTGCCTCCGCGGAAGGAGCAAAACTAACTCTGATCGCCCCTTTCTGGCCAGCTAAAGATTGGTGCACAGAGGTACTGGAATGGATGATGGATTTTCTCAGCTCGCTTCCACTCAGGAGCGATCTTCTCAAACAGCCCCACTTTGACAGATTCCACAAAAAGCTCCCCGCTCTCAATCTGACTGCCTTGAGACTATCGAAGGACCCGTCAGAGCGAGGGGTTTTTCACGCGAAGCTGCAAAGGCTATTGCAAGAGCCAAGAAATCATCTACCTTACGCGTCTACCAGTCGAAGTGGGAGGTGTTTCAAAGATGGAGCAAGGCTCAGAAAGTATCCTCTTCCAGTACCTCTGTAACAGACATCGCCGACTTCCTCCTTTACTTGAGGGAGAAGTGCAAGCTTGCTGTTCCACGATTAAAGGATATAGAAGTATGCTCTCCTTTGTCTTCAGGCATAGAGGCCTGAATATTTCAGAAGACAGAGACCTTCACGATCTGATCAGGTCTTTTGAAACTTCTAAAACCAAGAATGCTAGGCCACCCAGTTGGAACCTGGATGTGGTCCTAAGATTTTTAATGACAAGCAAGTTCGAACCTCCGCATACAGCCTCCTTTAGAGACTTAACCAGGAAGTCTTTGTCTATCTTTGCTCTGGCTTCAGCCAAAAGGGTAAGCAAACAGCAAGCTTTGGAAGACAAAGTTGGGTTTAAGAAGGACTCAGCAATTTGCTCCTTCAAACCCCTTTTCCTAGCAAAGAATGAGAACCCTTCCAAACCATGGCCAAGAAGTTTCGAAGTTACATTCTTCGATTACAGGAAGAGAATTAGAGAGGACTTTGTGTCCAGTCAGAAGCCTCAAATTCTACCTTGAGAGGAAGAGGCAACTAGGAGGTAATACGGAGAGTCTCTGGTGCCCGGTTAGAGATCCGAAGAGAGCCATTTCTAAGAATGCCCAAGCTTTCTTTATTAAGGACGTAATTAAAGAAGCACATTTTTCCTGTGAGGACGAGCACCTCAAGCTCCTAAGAGTGAAAGCACATGAGGTGAGAGCCATAGCGACCTCTTTGGCTTTTCACAAAAACTTGTCTCTTCAGACTCTGGTCGAGTCTACCTACTGGAGGTGTAATTCAGTATTTGCATCTCATTATTTGAGACGTACGTGTAACCTATGAGAAGTGCTTTTCACTTGAAGCATACGTATCTGCGGATTCGGTGCTGGGGCAGGGAGCTGAAGCTAATCCTATTTAGTTTAGTTTTTGTTAGCTAAGTATATATCTGCCGGGTAAGTAAGTACAAAACTTTATTGTAACATAACAATATCATTTTCATTTTCCTCATTAAATAACTTCAGAATGGGATATGTTCTATTATGTATTTTGGTGGTTCTCTCCATCTTCTCAACTGATTATGATGTGCTCATATTACCCTTACATTTCCTTCCTCATTCCTGTCTTCTAGCAGGTATCTCACTCCATTGGACCAAACTGTTTTCACTACATACGGACCTTCATACTTCTCTCGAACCTTCCTCACTGTCAGTCCTCCCTTCTCAACCACTTCCTTCAAGACCTTATCACCTGCTGTGAAACTCTTAAACCGTTCATTTGCCTGTCTCCACCTGCTCATCTCGCTCTCATATACCTCTCATAACTCATCACATACTCACTTGGAGGTATGCCTGTGCTTTCATGTACTGACCCATTATATATCGCTACCACTCTTTCTGACAACAAATCTCATTCATTCTCTCTATCGGTCAACATTCGTAACATCTCACTCAAGAGTCCTTATGGTTCGTTCTCCCAATCCATTCGCACTTGGCATACATGCTCGATACCCCAGTCTCCCAACATTTGCTCAAAAGGTTTACCAGCAAACTCTGGCCTGTTATCACTCAACATTCTTACCAGCTTCCTCACACATTCAGGCAACAAGACCATACTAATTACTCTTGCAACATTCTCACTAGTCTTACTTTTCACAGCTGCATAACTCGTAAACTTATTCCTATGATCTACCATGACAATTGCTCCTACATTTCCTCTTACAGTCACTATCAAAGGCAGTGGTACAGATTGGCAAACTAGCTCAGTGGGTAGGGTCAGGTTAAGAATGGAATAGTACATACTCCTTCCTACCTCAAATGGCAGAAGAATCCATTTGAGTTTGGGGTTTCTCCCTATATGTACTTCTCTTCGCTTCAAGGCTAAACAAAGATTTTACAGAATTTTTCCCTCCTGTCCTATTCCTTGGAACAGTATATGTAATGGAAAGTATACAGTGGACCTCCTGTATTCGCGTTCTCTGGATTCGCGGACTCGTACATTCGCTGATTTCTCTCGGGAACGTTTCCCCACATTATTTTGGGGAAAATTCGCACACACAGTATTTTTCTATAAGAAATATCCACAAATTCCTGGGTTTTTTTTATCAATTCCATCATAAAATGCCCTTTTTACATATTCAACTTACCTGTCAGATATATACTTAGCTATTAGACTCCGTCGCCCGACAGAATTTCGAATTTCGCGCACATGCTACAGGTAGGTCAGGTGATCTACCGCTCTGCCGCTGGGTGGCAGGAATAGGAACCATTCCCGTTTTCTATCAGATTTTCTCTGTCGGCCATACTGGTAACATCGTTGTTGGTATCTCCGGCTGGATTTTGTTTTTTGAATCGCAATTGATCTTCGTTTTGGACCTTTTGGTGACGTATTTGGATCGTTGGATTGGCATACGCTATTGTGGACCATTATTTGGAATTTGTATTGGATTTTTCATCATGATGTCTGACTGGAAGTGTGGTGAGAATGTGTGTGAATGAAGGGTGCAAGGTGAGGATGCCGAAAGCTTCGGTTGATCCTCACACTGTTTGTAGAGCGTGTAGAAAGTATGAATGCTCTATCGATAGCACTTGTCGTGAATGTGAGAGTTTAAGTGCTGAAGGGTGGAAGTCTCTAATTCTTACTTGAAGTTTAAGAGAGAGACCGGTTAAGGAAGTTTTCTTTCTTCCAAAACCAGCCTAGCTCTCTTTCTTCAGTGACTTTGTCAAGTAATTTTATACCCTCTTCTAATATGATGAATGCTCCTTCTAATATTTCAGGACCTTCACCGAATGCAGATACTACGGAATCTGCTTCGGAAATTGCAAGTCTTAAAGCCGCCCTTATGAAAATGGAGCGTAAAATGGCGGCTATTGAACGTAAATAGAATATTAGTGCTGTGGATAGTGATGTGAGTGTCCCCAGTGCAGTGGAGGAGGCGTCTAATTGGCTCCACAACGCTCCCAGGCCTAGACCTCTTTCAAGCTCCCAAGCCCAGAGGAGAAGGAATGTCAAAAGCCGTACGGAGGTTGTGGAGAATCCCCACCAGTCAGACGTCTCTTCGGCAGAATCTGTAACACCGCAGACTGCCAAAGAACGCTATAGGAAAAGCGTTCTCCGTGAATGTTTTTCATCATCTGAAAATTCTTCTCCCAAGCGAGGATGGAGATCGGTGGATCTTTCTCGTCCCCTGAAGAGGAACTGGGAAGAAACTAGATTAAATTCGAGTCCGGAACAATTTTCGGAGGATTTGCCGTCAGAGAACAAGACAGCAAAAAGAAGGCTATCTCCCACAAAGTCATGGGAAATGGAGAAAGACTGCTCTCCTTCCCCTCCTGTAGACCAAAAGACTGAAACTACTAGAATATTGAAGAATATGCAGGAGTCAGTTGCTTCTCTGGTCAGAGTCCTGTCTAGAGATCCTCCCAGAAGAAAGGATTCTCGTCTTCCGGTAAAGAAATCTAAGCCTCCTTATTATGAGACTCCAAGAAAAGAAGTTTCTTCTTCGGATGAGGAGTCTTCAGTTTCGTCTATCTTACACAGACCCACTAAACGCCGTGTTCAAGCACCAGCCAGGCGCTCCAAAATTTGAACTCCTATCAGGCGCAAAGCGCCAGCCGAGCGCCAAGCGCCAGCCAGGCGCAATACACCATCCGGGCACGAAGAGCCAGGAAGTGGTTTTTCTTCAGATGAATATGACAACCGGAAAAAGTTTGCAGAAGCTCCGGATAACAGAAAAGAAGCATTCAGGGATAATGATATCTACTCAAATGAGGCGCAAGACAGACATGAAGCGCCAGCCAGGCGCAAGGCGCCAGTCAGTAGCAAAGGAACTCCAGGTGGACATATAATGTCTTCAAATAGTGATTCTCCTGGAATTAGAAGTCCTTCTCATAATAGGGAGAATGTAACTCCAGAAAGGGAACCTGGTCCTTCGAAAGTGACAGTTTCCACTTCCATGTCTCAGGGAAGATCTGTGGAAAGGAAAGAGAAGACTTCTAGATCTGTTAGTCTCTCTCCTTCCAGAAGTATTTCTCCTAAGGAAGCAAGATCTCCAGATAGAGATTCTCCCAAAAGAACTCGCTCCCCTTCTATGGTAGAATTGGAAGACGTGTCGGAGTAGGAAACCCCAACCAACGAGGGTGTTTCCAATTATAAAGTATTGGCTTCTCTTCTCCTTCAAGAGTTTGGAGATTCTCTAAGCCCTGCAGCTCCTCCTTCTCCTAGATCTCTTTTCTCGAGTACGAAAACTCCGAAGTCCTCTTCATATTTAAAAATGAAGCCAGCCATTTCAATGAAGAAGGCGCTTCAATCCTTAAATACATGGATGAACTCAAAGAAGGAAGCTTTAAAAACAGTTTATTGCTCTCCTCCCTGTAAGCTCGGAGGTAGGAGAGGGATATGGTATAGAACGGAGGAAGCAATGGGGCTTATGCTTCCATCTTCCGCGGAAGCTGATTTTTCAAGCTTAGTTGAAGCGTCGAGGAGACACGCGTTGAACTCGGCGAAAGCTTATTGGAGCATGTCAGAGTTGGATCAGCACCTTAAGGGACTTTTCCATGTATTGGAAGTTTTTAACTTACTGGATTGGTCCCTTGGGGTGCTGACTAAAAGGGCCCAAAGAACCTGGACCGTTTTGGACCCTGGAAGTTTCCTTACATAGTAAGATTTATCCTGTATGGATAAAGGCAAGTACAAGATGGTTCGGAGGGAGAGCTGTAACATCCCTATTTTGGAATCGGGAATTGTGAAGAAGAGGATCGTTTGTTTTGGATCGTTCCTTAACTGAAACGAAAGTGGTATCTCCTTCCCAGAGGGTCACCCCCTCTTGTATGCTCCTCTCTTTGGAATCAAACCTTTTTCCATCTTCACTTGGTGAAAGGATATCTCAAGGTCTCATTTCTGAAAAGGTCAAAACCTAAGATCTCTTGTTGGTTTAATCCACCAAAAACAAGAGGCCAAGGCCAGCAGTAACCTAGTTTTTGAGCAAATGAAGGCTGCTGGTTACGACCTATTTTGCCCTTGATTTCGGAGAGGCCCTCCGGGCCTCTCTTGACCCTCCAACTAAAATGGAAGAACAATCCGGATAGAAATGATGGAAAACGGTCCTCCTTTCCTTTCGGCCCTTCAAGAAGTCGAAGTTACCACGAAGTTCCTCCAAGCCATCTGTAGGGGTCCCAGACGTCCTATAAAACTTTGTAGGTGGGGCCTGGGCATTAAGGGAAGCCGACCCTATTGGACGACCTTTTTCTGTTCTGGAAAAGGGATACATTATACCCTTTCTAGACAGACCACCTTTGTCAACATCTCCAAAGGAACTGTCGGCAAAGTACAAGGACCCTGTTCTGAGAGACACACTTCTTCAGATGGTAATAACGATGAGGAACAGAGGCAATAGAAGAGGTTCAGGATCCATTCTCCCCGGGGTTTTACAACCGCTTGTTCTTAGTACCGAAGGCATCAGGAGGATGGAGACCGGTCCTGGATGTGAGCATCCTGAACCGTTACGTGGAAAAGAAGAAGTTCTCCATGGAGACATCTGCCTCGGTGCTTTCAGCCCTGCGTCAGGGAGACTGGATGGTCTGGCTGGACCTTCAGGATGCATACTTTCATGTTCCAATTCACCCATCGTCGAGGAAGTATCTCAGGTTTATGATACAAGGAAGGATCTACCAGTTCAGGGCCTTGTGCTTCGGCCTCTCCACAGCTCCGCAGGTTTTTACGTATCTGATGCGGAACGTAGCCAGATGGCTACATCTGGAAGGCATAAACATCTCCCTATACCTGGACGATTGGCTGATAAGAGCCAGATCACAAAAGCAATGTTTGGAGGATCTACAGAAAACTCTGGATTTGACAAAGTCTTTAGGATTGCTCATGAATCTCGAGAAATCGCATATTGTCCTGAGTCAGGACTTAGTCTATTTGGGGATTCAGATAAATTCTCGGGATTTTCGGGTTTTTCCTTCCCAGGAAAGAATACTTCGAGGGATTCAGAAGGTCACGACCTTCCTAAAGAAAGAAAGGAGTTCAGCCAGGGAGTGGCTAAGCCTTCTAGGGACTCTTTCTTCCCTAGAACAGTTCGTGTCCCTAGGGAGACTTCATCTACGCCCACTTCAATTCTTCCTAAGACGATCGTGGAGTTGGAAAAAGGGGCGACTGTCGGACACTTTCTCTATTCCAATAGAAGTGAAGAAGCACCTGAAGTGGTGGCTGCACCCTCTAGAAAAGAACGAGGGAATGTCTCTAGAGGTTCGGAACCCAGACCAAATCTTGTTCTCAGACGCCCCAGAGATGGGATGGGGAGCGACTCTAGGAGTAAGAGAAGTGTCGGGCAAATGGGAGAAAGAGCAAAAGGATTGGCATATAAATGCCAAAGAACTATACGCAGTGTTCCTGGCACTGAAGTCCTTCGAAACAGAAGTAAGAAATCAGGTGATACGAGTTAACGCAGACAATACCACGGCGTTGGCTTATATCAGAAAACGGGGGGACGCACTCTTTTTCCCTGTACGAAATAACGAGAGATCTGTTGTCATGGGCGAAGGAGAAGAACATTACCCTCCTAACCAGATTTGTGAAGGGAGAAAAGAATGTAAGGGCAGACAGACTCAGCAGAAAAAATCGAGTTCTCCCCACGGAGTGGACTCTCCACGAGCAAGTGTGTCAAAGCCTGTGGACCCTGTGGGGCAGGCCACAAATAGATTTATTTGCGACATTCCTATCAAAGAGAATAGAGAACTTCTGCTCCTCAGTGGAAGACCCGAGAGCGATAGCGGTGGATGCCATGCTACTGGAGTGGTCAGGCCTCGATGCTTACGCCTTCCCTCCATTCAAGCTACTAGGTGTAGTAATGAAGAAATTTGTAGCATCAACAGGGACGAGACTAACTCTCATCGCCCCATTTTGGCCCTCTCAAGATTGGTTCACAGAGGTACAGGAATGGACAGTGGACTACCCAAGATCTCTTCCAAACAGGATAGATCTTCTCAGACAACCCCACTTCGAGAGGTACCATCAAAACCTCCCCGCTCTCGCTCTGACTGCCTTTCGACTATCGAAAGATTGGTCAGAGCGAGAGGTTTTTCAAGCAAAGCTTCGAAAGCAATTGCTAGAGCCCGAAGATCGTCAACTATTCGGGTCTATCAATCGAAGTGGGATGTGTTCAGAAGATGGTGTAAGAAGAATAAACTGTCCTCCTCCGATACCTCTGTGACCAATGTAGCCGATTTTCTGTTATTCCTTAGAGAGGAATCCCATCTTTCGGTTTCGACTATAAAAGGATACTGAAGCATGCTCTCGGCAGTTTTTAGAAACAGGGGTTTAAATTTGGCGGAAGATAAAGATCTACACGATCTAATAAGATCGTTTGAAACATCTAAATCTATATCTTCGGTTCCTCCAAGCTGGAATCTAGATATAGTACTTAAATTCCTTTCGTCAGAGAAATTTGAACCTTCCGACCGTGCCTCGTTCAGAGATTGGACGAGAAAATGCATTTTCCTCCTTTCCTTAGCTACGGCTAAAAGAACAGGTGAAATCCACGCTCTCGACTCTCGGGTGGGTTTTAAGAAAGATGCAGCCATCTGTTCTTTCCAGACTCTATTTCTGGCCAAGAACGAAAACCCTTCAAAACCCTGGCCTAGGAGTTTTGAGGTGAAAAGTCTTTCAACCTTGGTGGGAGAGGAAATTGAAAGAATGTTATGCCCTGTTAGAGCTCTTAAGTTCTATCTCAAAAAGAAAGTAGAGCTAGGGGGATGTAAACAAAGTTTGTGGTGCGCAGTTCGTGATACGAAGAGACCGATGTCCAAAAATGCGTTTGCATATTTTGTCAGAAGTGTTATTACGGAAGCTCACAGCAAATGCGCAGATGATTCCTTAAAGACTTTATGAGTAAAGGCTCATGAGGTAAGAGCTGTGGCCACATCTTTATCTTTCCAGAAGAACATGTCCATGAAAGACATAATAAATGCGACCTACTGGAGATGCAACTCGGTATTCGCATCACACTACCTTAAAGATGTTAGAGTTACCTATGAGAAGTGCTTCTCTCTGGGTCCTTTTGTATCAGCGGATACAGTGCTGGGACTTGGAACGCATACCGATCCTTAAAATTTAAATATTAGAATTTTATAATTGTACGGAACCATTCCCGTTTTTTATCAGATTTTCTCTATACCATCTGTCTCCTGAGGGGAGGATGGGTGGGCATTACGTAATTGTATATATCTGCCAGGTAAGTATGTATAAAACTTTATTGTATCATAACAATATTATTTTTATACATTCAACTTCCCTGTGAGATGGGTTCCCGGTTTCTACTTACATAGGGGCTTGATGTCGCACAGGCGGCCGTTGCCTTTGTTAAGTAAGAAGCTGTGAGTATATCTTACAGGCTGGGCTGTACAAGAGACTGTGTCTTTTATGGTACGTAAACCTCCTTTTTGAGACAGGTTTCTGGTTTTCTACTGGCAAGGGTGCTTGATGTCGCACAGGCGGCCGTTGCCTTTGTCAGTAAGGAACTGGAAATGTGGCTTATAAGCCGAGTTGTACAAAAGACTTTGTCTAATATTGTACGCAAACCTCTCTTTTGAGACAGTGTCAAGGTTTTCTACTGGCAGGAGTGCTTGATGTCGCACAGGCGGCCGTTACTTTTGCCAGTAAGAGACTGCGAATAGGTCTTAGAAGCTGGGTTGTACAAAAGGGATTTTGACGTAAGGAAAAATCTATTTCTGGCGATTGTTCGTGTCGCCAGCGAAATAAATTCCTTTAATATCCATTATTTCTAAGGTAATGTACTAACACATACCAGAGAATAAATAAACTAAAGAAAAGGTCAGTACTACTGACTCGCTCACCCTCCAAGAGGGTGTCGGTATGAACACTATGGCGAGTGAGGACCACTACCACGAACTGCTTGCCAATAGAAATCTCCCACTACAAAATCCCCACTAGAGGGGAGCCGACCCACAGAGTGGGCAGCAACTACTACTACTCCATCCCATGCTGCCAGACTGCTGCGCCTCTGGTGGCCATCCTGAAGTTAGCAGACAATCTTGAGCGTTGGGATGGGCAGGGCGGATTTCGCTGGCGACACGAACCAATCGCCCAGAAATAGATTTTTCCTTACGTCAAAATCCCTTTCTGGGCTCAGTTCGTGTTGCTGCGCGAAATCGTACCAGAGAAATAGCACAAGATTGGTAAAGAACAAAATAAAACAGACAAAAAAAAAGGGTCTCAAATAAAAGATAACATAAAATGAAGAAATATAATTGCTAATAGAATATACATATACACAATGATACAAAATAGAAATATTACTTAAAATTAACTTAAGGTTAATAATATTTCTTAAAATTAACTTAAATTTAACATATATATCAGGGCTTACGTGGAATATATGTTGAGATTAGTATCTGTGTATAGTTAATATGTACAAAGAAATTAAAGCAATTATAACATAAATTGAATAGAACAAACTTCAACAATAATCTAATAAGGAATGTATATGACTTAGTATACACCCGTAACCATTGTAAATAAGATGTGTACCACCCTAGCATAAAAATAAGGGGATCACATCAAAGAGATCATTATATACAATCAATTGTGAGTGACCCTAGCAAAAAAATAAGGGGCACCCACTATACCATCATAAGAGCAGCTAAGACTCAAGGTTAAACGTAGATGAACATGGCAGGTATAGACGAACTGTTGGGTGAGATAGGTAGAAAGGAGAACTGGATCTTCTACTAAAGATTAAGCAGAGTCGGGGAAACTATGTTTACCCGCCGCAACTGCTGAAAATTTCAGAGCTTCCAAGGACTTTAAGTAATGACGCTTAAATACTGTCGGCGATTTCCATCCAGTATACTTTTTTTAAATCATCGAAATTCATGTGTTGGAAATAGTTAATTGAGGTGCTACTGCCCTGACATCATGTGCTTTAGGGAAGGAATCAGGATTGGCTTGCTTAATAAAGTACAGGATCTGTTGCCTGATGCCTTTAATAGATAAAGTACCACCTTTTTCTCTCTTAAATTAAAGAGAGGACCCGATGAGGATGAGGATGTCCTGGACAGAAAGGCTCGTAAGGTCAATACTGACAAAGAGAAATATCTTGTGGAAGGGGTACAACCTTCCACGGTTCCCACCTCATCAAAGGATCTTCATTCTTTGCTATAAAACTACGTTCCGGAGAAAGTAGAACTTCCCCTGTGGGAAGAAAAATAAATTCAACATGATCCAGATCTCTGGATAATGCCGACAGTTCTGAAATTCTAGCTCCTGAAGCCAAGCTTAATAAAAATAGAGTTTTTCGAGAAGTAAGAGTCTGTCAAGTCTATGCTGAAACCGAGTTGAAAAATCTTTTTCAAGGCTGACTTGTTTGTCGTAATAGTGCTAGCTGCTAAGCCTTTTTCAAATAAAGATCTGAAAAAGGATATAGCTGAATTGATTGTCATGATTCTAATATCTGATTCTCTCAGGAAGGTTGCTAACTTTTTGACTGCAGCATCATACTGTCTCAAAGTTGATCTCTTTTAATCAGATTCCAGAAGAGAATATTTTGAGGATCGATATTCGCATCTCTTTTAGCCGCAAACTTCATGAAGTCCATAAAGTTAGGGTTTTGAGAATTCCTGAGGAAGCGAACACAGTCTTCGTTTGTACTGACTGGGAGAGCCTGGGAATTGGGAATTCGAAGAGGACGAAGACCCAGTTCCAGAATGAGAGGGTACCATTGCTCTTCGGCCAGTCTGGGGCTACTAGAGCCACTTGACCCTTGAACGTCCTGAGTTTGTTCAGCACCTTCAGGAGAAGATTCACTGGAGGAAAGACATAAATCTTCTCCCAGTTTGTTCCAGTCTATGGACAGGGCGTCCGTGGCATAGGCCAGAGGGTCCTGGTTTGGGGGCCACACTAACATGGGAGTTTGTGGTTCGCTTGGGATGCGAATAGATCTACTTGTAGACCTGGAACCCTCCGAAGGATCCATTGGGAACGAACTGTTTGTCCAGTGACCATTCCGACTCCAGAGGAACTGACCGGGATAGAGCATCTGCTATGACGTTTCTCACTCCAGCTATATGGGTGGAGGAGAGGTGCCAACTGAACTTGTCCGCCAGGGAGAAGATGGCTACCATGACATGATTCAGATGACGTGACTTGGAGCCTCCCCCCTGTTTACACAATGGACTACCACTGCGCTGTCTAAAACTAGCTTTATGTGGGAGTTTCTTTGGCCAGACGTAACCTTTTTAGAGTCAAGAACACTGCCATTGCTTCCAGTACATTTATGTGAAGCTGACGGAACTGGGGTGACCAGGTTCCTTGAACCTTCTTGAACTGAGAATATCCTCCCAGGCCCGCTTAATGAAGCGTCCGTGTGGATGGTAATCCCCGGAGGAGGAAACTGAAGGTGGGGTACTGATATTGACAGGTTCTTGACTTTTGACCAAGGGCGTAGACGATTCCGCAGAATCTGAGGGACTGATGATAATTTGTCCCTGGACCTGGACATTTGCTCGTGAGCGCCAGATTCTGGTTAGGTCTTTCAGTTTGGCTTTCATCAAGATGTGTTGTCACTGATGCAAACTGGAGTGAACCCAGAATCCTTTCCTGGGTTCTCCTTGAAGCAAGTTTGTGGCCTAGAAATTGCTTTACTGACTTCGCTATTTCTTTTTCTCTTTGGCTGATGGAATCGACAGAGTAGGGAGGATAGATTTCCATTGAATGCCCAGCCACTGAAAGTTTGACTCCGGAGTGAGTCTCGATTTGGTCCTGTTTATCTTGAACCCTAGATATTCCAGGAAACTGGATTACTTTCAGTGTTTGCTTTGCGACATTCCTCGACTGTTGGAGCCCAAATTAACCAATCGTCGAGATACGCTACTACCATGATCCCTTGCGATCTTAGTTGTTGGACGACCACTTCCGCCAACTTCGTGAACACCCTGGGTGCTACGTTCAGACCGAGGGACTACCTTGAAGGAGAATGCTTGATCTCCTATCTGAAGCCCAGATAAGGGCGGAAAGTGTCTTGCAATAGGGATATGAGTAGTATGCGTCTGTAAGATCGATAGAGTGGTGACGGCCCCACGGGAAAGTAAGGTCCGCACCACCTGCGAGATGGTGAGCATCTTGAACTTGTCGCAGCGGAATGGCCAAGTTTTAAACGGGACAAGTCTAAGATTACCCTTCTTTTTTGTGAGCCTTTTCTTTGGACGCTGAACAAGCGCCCTTGAAACTTTAATCTGTTGACTCTCGCTATTGCTCCTTTCTGAAGGAGGTCCTCCGCATACTCCGTCATTCTTTGGATGGAAGTTGAAGGAAAGGTCTGGGTGGGGGCGGATTCGCCACCCAACTCCAACCCAGGCCTTTCGACACAATACTTTGTGCCCATTTGCTGAATCCCCACCGGTGGCGGAAGAGAAACAGCCTCCCTCCTACCTGGAAGTTCTCATTGATGCTGGTAGCCTCCGCGGCCTCCCCGGAAGTGTTTTCCTCTATTAAGGGACCTTCCTGATCCTCTCTGACCGAAAGGATCGCTTACCTCTGCCTCCCCTACCGAGCGGTCATACTGCTGAAAGGCCTGGCCTTCGAACACTTGGTTGAAGGCTGGGGAGACAGCGTAAGAAGTGGAAGGTTGAGGCTGGGGGAAATCACATAGATAGGCTGTGATTGGGCCTTGGAGGTAGAGGGTTGGGCCGCCTGCACCAACGGAACAGCCGAAACAGGCTGGGCGAAGCGTTGCTGTTTCTTTTGATAAGCTGGAAAACGTCTGGGTTTCCTCTGAGCCTTACCCTCACTGCTTGGTCTTGGCGTCTCTTTTGCAGTGAGACCCCAACGATCCTTAAGGCTTTGGTTAAGCCTTGTAGCTTCCGCCTGGACCTCCTTTACAATTGCATCGGGGAAGAGGTCTGCTCCCCAGATGTTTGATGAAAGCAACTTATTCGGTTCATGCCGAATAGTTGCTTCCTGGAGGACATGCTTCCGACAATTCGTTCTGGCTGTGGCGAACTCAAACATGTCAGACTGTACCGTTTGAGTCAGTGACTTGGTGATCAGCTTGAATAGTGGCTCGGAACCGTAAGCAATGGTAGCCACTTCTGTCATGGCCATGGAGTTAATAGACCTGGCCAGCCTAGACTTGGCCTCAAACTCCGCCTGAATGAGGCTGTCCGAAGTCTAGGCAGCTTCTCACCAAACTGCTCCATAGCACAGTCTGGTTTGAGTTTGCCCGCCGAAAAAGTGTTGGGCAGGTCTTCCCACAAATCTCCAGTTGAGGGAAAGTAAAGGAGATGTAGGTCCGCTTCCTTTAAGCTGCGGTAAACGACTCCCCCTTTTGGTTTTGGGGCCGCTGGGATAGTGACCGTAGCGATCTGGTAAGGAAGGGAAGCGAGTTCCCTCTTCCATTGTGAAAATGGTGAATGGACTCTAAAGGGTTGTATCTTCGTATTAGAACAATCTATGTCCTCTAAGCACCTGAGCCATTCTCTTTGAGCCTGGTCACGTGAATAGAGGACTGCTCTTAGGGACCTTGTCATCTCGCGTCATGGCAGCGGCAGTGAGTCTGGCGTAGCCAATGAACGGCGGTTGTAGATCCTCCGGGTAGAACTCGAAGTCCTCAATCCTTCGAGTTCCACACTCCGGGATAGAAATAAGCCCGTCCTGGAAGGGGGCGTATGACGCCACCCTCCAGGGGTTATTCATAGAGAACGGAGGCAGAGAGTCATGAGGAGGAAGCTGAGCTATACCTGTGCCGAAAGGTGGGGGAGTAGCTAGCGGAGCCTGGCTCAGTTCGGCGATAATGTTATTTCCTGGGAGTTAATACCTGTCGGACAACCGGGAGAACATCTGCTCCATACTGTTTTTGAGAGAACCGACCAAATCCCCCATGTGTTGCAACAGACCAGCATTGGGATCCAAAGCCGGAGCTGCTGCGGAGGTGGTCGGGTAACTCTGAACAGGTACCAAAGGAAGAGGAGAAACGGCTGACTCCGCTGGAGTATGTGATCTCTCCTTGGAAGATCTACTCCTTGAGGATTTGGAGCCGGACCCAGAAGCTCTAGACCTCTCTGCTCCGGGTTTGTAGCCGGAGACTTGCGAGATGTTTGACGCCGACGACGTCTTTTTAGACGACGACGACGTCTTACTCAGGGTTTTCACAACCGTCTGTCCTTTGACCTTAGGTCTTACGGAAGCAATCAGGAGAAGTATAAAGGAGCTCAGCTCCTGTAAAGCCTTGGAAGGAAGCTGGAGAGTTTGCAGGAGTAGAAGACCCAGTGGCGCCCAAGGGAAGCCCTTGGGCGTCCAACGTACTCACCTCGACCAACAGGTCGTCAACACCTACCATTGGTTCAATATTTAGATCCAGTGTCGCGACTTCCGACGAGATGTCCTGGCCTGGTTCAGTCAACGAAGCGCGAGCTGCTGCTGAATTGCCGCTATAGTCGGGGCTGCCTCTGCTGGGTCGACGTAACCCGTTGACTTGCCGCCGGGGAAGATCAGGACCGCCAACCTCTTCTCAAGGATGTAGGGCTGTCCCTTGGCGGCGTTCTTGAACAAAACCGCCGAACCCAAGCCCGCAGGGTTGCCAGGGCGGTGTCTCTAACAGCGGGAGCCTGGAAGAGAGGGTATTTGTTAGTTTTTTAAGTTTAAACTTAAATTAAAACTTAAGTAATAGGTTAAACTAAAATTATAGAGGATGCGAGATCCCATATAAAACAAGCTTAAGTGTAAAATAAGAGATTAAAATTAAATTAAGAACTATAACCTTGTAGGGATTAGCGAACGGAGTTGGGAATACTTACCCCGTCTAAGAGCTGGCTCACCAGATTCGTAGCAAATAGTGCAGGTCTCGTGAAACCAGACTTGAAGGTTCCCATGCGGAGTCGCGCATGGAGCATGGGATCTGCAGACTTCATGCCCACAGGGGTCCTGGAGCATGGCATTGCATCCGGATGCTCACAGTTGGTGGTCTGTAAGTGAAAAGATACATGAGCATCCTAAAAGATATCACTTACAGGCTAGAGGTTAAAAGAACTCCGCTGCATGCCGGAGCGCGAAAAAATTTTGGGCATAACCCCTCCCTTACGCCTGAATAGGCTAGAACCCCGGAGAGATCCGTGTGAGCAGGCAACGGAGGGATTTGGCTTAAGGTAGCTTAAATTAAACTTACTATAGTTTAAATTAAATACCAATACTTAAACCTATAGCCATAGAACGTACCGGACTAAGTCGTGCGCGGCGGAGTTCGTGTCGCGATATCAGCGCGACGGGTGGTTAGTAAAGACCAACTGTATGCCGCAGTCCGCCCGTCAGGGTGAACTAGCACCTTTCCATGTGGATGCCGGAGCTCCGTAAGTAAAGAGCACAGTAGCTGGGCGAAAGGGCGAGAGGGCGAAACAGGACTCGAGCTAGCAACAGAGCGACGGAGTAACGACGGAGGGGGGGAAGGCCAGTCCCCCCCCCCCTTAGTGCATCCGAGCGTGCCGTGAAGCCAGAGAGCGGTCGAGTCCAGTCTGGGTCTGTCCAGCCCCCCTTACTCCCTCCGCCTAGGGAGAGAGGGAGGCAGGCACGGGTATGTGGAGCGAGCGTGGACAGACCAACCCTCCCCCCCGGCCCTATGGAAGAGCGGGAGGAGGGAAAGGTGACTGGACAGGCGTCTGGCTGCTCCGTGATCACGTAGTGACCACGGAGCGGTAACATGTAATACAATGACACAATACAGCCTAGGATAAAGCAACCAACTAATCAGAGAGATGCTATAGAGAAGCAACCGAACTGAAGAGCGGAAGCAATAGTGGTGGATACCAATAAAACATAACCTAGGCTACGTGAAGCCAGACGCCGTAGGCTAACCTAAACATAAATAATCAAAATCACTTAACGTAAAGAAAGAAAATAAATCAGTAGGAGAAAAAATCCAGGAGTGTACGACTAACTCGAAAGAAAGTCTACCACTCAAGCTAGCGGGGCCGCATACTAAGAGCTGTGGCTAGGGTCTGGATGGAAGATGCCTACGCAAGGTGAAGAAGACATGCATGCATGACATAAACCCAGTAGGCTGGACCCTAACATAAAATAGATAACTAATAATAGAGCATAATGAAATAAGGGAAGGTTCTGGGTACGGAAGACCAAGAACGAACCCGCCACGAGGCAGAACCATGCTGCCATGCTTCCGACCTAGAGCCCGTTATTTATACCTAAAAAACGACAAAATACTGACTCAAGGGCGGAAAAAAAACCAAATAGCAATAACAACTGATTACTTAACTTAGCTGCTGCGATGGCTGTACGCTCCATGACGAATAAATCCAAGATAGGGGCACAAAAAACACAGAGCAAAAAAGGGCACGTGTATACGCGGTGCACTAACTGAAAAGGATGACCACCAGAGGCGCAGCAGTCGGCAGCATGGGATGGAGTAGTAGTAGTTGCTGCCCACTCTGTGGGTCGGCTCCCCTCTAGTGGGGATTTTGTAGTGGGAGATTTCTATTGGCAAGCAGTTCGTGGTAGTGGTCTCACTCGCCATAGTGTTCATACCGACACCCTCTTGGAGGGTGAGCGAGTCAGTAGTACTGACCTTTTCTTTAGTTTATTTATTCTCTGGTATGTGTTAGTACATTTACCTTAGTAATAATGGATTAAAGGATATTTCGCGCAGCGACACGAACTGAGCCCAGAAAATTATTTTTTGTTTTTATCTTTTGTAAAAGTTAAGTGTAATGTATTTGTGATTGAGTTATTGGTCGTTTGCAAGGGGTTCGGGGATAACTCCTTGCAATCTTAGAACTAACATGGAGTTAGGTTAAGGTGATCGGGATCGGTATTGTGCTCCTTGAAAAAGGTTCTTGTCATATAAGTGGATCGAAACCCTTTGACATAGCCCTTCTAGGATCGGCCAAGTAAGTGGATAAGACCCCTTTGGCAGACCTACAAGAACTCTTAGCAATAGATCAATATCTCGCTGAGGCTCTTGAGACTAAGCAGACTCCTGGGCATTAACCATGAAGTCTTCAGTCTAAACAGATAGGAACCAAGGTTTTAATTATTTTTTACCTACAACAAATGTTGTGATTTCTGTTTAAATCAGTTATTAGCTGTCTTTTACCCTCTTCCAATGGTGTGAATCAGCTAAGTATATATCTGACAGGTAAGTTGAATGTATAAAAATGATATTGTTATGATACAATAAAGTTTTATACATACTTACCTGGCAGATATATACAATTAATTGCCCACCCATCCTCCCCTCAGGAGACAGATGGTATAGAGAAAATCTGATAAAAAACGGGAATGGTTCCTATTCCTGCCACCCAGCGGCAGAGCGGTAGATCACCTGACCTACCTGTAGCGTGTGCGCGAAATTCGAAATTCTGTCGGGCGACGGAGTCTAATAGCTAAGTATATATCTGCCTGGTAAGTATGTATAAAACTTTATTGTATCATAACAATATCATTTTTTGATAAAACTATTTAAAAAAGCCAAGTACTATGAAAATTTTTAGTGGGTTTTTCTTGAGTTTTATCTAACAAAATAGGCTGTTTTCAGTGTTTTTATAGGGGTTCCAACTATTCACGGGTTCTAACTATTCACGGGGGCTCTGGTATGTATCCCCCGTGAATACAGGGGGACCACTGTATTCCATAGACATTGGGATGATGTGGAATATTACATTTCCCACCATTTAACCTGTTTTCTTTGTCAGATGATCAACAGAGTTGATCACCTGTATTTTCAAAATGACTGGCTACTCTTGACTGATAGTCGAGTGACATCAAATGGTGCTGACTCTCAAGGCTAGAGGTATCTATCTGTTTGCATTGCTGGTTCCACAGGTCATGGACTTTGCTGAGAAAAACTCCTGTCAGACTGTGATGTGAGGATTTTGCACAGAGGTAAGCCAGGTGTCTGATTTAAGACCCTGGGTATCCCAACTTATAGGAATTATTCGTACATGACAAGTCATACAGGATTTGGTTTTTCTTATGTCAATAGCATTTTTTCTTGATAAGGAAGTAAATCCAACCTTTGCAGCCTGGCCCAAGCACCTTATGACCCCAGGGGTGAAATTTCATCCAAGAGCTTTCTCTCAGGATGGTCTTTTTGGCCAGCAAATCCTTGTGAAAGAGCAGCAAGGAGTTGTGAATCTTCAAGCCTTTTTTTTGTTGGTTGCCCGGACAAGGTGCTTCGCATGTGTGATGTGAATTGTTAGATACTTCCTGAGAGGAATTGCTCTCTTATTTCAGAGTTTCAGTGACATTCTTTGTTACAGGTAGACATAAGAAGGTGTTCAAGAGCACCCCTTCCTTGTATGGCTTTGTGAGGTACCAGAGGAGCATATGACTCTTCTGAGAAGGACATCACCCACTTCACTTAAGTCAGGACACTGGAAGTCAGCGCTTAGGACTGACTATTCTAATCCTTTTGAGAAGAACTTTTTGGTGTGGCAGCAAAAGTAGGTGTCTGTATTGTGTACATCCACTTTCTTCTTTCTGCTAGAATGACATCACCACCAGGTCCCTAGATACATCATCTTGGGACATTCAGTTGTTGCTCAACAAGTTTTGTAGACACCCAGCTCTGTCTGAGAGACAGGTATCTCTCCTAACTGTTCTTGCTTAGTGTAAGCCCTGGGGGTACAAATGGTCTTACTTCTGTTACTCCATTCTGAAACAGCACCTATGCCGAGGTATCAGTTAGGTCAGACTATATACAGGTACCCTTACTTCCAGCATGCAGTCTTAGCATAGCATGTAAGATTTGTCTCCCTCCATTTCCCCTTTTAACTAGAAGAGGGTGGGGGGCATACGTAGAACTATTTTTGGGACCAGGTACATACCGTATATTTCGGCGTATAAGTCGACCCTTTAGCCCAAAAAAATCATGCCAAAATTAGGGGGTCGACTTATCTAACGGTAACAAAAAGTGAATCTTTATTATTTTGGCATATTGGTACAGAAATCAGGCTTTACAGTTGGCTAATAAGAAGACAGCCTTGTTGGAGGGTAACTATGTATGTAAATACTAGTATTAAAAAACATTTCACACTGTAATACGACAATAATAATACATTAGAACATCCATTACCTTACATAAAATGAAAAAAATCAAAGTAACTTGAAGAAATCACAATCGTACAGCAAGTGTAAACATTGCGTAGTCATTTGTAGTACCGTAGTTGAGAAGGATGCGTTCACTCTGACAGTTTTGTATTTACCGGGGTATTGTTCAAAAACATTTATGGTATGACATCTTTATTTATCACATAAAAAAAATAAAAAAAAATTGTATTTAATGGTAAATATGTATTTAAAATCCTTCAAAATTACTTGAGTCATCGTCACTTGAATTAAAAAATTCATCAAGCATTAACTTGAGTGGCAGTTTGTACATACTATATACTTAGGCGTTTATGCAGCGTTAGTTAGCGCTTTTGTTTGTTTACATTACACTCGAGTAACGTATCTTTCGTTTCGTCATTTCTAATCATATTTGCAGGTATACATCTTTTATATGTTACACGGATTTGTTAATATACCGAGTATATTACTTGTATTTCATATGGTAAGTAGAGCAACATATGTACCGTAATAACATTCAGGTTATTTTATATGATACGTTTTACCCTGCTGCTTATATTGAGCGTGTGGTTGGCCTCACATTTTATAGGTCGACTAATATACCCAATATTAGTTAAAATCATAAAAATTTACTCAGAATAGGGGGGTCGACTTATCTTCCGGTCGACTTATACGCCGAAATATACGGTAATAATACCCAGAATTAGTTGCCTTTTGACTTTAATTCCCATAAGGGGGTTTTCATGGTTACCTAATGTTTTTCCTCTCTTAAATAGATTCACTTGGGCTCAGGGCCATACTGCTCTGAAGACCTTTATGCCAGATTGGTTAGGAGGTTAAAGGAGTTTTTGCATCCTCTGCTCACGTTCCTGACTGGGAATGTGATATTTCCAGGTGGGATTCAACTCCAGTTAGTTGTCAAAGGCAATCTCCCACCTAAGCTATCAATCTCCTATATGAAAGATGATGGTTTGTTTTTATGTAGGATCAAGTAAGAAGTTTTTTAACTAATTTGTATTTTTCTTAGGTGTACAGACCAGAGCCTCTTGAAGATTAAACCCATCACAGTTAGCCTGTTTTGTCTCAGCAGCTAAAGAAAAAAGTGACTAGGGATAGAAGATGAGGGAAAAGTATTCCCCCATCACCCCCATAAATCCCTTCTGTTAACTACCTTGTTACAGATTTCAATGACCATCCTAGCTCACAGTGATGGATATGCATGTGTACAAGGCTTTGATTGTATATTTGGGAAAAATAAAAGTTACTCTTAAGTATTATTTATGTCTGATTATTGATGGTTTCTGGATTAGAAAATATTTAAATAGGATCTGCTAGGGATTTTTTACATTAACTTCAAACTTTAACTTTCAAATTTTAATTTCTTCAGCATGACTTTCATGTGACAGAAAATTTTATGGACAAAGCTGTGTTAGTATAAAGTTATATCAAGCTTGTTAATCATTGAAAAAAATATTTTTAAAGACTAGTTAAAAATAGGTTTTTTGGCTTTTCAGGGCTTCTTAAGGTTTCAAAATCTTAAAATAACCGTGTTTTGTGTGTGTGTGTGTGTGTGTGTGTGTGTGTCAGTGGTTTTATTAAACTTCTTTTTTTTTCTTGTAAAGGTGGCAGACATTGGTAGGAGATGCATCATTGGCGATTATTGGGACAGAGTTGGGAGAATTGTCATTCATTGAGCTTAGTACTGGTAAAGAAGTGGGTGGCACTTACATTACAGTCCCTGTTAAGGAGCTTCACTTATGCCGAGACAATTCTTTAGATACAATTTACTTGCTGGTATGTATACTATTGTTATACTAATTTTAATATAGAAGCTGATCATATTTCCTGTTACTATTTCATTCAGTTTTTGTTTGCATCTTTAAAACTTTTGTTTTATATAAGTAACTTACCAAGTAATTACATAGCTAGTAGTTTTACTTACTTTGGCAGTTAGAGTTTTGAAATTCACAGTAGCGCTACTTTTGTTTTGGCTAGGTGGCTAACCGCACCCACTTTTGGGATAGAGATGAACCAACGTAGCACAAAGTTCAGTTATTTCTGCCAGCTGATGACTGTAACAGTGATTAGCAGCAGCAAATTTTAGGAATAATTTTTTAAGATTACACACAAAAAACAATCCCCCCCAAAATAATCTCACTTTCCCACATCATCGATGGAAAATCACAAATTTCTGAAAAAGCATAAACAGCATTAATAATGATATGAAATTTTGGATATAGTATAATCGACATCAATAGAAATTAACAAAAATTAGATGCATTGCAATAACGTGCATTTAATATGACTTGAAATGGAATAAAAATAATAATGCAATAAACAATAATAATGCAATAAAAAATAATACAATTATGAATACATAGACTCACTCATTATATGCTTGGAACTGTAACAAAATGTTTAAAAAATTAGACATCAATTTCTCAGTAATAACTGACATGAAACAAAAGTGAAGCATGTTTTGGTTATTCTCTGTTCACTTTGTGACGGACACATTGCTCATGACTCGAGCTGGTATGCTTCTAAAGGCACCTACATACACTTACAAATTATGTGGATGGTTTGCTTTATTGAAGTGGGAGGAACGGTGGCACAACGAGTTACTCTTTTTTTTAAAGAAGAATTTATCACTTGCATGTTCAGAAAACTGTGACTTGTCAGTCAACTCCCTTACACACTAGCAAACCCACACACACTCAACACATGCACCTCCCAGGGCACTCACTCAACACGTTCATACAATAGCTGACTCACTTGCCTCTGTTTTCTGTGCAACTCACCCACAGGTGTAACTGAAACATTTAACTGTATGCGTCGCAGTTCCTCTCTCTTTGGCTCGTGCTTTACAGTATACTTTTGGGAAGAGCGTCAGCTACTCTTATTGCTTTTTTTTTATATATATATATATATATGATCAATCCCCACTACGTCAAAGTTGCTCAATCCTACGATCTTGTTGAGAAATTAATATTCTTAAGGACATTTTTGTTTCAGGGATAAAATACAATTTGTTCTCACTTCGTTATCAAATTTAAAAATTACTTTTCTTTCCCAATGAAAATCTGACTACTCTTTCAACAAATATCAGTCTCGTTACTTTACTCAAACAAATTCTTTAATGAACTTACGTTAATGATTCTGTCTTTAAATCTTAATTACAATTCTTCGATGGGGATAAAAAGGAATGCATTGTCGTTTGTGATACTTTCAACTATAACTTTCTACAAATTCCCTATCTGCATTCCCCTAACATAACATGCTATTGATTACGCTACCAAAGGCTACACAACTCGTTCATTGTGCAGTCAAACTAATACTAATACGTATTACAATTTTTAGCAATCACGACGGCTTCTTGGGGGGGGCAGGGTCTCCCACCTCCGGGGGTGTGAAGGGTATCCTCTCATCACATCCCCATAGTGTCCCAAGACACTATCCTGTACTGTCCCTCTCTCTCCGCCATACAGTTGAGATGTTCCCGTCTTCTATGCAATTTGCACACAGGTCAGCAGGTCTGTTAGTGCCAGCAGTGGTGCTGGCGATCACTAATGACGCTATTAGTTTGCTTGTATCTTCTTGACATCACGCCTGGATTCTCTTACTGGTTGCTGGCTGTCATCTGACATCTATCGGCTATTCCTTATTCTAACATCGCGTCATCCTATCCATACCTTAGGCAGGTATCGTGACTTCCTTCACGGGTCAAGGTTGGTAAGGGGACTTCTGCACTATTTACCTTTTTAATACCATCCATCTACTCTTCAATAGGTCGCGATCAGAAGTAGGAGTGGACTTCCCCTTTCCCACGGGGTCACGGGGGAGAGGCTCTGGTCGACCTCTCTCATTCCCAGCTTTTTCGACTCTTGGGTGGACAGGTTGTTCTCTACTCCCGTACTCCTCAAGGGTGAGGATTTGCATCCCTTCCCTCACAACAAGAAAACAAGGCGTCCCTTGTTCTCAGGAACTGCCTAACAGTCCCGCACGGCACTGGGGCTAGCGTGGGGTACCTTCCCGGCATTACCTCCATGCCACCTTCCGTCCTTCCTGGTGGGGTTGGACTGCTCGCCATCTCTCCGTTCAAAACACGTTCGTTGCTCCTATACTTGGTCTGCTACATGAGTCGGTTACTCAGGGGGTCACGAACGGTGTTCAGGTGCCAGCATCACGGCACCACCGTTGTTTGAATTTGGCGCTGCAACCGTCGATTTTGAATTCTCCCCCACTAGTCTTTGTCTCGAACGGATTTTTCCAATATTTTGTTACTACTACCGCCGACTCGAATTATTCTCTCACCTGCTCGTTATCGAATTCGGCCGCGAAACTGTCTAACAGCAATAATTTATTAACGATTTCTGCAATCGCACTCTTTCTGTCTGGCTGGTTAGCACTGTATTTTTCAAAATTGTATGGTGTGATTGTACACTGTCTTTCTGGTTAGCAATACGCATTTTGAAATCGTATGGTGTGATTGTACACTGTCTTTCTGGTTAGCAATACACATTTCGAAATCATATGGTGTGATTGTACACTGTCTTTCTGGTTAGCACTACGCATTTTGAAATCGTAAGGTGTTATTGTACACTGTCTTTCTGGTTAGCACTACGCATTTCGAAATTGTATGGTGTGATTGTACACTGCCTTTCTGGTTAGCAATGTGCATTTCGAAATCGTATGGTGTGATTGTACACTCTGCCTTTCTGTTTTACAATGTGCATTTCGAAATTTCGATGTGTGATGGTTACCTGTCTTTCTGGTTACAACTGTACACTGTCCTTTTTCCTGGGTTAGCACTACGCATTTTGAATCGTTTGGTGTGATTGTACACTGTCTCTGTTAGCATATGATTTGAAAATGTAGGTGTTTGTACACTGTTTCTCTCTGTTAGCACTATGCATTTCAAAATCGTATGGTGTGATTGTACACTGTCTTTCTGGTTAGCAATGTGCATTTCGAAATCGTATGGTGTGATTGTACACTGCCTTTCTGGTTAGCAATGTGCATTTTGAAATCGTATGGTGTGATTGTACACTCTTTCTGGTTAGCACTGTGCATTTCGAAATCATATGGTGTGATTGTACACTGTCTTTCTGGTTAGCACTATGCATTTTGAAATCGTATGGTGTGATTGTACACTGCCTTTATGGTTAGCAATGTGCATTTCGAAATCGTATGGTGTAATTGTACACTCTTTCTGGTTAGCACTGTGCATTTCGAAATCATATGGTGTGATTGTACACTGTCTTTCTGGTTAGCACTGCGCATTTCGAAATCGTAGGGCCACTCAATTTATTAGAACGGTACGCCACTTTTCTGCTGATGGCTTTAGCCATAACTGTTTTTATCCAAGAATATTGTATGTATTCTCATATTATTGTATTTTAAAATACTACGGCAAATTTAAGCCTGTATTCCGCGGAGCGGCCAATGTTGTGGTTTAAAATCAGCTGATGAATAAGAGTTTGTTTCTCCATAACGCAATTCTGAGCGAATGCTCTTGCTTCTAGTTAGCATAAACAAATATCTAGATACTTGACTTATATGAGACAAAGTTATTTTTCCTTATACAGCGTGTTTTTAGGTGGAAATATTTATTGAATATGTCACGTTGTGAATGTGAACTACTTTTTTTTTTCGTTAACAGATTACGTTGGCGGCATGTTTATTGCGTAAAAAATTACGTGATTCCGTTTGCAATAATCCTTTATATCATCGTAATACGAACTTTACGTTATTTATCTTATATCGGCGTGAAACCAACAGTAAAATGTATTCTTTCAAACACAGTAGTTTTGATTAAAATTATTTTATCCCAATTTTATCTACAGTTGTGTTTGATGGCATACGTTTACTGCAATTTATCCTTGTTGCCGATGTACGATAATAGTCATTAGCAGCTTGAACAGTTTTCTCAGCTTCCGTTATAACTAGGTTTAAATTTAACAGTATATTTCCCGATTGATCTTTAATCTAATTTGATCTCTGATCTATAGCGAATAAAGTTATTACATTAAGATATCTCAGTTCTATTCTATACATAACGCCATTTATAACAACTACGGTAATGCTGTACTGTTGTATGATGATTGAAATACAAGCCAAACGGATGTTATCCAGTTAGGTTGTACTTAGAAAAAAAAAGTCGTTTCTCGTTCGGTTGTTCATGGCTGTACACGTTCACGCAACGAGTATAACGTTAAAACCATACTTTCATCATTCTCTTTTGCTGTTATTGAACTTATGTAACTAGAAGATGGGTAAAGTTAGGCCATTGTAATTTGATCTCTCATAAAATCGGACTATCGTAAGACTAATGTTCGTAACCTGAACACTACAGCTACCTGTACACTGTATAAACTTTATTATATCTTTACATACTCTAGACACCCAAAAGTACTGTACAGTAAATTCTATAGTACTATACTGCATAAATATAATTTTACTCATTGCCCCGTTGTGGGATTACGGCGCCTTTGACTGGTCTAGAGTTTCGAAAGAAGGTGTGCGGTGGCCGTAGGCTTTAAAATCGCTCGGCGTCGAAAATCGCTTGCCGTCGGCGGCCAGGAATGGAACCCCTGCCGCTAACCGAGGGCCGCCTGTATTTATTTAAGTTTCTCTCTGAGAATTTAATATTTTGTGTGGCCTCTATCTGCCTGTACAACAGCCTGCATTGTTGAGGGGTATGATTTCAGCAAATTGCAAAAAAGCTGAAACTCCAACTCCATTTACATGAGCACTTCAGTCACCTCTCTTCGCAGGTCGTCAAGGCTTGGTATACCATCATAGTTCACTGTGCGCGGTTCAACACGATCTGCATTTCAATATAATCCTTTAAGATACTACCAGTGTTTTCACACTCATTAAGGTCAGGGGAGCCACCTGGAAATTCACTTGACGAGAAGAAATCAATACCACTGTTTCGAAGCAGCTCCTGTGTCTGAAGAGCCTTGAAACATGGTGCCTTATCATGCAAAAATGTGACTTCTTCAACAGATAACACATTTTCAGGATCTTTGAGTATTTGCTATTCCATGACTGTCCTTTTTCTTTGATGATCCACATTAACTGTTTGGCTGTGAAACAGACAAAGTCCCAAACATTCAGGAAATTTCACAACTTGGCGATAGTGCACGTCATCGCTGATATTGTCCAACTTTGCAGCCAAAATGATGTCATTTTTATGATTTGGCTTCCTGATTGTGTAAATGAAGAACTCATCTGATGTGACAACATGGAGAAAGTCAGCTTCATCCCAATCTTGAAAAAATGAACTACAAAACCATGCACGGTCTCTCTCTGTTGCTGAGCGATGTTGGGCTTGCTGATAACATGAAATGGCTTGATACCAGATTTTTTCAAATCACAATATAGAGCACTATAACTTCTCTTCTTTCCCCTTTTTGTTTCTAGTTCAAGAGCCAATATACATAAAGATTTTCTTGGTCTACTGACTGCCTCAGCTATGATGTCTTTTTACTCCTGAGAAAGGACTTCAGGCCATCCAAGAAAGGACTTCAGGCCCTCCAAGATTGTCACACTTTTCCCAATGACAGTCATATGGATTTTTGTTCCAGTTTCTTTTAACAAAGGATTAATCTCTTTTAATGTATTTAGCTATCCAGGAGCGTGAAATGAAGGATGCCTTATCATCCCTGCCCTCTCTGAAGGTTATAGCCCAGATTTGGTCAATCCATCCAGAGGATTTGGGTTCTTCGGAACATTGACCAAAGTAGCAAACTCCTACACTTCCTTTCTTTGAACTTAAACACAATTCTTGTTAGTCTTTCAGAACTAAAACAGTTTGTAGTCTTTCAAGTCTCAAAATCCAAGATAGACATTCCTCAGTGTGATAGCAACATCACAGTAGCACCATGGTTATCAAAACGGCCTAGTACCCTTTCATCTACTCTATGGCAGTGCAAGTACATGAGCAGACAGAAGTATATTCAGCACAGTGGCCAACCAGACATCACAAGCAAGATGAAGTCAGGAAATAAGGACAGTTGATCTAGGCACCTGGACTTCTGGAATTCATTCAACTTCTAAAGAAGCTGTATCGTAATCCTTTTTTCAACTTCCTAAAGTTGGCTCTGTTCTGATCTGTCTACTTGTTCTACATGTTTTGAAGGTGATCAGTGAGATGGATCATTCTTCTTCTATGGTCCTGTGGCACGAGTGACAATATGACACTTATGTTCCCTCCATAAACTAGTCTTTCAACCCAATGCTAGTGACTCGTTCGTTAGCTTTGAGTTGCCTGAGAAATTACGTCCAATGGCCATTTCTCTGACTAGGGAGATGATTAAACAAGCGTACCCTGCAACTTCCTGGTGGATATCAGTACTTTTTGGGCAAGATGACGATGACCCTGGCCTCGAGAGAGGCCAGGGTCATCGTTCTGTCCATTGCATTCAGGAAGAAGCTGTCAGTCAAGTACTAGGATTCCCTTACTCCTATCTTCCTTCCTCTTCCAGTGAACAGAAGAACAGTGAACAAGCTGTCACTTGCTGGACTGGTGTGCATGCAGGTGATCTAGATGACTGAGTATCCTATCTATATCCAGTTTTATGTGGAATAGTAGATGCAAATCATTCCCTCTCTAGCAAGGAGAGAGAGGGACTGACCATGAGGAAGCCAGTTGGTTATTCGTAGCTTTATAGTCTCCGACACTGTGGGTTCATCCAAACCTTTTTGAATCAGGGATACATATTACTTTCCCTTAATTCAAAATGTACAGAAATCTGATGTTTGAACATCCCATTATTCAATAGATCAGAGGTATGATTGCCTGCCTTTGCTCTCTCATGACCAGAAAGAGTGTACCCAAGTGAGCCAAACTACCAGTCTGTTAACCCTTTAACGCTGATTGGACGTATTAAACGTCGATAAAAATTGTCTGTCGGGTGCCGATTGGACGTATGGTACATCGATATGAAAGTTTTTTTAAAATTCGCGGAAAAATACTTATAGGCCTACTAGGCAAAAAATTTTGAATCACGCACCTTGGGGGATGCTGGGAGCTCACGGATCAAGGCGTTGTTTTGTTTACAATCGTTACCCAGGCGCGCAAGCGCAAATTTCTTTCTTCTTGCACTAAAAAGCATCAGCGACACATCTCAGAAATTATATTGTCACTTTGACATAATTTTTGCAGCATTTTGTATTAGCCGTTACATGGAGTATTATATATGAAAATGTGCGCAATTTCATGTAGAATACAACAAAAAACAACTCATGGTTATAGCTTTTATCAGTTTTGAAATATTTTCATATAAATAACAATTAGTGCCAAAATTTCAACCTTCGGTCAACTTTGACTCTACCGTAATGGTAAAAAAACGCAATTGTAAGCTTAAATTCTTATATTCTAGTAATATTCAATCATTTACCTTCATTTTGCAACAAATTGGAAGTCTCTAGCACAATATTTCGATTTATGGTGAATTTATGAAAAAAACTTTTTCCTTACGTCTGCGCGGTAACTCTTCCGAAAAAATCAGAAATTTTTTCGTCCGATTGTCGTAATGTTTGCACCATTTTAAATTAGCCTTTACATAAAGTTTTATATATGAAAATGTGTGCAATTTCATGTAGAATAAAACTAAAAACAACCCATGGTTGTAGCTTTTATCAGTTTTGAAATATTTTCATATAAATAACAATAAGTGCCAAAATATCAACCTTTGGTCAAATTTGACTCGACCAAAACGGTAAAAAAACGTAATTGTAAGCTAAAACTCTTACATTCTGGTAATATTCAATCATTTACCTTTATTTTGCAACAAATTGGAAGTCTGTAGCACAATATTTCGATTTATGATGAATTTATGAAAAAAAAGCATTTTCCTTACGTCCGCGTGGTAACTCTTCCGAAAAAAATCAGACATTTTTTTGTCCGATTGTCGTAATGTTTGCATCATTTTAAATTAGCCGTTACATAAAGTTTTATATATGAAAATGTGCGTAATTTCATGTAGAATACAACAAAAAACAACCCATGGTTGTAGCTTTTATAAGTTTTGGAATATTTTCATTAAATAACGATAAATAGAAAAAATTCGTCCTTTGGTCAACTTTAACTTGACCGAAATGGTTGAAAACTGCAATTGTAAGCTATAACACTTACAGTCTAGTAATATTCAATCAATTACCTTCATTTTGCAACAAACGAGAAGTCTCTAACACAATATTTCGATTTATGGTGAATTTTTGAAAACTGCTTTTTTTTAGGTCCGCGCGTTACGAATTCATGCATCTTTTGTGATAATATTTTCTCTGTGTTGCCTTGATCGTTTTACAATGTGTTATATACCAAAATTATCACAATTTAGTGTACAATACGATGAAAAAAATTAACTTGTTAGCTTTAACCGTTTTGCTCACAGCGCGATTTGTATACAATTATGAAAAAAAAATTTCGCGCTGTCATATATCCCAATATTTATATATGATAATGATTTTTTTTTCTTTTCTGATGGTTGCATACTAAACTTCAGGCAATGACAAAAAAAGGAGCCCAAAATGAACTCTTAATCTTGAAAACTAAGCGTGCTGTGATTTAAAAAAAAAACATTTTTTCCGCTTCGGCGCTCACTCGCGAACGCTGCTGGCATACGGGAGAAGATTTTTAAAATACTGCTTCGGCATGTAAGGGTTAAGAGATTTACTAAGTATCCTCCCTCCAAAAGTAAGTCTCCCTTAATTAACATACAAACCAGAGGTGTTTACATAAAGGGTCCACCTCTTCCACCCCTCATTCCCTTACCCGGGGCAAAAAGTAAACTGCATAGATTTGAGCAAACTCAGATTAGGTGGGCGGTGCTTCTGCTCCTACCTTCAGTAAGTGTTAACATAACCACCTTGCAAAAAGTTTAATGGCCGGATTACCAGCTCACTGAAAGTTAATCCCATATGTAAAGACCTCAGGTTTGTATGTTAGGAAAAATACAAATTACTTAAATGTTTGTCATATTGGAAAACTCTGCCTAAACTAAATAGAATTGTTGTCTGGTCAAGTTAATAGGTTATCCATGCCAAAATTATTCATGTACAGCCTGTCTGTAACTTGGGGCTGTAGATATGTGCAGGTGTCCAAGGAACATCTTTATTGGCAGGTATGTATATGGGCTCAGGATTGGAGAGAGGAATCAAGCCTAAGGTACATCAAAACCTCACCTCCCAAAAGTAAACCTAATTATAAACTTGTTAAAATGCCAGTCGATCGTGCAGCAAATAGACCTTGTCTGCCTAAACCTTTGGAGTTATGCCTTTCAAAAGGGTAATTAGAGGGATAAGTATTCTGACATTACCAATTGCACAGATGACTTACCATAGTCACTTGTTGAAATATGCCTAAATTGGTAGAGGGAAGAAACAATATCTGGGTGAAGTAAAAGAGGATTTCTTAAACATTAATCAGCGTCAAGGGCAAAATATAATATGATGGATCTAACTCAAATGATGGAGTTTATTGTCCTGTTATAGCTGAGATGGGGAAAACTGCTTTCTTGTTCCTTCTACACAGCAGAAATATATGTGGTGCTAGAAGTTGTCAAATACATTTATAATGCATTATGTTTTGGGTCCTGGTTTTTTTCTGATTCCCGTAGTGTTTTATCCTTTATCTTCACAAAGCAGGTGACATCCTTTCACCATCTGGTACAAGCCATGCAGGAGTGGTTGGGCCATTTGTATTCATGTAAACGTTGGTGAATTTGTTTATCAGCAGTTTTGTGGATATATGAAAACAACAGAACATCTAGGGCAACTAAAGAGGATGTGGAGTTACATTTTTACTTAGTTGTAAATGACACACATGGAAATTTTAAGCAAGTTATAAATGACACATGGAAATTTAAAGCAAGTGATTCATTTTTACCTTGGAAATAAAAGGCAGTTAGCTGGAGTAACTGAAGTAGTAATCTGATGACCATTAAGAAATGGCAAGCCTTCAAGTCACCTTCATATGAGGACCATAATTTTAATGAAACTGTGTATTAGACTGCAGAGGAAACAGGTCCAAGTGTTTTTAATTAGTGTTAAATAAGTTTAATGATGAATCACATTATAAATGACTGTCCTTCATTTAATTAAAAGAGACAGTTATGCCAGTTCCTTAAGTGAGGTATTCTGATGAAAATAACTTGATTTTATATTTAAAGAAACGGCTTATCCAAAACTGCGACCCCATATAATGGGAACCAGCTGGGAAGAAGTGGCGTCTCTTTCACCCTCGCACTGAGGGAAAGCTGTGATGTCACCGCTGCCTAAGACGTCACTCACATCAATGACATCTCCCAGTCGTCTTCTCTGCCCCACCTTGCTCAGCCGTGACGTCATCACTGCTGCCCAGTTCGCTTATATGCCAGGCAGTGTTTCAGAGGTTGGACTTAGTATTGGTTGTGAAGTTGGCTGCCTTATCGGTTGGGAGGACTGATAGGAAACGTGTTGCTTCGTCCCCGCCTCATGAGAAGAGTTTGCATGAGAAACGAGTGCTGTCTTCCTCTTCCTCTTCCCCCTCATCGGCGTATCGACCGTTGGAAGACTATGGACTTTACACTTCCTTTGCCTTTGAGGGAGGAGCAACACGGACGTGTTCCCGAGAGTGCTGTGGTTTCGGGCAGTGTTAGTGGTGTGCATTCTGCAGGAGTTGCTTAGTCCTCTGCCTCGAATCTCGAGCGGTCAAGTTCTCCTAGACAGCTCAAGTCTCCAACGTGGGATATTTCCTTGGTTCTTAAGAGCTTCACTAAGAGTCCATATGAGCCCTTGCGTCGCTCATCTGACAGGAACCTGACGCTCAAGACAGTTTTCCTGGTTTTGGCATCTTCCAAGAGGGTAGGGGAGCTCCACGGTCTGAGCTATGAGGTGAAGCACACCTGGGGTTGGGGGTCGATGTCCTTCGATTTGTCCTGGAATTCCTGACCAAGACCCAAAATCCCTCGTTGCATGATGACAGGTTCACTTTGATTTCCATTCCATCACTGACTGACTTTGTGGGTGGTGATGCTCAAGAGCTTTTGTTGTGCCCTGTCCAAGCCCTGGGTTGCTATCTTAAAAGGACTTGGCACCTTAGACCAGGCTACTGCAGACTTTTTGCTAGCACAGACTGTACAAAGAAAAAGGTGTCTAAGAATACTATCTCTTTTTGGATATGGGAAGCCATCAAATGGGCATACTCGACTCTTGATGATTCCACCACCACGTCTGTGCAGGCTAGAGCACATGACGTTAGAGGTATTGGTCCCTCTCTGACTTTCAAAAAGAACTTGGCTGTACATAGAGTGTTGAGCGCTGGTACTTGGTTACGCCAGTCCACGTTCACCTCCTTTTATCTTAAGGATGGTGCCCACAGATCTACGGACACGTTTTTCCTGGGTCCTGTGGTGGCTGCCCAACAGGTTGTGTAACTCATAGTTGCCCTTAACAGGGCACCTTTGTATCTTACCTAAGATGATTGTGTGGATGAGAGAATGAGTGAGTTGGCTGGTCTCCTTCTTTCTCTTGTTCCTTTCCTTCTTCCTTCAGGCAGTTTAAGGAATAGACACGTCATTTGCTGGACTGGTCTGATACAGGTGAGTAAGGTAGTCATACTGGTAGTGTGGTCATGCAATATGCAAATATCTTACCCGCTATTTGGTAGCATATGCTCCACTCCTTGGCAAGGAGGAGTTGGGAGTAATACAAACCCTGGTGTCTTGGTTTGTTATCGGACAGTCAAAGTTTCTCTTTGGTTCCCTATACAATGGTTATCCCATATATCATTGTACATCACTCAGGCTCTGAGTGGTTAGATATCAATTTATCTAGCTTCTCAACGGGCTTCAGTCTCTCTCCAAGAACCATTTCTTTTGAGAGCTGAACTGGTGGGTAGGCCCCAGCCGGTCTAGGATGTCTCGTATTTTTCATAGCTACAAACCTGAGGTCTTAACGTTATACTGCCCACCTCTAGCCGCCCCTCTATTTGTTAAGTCATCCTGAGTTGAAAAAGACTGACGTGTTGTCGTAGGTGAATGATCTTAAACCATTCCTCACCCAATCTATGCATGCGTTGCCAGATATCACAAGATTCCTTGCTTTCATCTGCTTTTTAACCAGATTCAGCTAGGCTCTAGAAATTATCCTATTGTTAAGACCGAAGGTTTGTAGCTATGAAAAATACAAATTGTCTTAGAAAATTTGTCATGTTACCATGAATTTCAGTTATCCATTAGTTCATTTTTAGCTTGGCCTGAATGTTGTTATGTATAGCTAGTCATTTGTTTTGTTAAACTAATTTAGAATAATAATATAGTAATGATTACCTATGACTCAAAACTACAAGAGTGATTTGAAAATTTTATTGTTAATAATAGTAGTACCCTATAACTCAAAACTACGAGATTAAATTTAAAAGGTTTTGTATTTGAAAATGGCGCAAGTAACACAGGTTATTAACTTTTGTGGTAGTTTATAACAGTGTTGAATAACATTTCTGGTATTAAAATGTTCAAATTTGATAGAGACTAAGGAATAATAGTCATATGCAACATTTCACTCAAACACTAGAATGTTTTAGAAAAAGTATGAATGCTCTACAGAAAAAAAAAACTATTTTTTGTTAAACTATTGATTATTTTTACAGTTAAAATTTTATATTTATGCAGATAAGTGGTCCTGAGGATCGTCAGTGGCGTTTAGTGTTGGAGCAAAGGAGCAGCCAGTATTTGTTTCCTTTAGAACATATCACTCCAGAATGGCCAGATGATGAAAGTCCAGGGGGCTCTCTTCATCGGTCTGGTCCACCTCCACGTTCTCGATTGTTAGGTTTAAAACAATTGTCTGTTGAAAAACTTCAAATGCTTCGTCAGAGACTAGCAGAAGCAAAGACTGGGTCTCGACGCAAGCCTTTAACTGAAAATAAAGGTGAGCACTAGTTTCTGTCTGTGAGGATATTCATGGTCATGATGGGTTGTAAGTAAAATGCATATGTGCTGTAGTGATTTCACTTTATATGCCATTATATGCACATCTTCCTATGGAGTGTGATTTAAGAATCCCCCAAGGATATGAAGAAGTTTGGTTGTATTCTTTGCCTTATAGATATTAAATAGCTGAACAATGTCTTATTGATTTTTTGTGCTTTAAAGACCACACAGGACATAAGTCACACCTTTGCTAAGGAAGACCATGTATGGTTGTGTTCAGATTGATATTTAAAGGAAAATTTAGTTTAGTGTTCATAGAGTTATATGTATGATCTGTATTCATTAATATTTCATATGTATCTCAAAAATTTTATTTGACTGTGTCTGTCACCTTTAGTTTTTACCATTTGCTCTTTCACACATAGTCTTCCCGGTAAGGGTGAACTTTAAGGACTTGTAGCAGTTGTAGTTGCCTGAACAAACTTGCTTTGGTATAAACGTAAACCCTAGCAAAGCAAGCCAATGATGAATGAGACCTGAAGCAAACAAACAAAGATCACAATTTGTTGAAAAAAATCACTTCTTTCAGGCATTCACTTTAACTTTTATTTTGTAGCTTTTCTACCACCATGTGAATTGTTAACCTTTAGGCTTCAAGCATGATTGGAAGATTTTTATTTTAATAGTAGCACTCTTCACACAATTGTATATATATATATATATATATATATATATATATATATATATATATATAATATATATATATATATTTATAATTATATTTATATATAGGCAGTCCCCGGGTTCGACGATGGGGGTTCCGTTCTTGCGACGTGTTGTAAGCCGAAAATCGTCTACAGCCGGAACATCGTCAAAAATCCTAAGAAAAACTTACTTTTAATGCTTTGGGTGCATTACAAACTATGTAATCTGCATTCTTATTGCATTTTTTCATCTAAAAAACCTTCAAATAATGATTATTTTACATTTTTGGAGTCATATTTCTTCTGCCAGATCAGCGTTGTAAGCGTCATAACCCTGGAACATACAACGTAAACCTGGAAATAATTTCTGATATATATATATATATATATATATATATATATATATATATATATATATATATATATATATATATATATATATATATATATATATATATATATATATATATATATATATATACGTATATATATACATACATACACATCAGACACGGCAGTCCCCGGGTTACGACTGGGGTTCCGTTCTTGAGACACGTTGTAACCCAGAAATTGTCGTAAGCCTGGAACATCATAAAAAATCTTAAGAAAACTTACTTTTAATGCTTTGGTGCATTGAAAACTATGTAAACTGCATTCTTATTGCATTTTTCATCCAAAAAACCTTCAAATATTGATTATTTTGCCTTTTTGGTGTCATATATCTTGTGCCAGATCAGCGTTGTAGGCGTCGTAACCCTGGAACATGAGTCGTAACTCAGGAAATAATTTCTGATGAATATAATTGAAAAGCGCCTTAGCCTCGGAACGTCGTAAGCCGAACCCGTCGTAACCCAGGGACTGACTGTATCTCTATATATCTATCTATATATATATATATATATATATATATATATATATATATATATATATATATATATATATATATATACACACACATACACACAGTAGTACCTCGAGATACGAAATTAATCCGTTCCGAGGGGCCCTTCGTATCATGAGGTTTTCGTATCTTGGACCATATTTTACATGTAAAATGACTACATTTTACATGTAAAATGGCTAATCCGTTCCTAGCCCTCCAAAAACACCCCAGTAAATTCCATAATAAAGCTAAATTGACCTATAAACAATGAAATACTACAACAATTTGGACCATTCAATACCTAAATTAATAACAAAATGCAAAATAACCTGTAAATAGTGTATTAGTGACATGGTATACAAGAAATACTGTACGTAAAATGTGGAAGCTTACCTTTCGAGTGAGGCTATCTCCGAAAGTGGTGGCAGAGGAGGAGGAGGACAAACAGCAGATACGTACGTACGTCTGTACACTTAACTTTACGAAAAACATAAAAAATTTAAGGAAAACCAAACTAAAATATAAAAAATTTAAGGAAAACTAAACTAAAATTTACGAAACACATTAACAAAACTGTAACACTCAACTTTACAAAAAACTAAAATAAAAACTTTTTTTTTTTTTTTTTTTTTTTTTTTTTTACTTCATCACCACTTTCAACTTTCTCTTTTTTAGTATCACTTGGTTCTTCCTTTTTACTTACTCCTGCTAATACTAAAGGCCTCTTTAAAAAATAACTATCCAAGGAAGATTGCTTCTGCCTACTTTTCACAATGTTCCTGAAATGACTCAGGCAAACGTCATCGAACTGCGCAAGCATACGACCTGTGTGAGCCTTTTCGGGGTGTCTTTTTTTCTACAAACGATTGCACTTTATGAAAAGCGGCTAGAACATCCTTAATTTCTGCCGTTATTTTTTTATTTTATTTTTTTTTTTATTTTTTTTTTTTATGTTGTTTTTTTTTTTTTTTTTTTTTTTTTTTTTTTTTTTTTTTTTTTTACAGAATTTCAACTTCATCACCACTTTCAACTTTCCGTTTTTTATCACTTGGTTCTTCCTTTTTGCTTACAACTTTCTGTTTTTTATCACTTGGTTCTTCCTTTTTCTTACTCCTGCTAATGCTAAAGGCCTCTTTAAAAAATAACGCTCCAAGGAAGATTGCTTCTGCCTACTTTTCACAATGTTCCTGAAACAACTTAGGCAAACGTCATTGAACTGCGCAAGCATACGACCTGTGTGAGCCTTTTCGTGGTGTCTTTTTTTGTATAAACGCATAGTGTTCATTAACGG
>NC_087205.1:58145836-58153336 GCF_015104395.2 Macrobrachium nipponense
GAGAGGCATTCCTACAACGCTGAAACAAATAGAGGACAATATACCTTTTTCATTCATTGTCCTAAATTTCAAAAGCTTTGAACGATCTACTAGATTTCAACGGAACCACTTGCTCAGTAGCCCTAAATTAGCCAAACAGTGTATGGTTGGTTATTTCTTTAACAGCGGGGGAAAGAATAGATTCCATTGATGTCGATTGTTCTATCCCAGACGAAAGGGAAGTTGTTTACGTTTCTTCCTATCTGAGCTGTAGGTCGTAGTTGGAAGAGTTGGTTGCATATTAGCCTACTGATCTGGTAGCCCTAGTTCACTCCCATCTGCAGCCAGTGTGGAATCGGAGGAATGTATTTGTGGCCATTAGAAATCCATTTCTTGATATAATGTGGTACAGATCCCACAATAAACTGTAGGTCCTGTTTCTAAGTAACCAATTGTTTCCTACTCAAATTTGAAATGTAGTGTACCATGTAGATTATATGCCTAGCATTGCTAGGATACGTAGCAAAAACCATGCACTTCATCTATCCAACTTACAAATCTGTATGGAAATCTCTTTAAACAGTTTTACATTTTAATATCTTTTGAGGTGAAGTGCCTCACTATTTCAACAGTCATGGCATGCAAGGCAGCATTGGCAGAACCTTTGCCTTATGGTTTGGAATATATTCAGGTATAGAAATTGTTAATTCCTTTCTCCTGTCTTTGACACTGCAAAGATCAGCTCCTTCATCCTGTCATTGCCCTCAGTTCATGAGCCCAACACAACTACAACTCATATGCTGCAAAAGGCAGTCTTCTTGACTGCTTTGGCATTGGGACTTGGATTAGCTGACTGGGCTCTCTCTTAGACAAGTACAACATTGCACCACTCATACACTCAGTTATCATTTACTGTTGTCTCCTGGCCTGTCATTCCTGGCCAAGAATAAGCACCTTTTTCATGGGAAATCCCCTTTTCTGATGAAGGAACTCAGTATCTCATATAAAAGTTTTGCCCCGTTAAGCACTCAATTCAAGGTTTACCTAGACGTCACAGCCAACATCCCAGGTGGTCCTATTTTTCTTACACCCTGGCACAAACAAACCACTCTATATGGGCTAAGAATTATTTTAATTGCTCTCATTAAGTGGGGAGACCCTCAGGCCTTTCCTAAGTTGCATGACCTCCAAAAGGTGAGTGCATTGTTAACTTTCTTCAGAAATATTTCCTTCGAAGAAGTCTCCGAGTGATTCCTGTGACCAGACCCAATATAATTAGCCAAGTCACTGTAGAACCACAATGGATGATACTTTTCGGATCGTGTGTCTCCTGTTCTTTATTGCCAGACTTGAATGGGTACTCTAACAAAAGAAAACAGTTGATAACCTGTGACTTTACATTGAATAAAAATTCTTGAAACTTTGTTGCCATGAGAGTGGTGGTCATTCTGAGATATTACTGAGAAACTTCAGTAATCCCACAGCCAGACCCAACATAATTACGTAAGCCATCTTTGAACCACAAAGAATAATACATACATATATTGGTTCGTGTGTTGTTTCCTTTTCTTTATTTTCAAGCCCTATGGGTGTCCAGAATAAAGAAAATGGTTAATAATCTGTGACTATATCTCAGACCAAAAAATTGATCTGGGTGGTTGGGATTTATTTATTAGGCACCAAGCTATTTTGTCACCCGTCAATTTCTTTTATAAGCTCCTTTGAGGATGAACAGTGGCTACTCTTATAAAAAAAAACAAATGTTGACATAGGAATAACTTATTTTTGGGAGCTGCTGAGTCCTCAGACTGGCCCACTTTCCATAACAGAAAGGCATGGGACTGGGATGAATATTTATCTTGCAGACCTGGTGTGTAATGAAGAAAGCAGATATATGCTGTTTTCACGTCTTGTGTGAGTGAGACCTAGTTAGAGCCAAGGTAGCTGTTGTAGGGCAGGAATTAGAGTGTGTCTGTTTTGAGTCCTTTGTATTCTTGTCACTGTGCCAACAATCACTATTCTGGCTGAGACCAATTATATGAGAATTTTTTGTAATTGGTTGATCTCGATGATCTCTGGGGAGACCATGAGAGTGTAACTCTTTTGAGGATTTACAGCAGACAGCAAAAATAGGTGTTTCCAAGTCAAAACCTGATTTGTTGATTTACTTTGCATTCTTATCAATGTGACAAGAAAACACTGGTGTACTAAGCTGGATTAACAGCCTGTATCAGTTACTCCATTGCATTTTTGCGCTGTCATGTACTGAAAAGGCAAATGTTTTACATAGGAAAACAGGAAAGGAGTAAAATTGTAATAGGGATTAATTAGTTCCTATAAGAATACAAACCAGCATCTTTTATATGGATGTAACTTCTGCAAAAACTGGCCTTGTCCTTGAAACTTGGCAACAAGGTAGTAAACTATCAGGTCATTTTTTTCTTTAGCTGCAGTTGTTTAGTTGTCTTCCTGCTGCTGGACTTATGTCGTAGCTATTGTTGTTGGAATTTTGTACCTTTCCCATTTTCTGATGACAACATATGAGTTTCCTATGGTAATGATTATGGTTGTGGTTCAAATGACAGTGCCTGATTCCTCTCTTGTGAGGATCTATGATCAGTAAAGGTGACCAGCATGTTTGGAAACACTTTTGAATTGCAGATCTCATAAAGATATCTCCTCTCCATCCTCCCCTTCAGGTGGATGGAACTTTGCTAAATGAGTCTGAAACTTTAAATAGTCTATGTGTAACTTGATTCACATCTTACTTTTGAGAAACACTTAATGAAAGTTTCTGCAAATGCCGTTCAAAAATTAGGTGTTATTCATTAGGCCTCCGACATTTATAACTGATAAAATCAGTGCAACCTATTTTAGGTCATTTGTGCTTCCTTTACTATAATACTTTTCTCCGGTGTGGCTGTCTGCTGCTCTTTAGATAGAATGGTTCATGGTGGTAGGTTTCTGTTAATTAGTAGTAGCAGTTATGATGGACCATCAACAGATGGTCTCTTGTTTGTCACTTTTTGATGACTCATAGTATTTTAACATAGATCCATAATAACCCTTTACATTCTGAGAGATACCAGATTCACTGAACAGCAGTGCCAATTTGCAGTAAATGGGCTTCACTGTCAAACTTCTCAGTTCCCTCAATTCCATAGGTCCTTTATTCATCACAGCGTTCAACTGTGGAACAGCCTTCCAGTGGATGTTCAATTGGAACTTCAGAAGTTCAAGAGAAGATGCAATGCATTACTACCCTACTATTATTCTCCTTGCATTTTGATACATTTTTATTTATGAACTCATTAATTTATTTTCTTTAATAATGAGAAGTGAAATCTCTTCTTTCAGTATTTCTCTTTACCCCCTTCATGCTTCTTCCTAATGAACACCATATTCTTTGGAAGCTTGTTCCATATGAATAGGTTTTAGTCATCTGAAAAATAATATAATAATAATAATAATAACGCAGCTAAATTCTACCACAAGTTATTACTAAGCTTCAGTGACCTGACCACCTTTCACCAAAGATTTTTCCTGTATAATAGAAAAATATAAATCTGTAATATGTAATTTGCATTTAGTAACTAAATACTACTGTATAGCACATACTGTACAGTTTTGTTCTCTCATTGGCATACAGCACTTTGCAGACATCATCTCTGCTGCAGTGGTTGGAGTTTTACTCTTTCTCTCATAACTTGCTATTTTTTAGATAAAGAATAATTTTGGTACCAAGAAGCTTCTCAAGGAAATTAGCATTCACCTGCCTTAAGAACTTCTTGGAAAAACCTGATGGCTATGAATGTTGATGTTATCTACCATTAGCATCTTTAAGGATAATTTTTATCCAAATCCCATAGACTACCAGTACTTGTGTAGCCAACTTAATACTGTAATACTGCGTACTGGTATTTGTACCCTTACCATTATTTTTATTTTTACTACCTTTTTTTTTGTTATTAAAATAACACCTCATAAACTGGCACCTTGGATTGCTGATTGCCTAACTTTGACAGTAGTGTGTAGTGCTTAAATCCATACATCAATCCAGGAGACATCAGGCGCACTCACATTGATGCATTAGAGAATAGACATAAATACCTTGAAATTACACACATCAAAGCACTTCCTGTGTGTATGCTTGCATTTCTCTCACTTCTGTCAAACGTCTTTTTTTCTTAAAGAATAATGCAGAGAATGCAAGGTAGCAAAAGGCAAGCAAACACACATTGAGTGGGTAGTTTGCCTTAACACTAGGGACTTTTGTAAGTGTGCACATATAAAGGCTGAAAAATTTACTGTATTTATTACCTCTGCTTACTGAATTCAGTACAATATTTTACTGCATTAGATGAAAGTTTTTCAAATGTAAGTGCATGGTTTACTTGATGCAGTATTAAAATATTAATTCACAATTACATTACATTGCCTTAAAGAATTTACTCACAAATGCTTCTTAACTCAAAAAGGACAACTAGTAAATGGATTTCCTTGCTGTATCTTTCTACACATTTGATAACCTTTGATTACCCAGTCTGTTCCCAAGTACTAAGTAAAGATTATGTAGGCTATGTTAGTTGGTACATAAAATCAATAATTATTGGAATTATCATACCAAAAGCTCACCATTACGAAAAAGTACTGTATTCCCTTAGAAAAAATACAAATGTTAACAATTTTCTCAGCACCTGTGACACCACACCAGGAGAGTAATACCCGTTGGAAGTAGGTCCCCATGAATGTATTCCTTTAACATTGAAAAGAGCCTCAATATTAAGGATAACTGGGGCACTGTCGATATCACAAAACCATTTGATTTGATTAAAAAATACTGCAAAGGAAATATACTGTCTTTTGTAAACATCAAGGCTCATAAGTCAAGCACAATTGGGAACTACAATCACATCTGTTTCGTAAAAAGAAGTTAGGCTAACCCCATTTACCCCTTCTGTAACTTCAAATTGTCTGTCAATGTTAAAAAGGTCATTGCATAATAAGTTTCAGTAACAAAATTTAATATTATTCCCTTAATGCTAATTCTCACTATTAAAAAAAAAATAGCATGGCAATTACAGTGTAGCCTAGTGATCTACTCTGAACTTCTTGACTTTCAAGAAGCATACTGGCTCCCAATTTGAATAGATATAAGCTTGCCCATTAAAATTTTAAGGAACTAAAACTTGTCACTGCATTATAAAACTAAGTACTTAGCTTGATTGGTGGTAAGAGGAGTTAGATATGCGTAGTCAAGCATGATTTTTGGAGCACAACCTAGGGTCCAGTGAACACTTGGACAAACTACATATGGCTGAGTTTTGCTGTTGTCACATCTGTGTGAGTGAGATGTAGAAAGCCAATGTAGTTGTTGTAGGAAAGGAGATAGAGCCCTCCTGCCTTAAGTCCATTATAGTCTACCACTGTGCCAACAAGCATTATTCTGACTGAGACCAGCTTTAATAGGATTCTTTGCAATTGGTTGGTCTGTCCTATGGAGCCCAGTAGGGGGACCAGAGAGTGTAACACTTTTGAGGACAAACAGCAGCTACACTATCAAAAACAAACTTTAGGTGACTGCCCAGACTTTGGATAGTAAAGCTTGGAAACAAGGTAGTTAAGGAAATCTTGTTTTATCCTTGTGTTTTCCAGCCATTAAGTTTGTGAAGAGCTGGTTATTAACCCTTAAACGCCGAAGTGGTAAAATAAAAATTGTCTCCCGTGTGCCGGAGGGGTTTCGGAGTGAGCGCGGAAACGGAAAAAATATGTTTTTCAAAAAATCACAGCGCGCTTAGTTTTCAAGATTAAGAGTTCATTTTTGGCTCCTTTTGCCTGAAGTTTAGTATGCAACCATCAGAAATGAAAAAAAATTATAATTATCATATATAAATAATGCGATATAAGATAGCGCAAAAACGAAATTTCATATATAATTGTATTCAAATCGCGCTGTGCGCAAAACGATTAAAGGTAACAAGTTACTTTTTGTTTGTTGTAATGTACACTAAATTGCGATCCTTTTGGTATATAACACATTGTAAAACGATAAAAGCAACACAGAGAAAATATTATCACAAAATGATGCATGAATTTGTAACACGCAGACATAAAAAAATAATTTTTTTAAAAATTCACCATAAATCAAAATATTGTTATAGAGACTTCGAATTTGTTTCAAGATGAAGATAAATGATGGAATATTACGATACTGTAAGAGTTTTAGCTTACAATTGCAGTTTTCGACCATTTCTGACGAGTTAAAGTTGACCAAATGTCGAAATTTTTTTATAAATTTTTTTTTATATGCAAAGATTTCAAAAATGAGAAATGCTACAACCTTCAAATATTTTTTGTTGTATTTTGCATGTTTTTGCACACATTTTCATATATGAAACTCTATAAAAAGCCTAATATGAAAAGGCACAAATATTAGGAGAATGTGACCTGCGCATTTCGGAGATTTTCGGCCGAGAATCGGCGCGTGGAGGGAATAAAATAGTTTTTTTCAAAAATTCACCATAAATCTAAATATTGTTCTAGAGACTTCCAATTTGCTTTAAAGTGAAGATAAATGATTGAATATTACTAGACTGTAAGATTTTTATCTTACAAATGCGTTTTTCGACCATTTCGGTTGAGTCAAAGTTGACCGATCGTAGTTTTTTCCTATTTATCGTACTTTTTATGCAAATATTTCAAATATGAGAAATGCTACAACCTTCGAATATTTTTTGTTGTATTCTGCATGTTTCTGCGTACATTTTCATATATAAAACTCTATAAAAAGCCTAATATGAAAAGGCACAAATATTAGGAGAATGTGACCTCCGCATTTTGGAGATTTGCTGCCGAGAATCGGCGCACTGAGGGAATAAAATACTTTTTTTCAAAATTTCACCATAAATCTAAATATTATCCTAGAGACTTCCAATTTGTTTTAAAGTGAAGATAAATAATTGAATATTACAAGACTGTAAGATTTTTATGTTACAAATGTGTTTTTCAACCATTTCGGTTGAGTCAAAGTTAACCGATTGTAGTTTTTTTCCTATTTATCGTACTGTTTATGCAAATATTTCAAAAATGAGAAATGCTACAACCTTCAAATATTTTTTGTTGTATTTTACATGTTTTTGCGCACATTTTCATATATAAAACTCTATAAAAACCCTAATATGAAAAGGCACAAATATTAGGAGAATGTGACCTACGCATTTCGTAGATTTTCGGAGATTTTCGGCCGAGAATTGGCGCGCGGAGGGAATAAAATAGTTTTTTTTCAAAAATTCACTATAAATCTAAATATTGTTTTAGAGACTTCCAATTTGTTTTAAAGTGAAGATAAATGATTGAATATTACTAGACTGTAAGATTTTTATGTTACAAATGCGGTTTTCGACCATTTCGGTTGAGTCAAAGTTGACCGATCGTAGTTTTTTTCCTATTTATCTTACTTTTTATGCAAATATTTCAAAAATGAAAAATGCTACAACCTTCAAATATTTTTAGTTGTATTCT
>NC_087205.1:58158336-58168336 GCF_015104395.2 Macrobrachium nipponense
CGTCATCCGCGATGAAACTAGACCCCATATCCCCATCCTCCCCCTCATAGGCACTGAAACCACTGAATTCGAGCTCACTTTCGGGATGTGAGCCTCGAATGGACATTGGGGGCATATATTCGTCCTCACTGACATCGGGACTGATGTCCTCATGACTCGATGACCATCCGCCATCAAAATGAGGACTTGCGACATATTCCCTATCAAGCTCCGAAAGATACTCGTCTATGTCCCTTGGTTGGAGGCCTCCCAAATTCCTACGAATGCCCCTAAGGACGCCCTGATGCTTCCTAGGGGTAACCAAAGGCACACATTGTGATCCTAAACCACTTTCATCCACACGTGGTCGCACAGAACGGCGTTGAGGAGCGGGGTCATGCTGGGTGCTTGGTCCTTCGCCAGCATCTAAGTCCAAAATATGTCTTACACGATCCCTTCCGACGGGTAAAACGCGCCTTTCGCGGTCCACACGTCGTTGAGACATCTCTACGAAATGTCCTGTAGCAACACAAATGTGCAAAGTCTCGCACAAGTTCAGGAAAACTCGATTGCGACAAAAGATCGCTCTCGGACGATGCGCCGCTTATGCTGACTGGAGCGAGAAGAAAGCATTTCGCGCATGCGCACTTGGGTCACGCTTCTAAACAAAACAACACCTCGATCCATGAACTCCCAGCATCCCCCAAGGCGCGTGATTCAAAAGTTTTAGGCTGGTAGGCCTATAAGTATTTTTCGGCGAATTTAAAAAAAAAATTTTGTATGTCGACGTAAAATACGTCCAGTTGGCACCCGAGAGACAAAAAATGTCAACGTAAAATACGTCCAGTCGGCGTTTAAGGGTTTAATAGAATCTAAATCACATTAACAACACAAATAATGGCCTCAATAACGATAACTGTGAGGTTTTAGATACCAACCAGGCATTAGTAAACATTCTAAGTACAGTGGTACCTCGACATACGAAAGGCTCAACTTACGAAATACTCGAGATACGAAAGCAAATACGAAAAATTTTACAGCTCTACATAAAAAAAGTTTTCAAGATACGAAAGGTTGTTGCTGTAAAGTCCCGAGATTCACCCAGACCACTGAGAACAATTTTAAAACTCCCGTGTCGCCAGCTGAGTAAACTCGCCACCATCCTCCGGCTCTCCCATTGGTTCCTGATGCTAGTCACCCCATAAGATCCTGCTCTCCTATTGGTCATCATCTACCCCTTGTGCTTTAAGTATTCTATTGGTAAAAGGATGCTGTAAATTGAAAAACTTATTCATGCAACACATTTATTAAAAAAAAACATTAGGTAAAGATAGAATAAAGAATAGAAATGAATGGTTATCATACTGTTTGGTAGTTTCAGTAGTTGAAGAGAGATAATGAAAATTTATGGCTGACTGTGTAAAGTGATTGCTTGGCGATCGTTCGATACTCGTAAGTGCTGGATGTAAACAGAAGTTTGGAAGCTTTTTTTTTTTTATTATTATAGTTAATGGTTACTTGATAATTATTTGAAATGAGTACATGCAATACATTTGATAAAAAAATTGTGAATTAGATATCATAAAATATAAAATAAATCAGACTGCCAACAAATACATATTTTTTAGAATTCTTCTTCTGTTTTAATATTACGTTACGGTATATGTTTCATTATAGCTGTCAGTAACTCGGTATCTCCATTAGGTAAAGATAGAATAAAGAATAGAAATGAATGAATCTAAATGAATCGAAACTCCTCACCACATTGCCACTGTAGGTACCATACATTGTGTCTATCAATATAATCAAATAGAAGTAAACATTTGCCATTGCCATCATAAACTGAAGCTTATTGAGAGAGAGAGAGAGAAAGAGAGAGAGAGAGAGAGAGAGAGAGAGAATAATTTCTGTTTCCAGTCTTTATTATTATAATTCATTATTCTATAGTATACTATTGTACTGTTTGGTAGTTTCATTAGTTGAAGAGAGATACTAATGAAAATTTATGGCTTACTGTGTCCCAGGAAAAATGATTGCTTGGCGTTCGTTTGGTACTCGTAAGATGGTAAGAGCTGAATGTAAACAATCGATTGGGAGGTTTTTTTTGTTTGTTTGTTTGCGTATTTTAGTTAATGATTAATTAATAATTATTTGAAATGAGTACATACTGATTATTTATACATTTTATTGGCATATTCTAAGCTTTTAGCTTCTTGGGTTTAGATGTCAGAATCATAGACAAGGCTACAGTAGCAACCGCTAACATAGGCTAGGCTTATTGCTAAGGGACATATGCTGAAGTCCTAATATATGCAGTAAAAATGGGGTTGAACATTACATGCAGTTGAATATTACTCAAGTATGTACAGTATTTTACCTTTTTGGAGTCTTATTTCTTCCGTCGGATCAGCGTCGTAACCCTAGAACATGTGTTTTAGGCCTGGAAATATAATTTACTGGGGTGTTTTTGGAGGGCTTGGAACGGATTAGCCATTTTACATGTAAAATGTGTTACAAGATACGAAAACCTCAGGATACGAAGGGCGCCTTCGCGGATTCACGCATTCGCGGATTTCTCTTTGGAACATTTCCCCTCATTATTTCATGGAAAAAATTTTGTATAAGTGGTATTTTTCTATGAGAAATATGCACAAATTCCTGTTTTTCATACATTCAACTTACCTGTCAGATATATACATAGCTATCATACTCCGTCGTTCCCGACAGAATTTCAAATTTCGCGGCACTCGCTACAGGTAGGTCAGGTGATCTACCGCCCTGCTCTGGGTGGCAGGACTAGGAACTATTCCCGTTTTCTAATCAGATTCTCTCTGTCGCCGGCGGTATCAACATTGTTGTTACTTCCTCCTGACTAGAATTCGTTTTTCGCAAGCTTTTGATCATCTCTCGCTGATATTTTGGTGACGTACTTGGATCGTTGTTTGGCATTTCGCTATCGTGGACTGTTTTTTGGACTTGGTTTTTGGAATTCTTGAATATGTCTGACTCTAGTGTTAGTTTCAGAGTGTGTGTGAATGAGGGCTGTAAGGTGAGGATTCCGAAAGCTTCGGTAGATCCTCACACTACTTGTAGTGGGTGTAGAATGGCTGAATGCTCGATTGATAATACGTGTGACGAGTGTGAGAAATTGAAGTGCACAAGAGTGGAAGAATCTAACTTCTTACTTGAAGAAGTTAGAGAGAGATAGAGTGAGGAAGGCGGCTTGTAAAACCCGCAAAATGATCTGCTTCTCATGATTTACTATCTAGTTCTGTACCTTCTTCCGCTGATAATCATGACAATTCTGTTTCAGCCCGTTCACAAATTGCTAATCCCTCTAGTTCTGCTTCGGAAATAGCAGAACTTAGAGCTTCCCTTCAGAAAATGCAAGAAAAAGTCGCAGCATTGGAAGGTAAGGAAAGTGAATGTGGTTTCGCTAGTGATGTTAGTGTCCCCAGTGTAGTGGAGGGGGCGTCTGGTCGTCTCTGCGACGCTCCCAGGCCTAGACCTCTTCCAAGCTCCCTGGCCCGGAGGAGAAGGAATGTCGAAAGCCGTACGGGGGTTGTGGAGAATCCCCAACGATCAGGCGTCCCTTCGGCAGAATCGAGCATATCATATAATGCCAAGGACCGCTATAGGAAAAGCGTCCTTCGAGAGTGCTTTTCTTCATCTAGTTCGCCTTCTCCGAGAAGAGGATGGAAGGAGTCGAAACTTTCCCGTCCGCTGAAGAGAAATATGAAAGAGCATGAACTCAATTCGAGTCCCGAGCGCTTCTCTGAAGAAGGAGCGCCTTCGGTAATAAAGAAGGCGAGGATACATTCAGACTATGGGTCTGGAAGGGAGCCTAGAGCGCCTTCCAGATCTCCCTCTCCGGATTCGAAAGACTCCTCAACCAGGAGAATACTAATGAATATGCAGGAGCAATTAGCCTCGTTAGTAGGAACTCTTTATAAGGAGCCTACTAGGAAGAAGGATGATAGGCTTCCTATTAAAAGATCTAAATACCGATCTCCTGTCGGGCACGACGCACCCTTCAGGGAGTTGTCGCTCAGGCTGGGCCATCTCTGGGGGGAGCAGTGCGTTAGACAGGAGTGAAGTAAGAAAGGAAGTTACTCCTGTCAAGAGTAAGGCGCCAACCAGGAGCCAGGCTCCGAGTAGGCGCGAAGAGCCAGTACAACATTCAAGATCTTCAATCAAGCGCCAAGAGTTAGCGGAAGAGGAAGATCCTAGTAGGAGTAGAGCGCTTGTGAGACGGAAAGCGCCTACCGGGATCAATACTCCTACTAAACATCAGGCGCATTCTAAGGCTCCTACCAGGCGCCAGGAGTCATCGGACCTAGATACTCCTCCCAGGCGCCAGGAGTATTCTGAACTTAATACTCCTCCCAGGCGCCAGGAGTATTCCGAAGCTTATACTCCTCCTAGGCGCCAGGAGTACTCTGGACTTAATACTCCTCCCAGGCGCCAGGAGTATTCCGAAGCTTATACTCCTCCCAGGCGCCAGGCGCCTCCCGCGCGCCAGGCGCCTCCCGCGCGCCAGGAGTATTCTGAACAAGATGCGCCTACTAGAAGCCAGGAGTATTCGAGGCGCTCTGCGCCTGCCAAGCGCCAGGAGTATTCCAAACACGTTACTCCTCCCAGGCGAGATACTCCTGCTGTACACCAGGCGCATTCCTCGTATGAAGAACCTGACACTCGTAAGAGAGTAAGAGAGGAGTCAGAAGAAAGAAGGGAGCCTTCTCCTTCCGAGCCTATGAACCCAGAAGATGCCTCGGAGGACGAAATGAAGGAAGGATCTTCTAATTATAAAGTTCTTTCGTCCCTTCTATTGGAGGAATATGGAGACTCTTTGACACCAGCTGCTCCTCCTTCTCCACGCTCTCTGTTTTCGAGCACGAAAACACACAAGTCTTCCTCCTTCCTTAAAATGAAGCCTGCTATTTCTATGAGGAGGCTCTTCAATCTCTTGACTCCTGGTTCAAGAAGAAGAAGGAATTAGGAAGGACGGTCTTTTGTATGCCTCGCTAAACTGACATGGGAGGAGAGGCATTTGGTACGAAACGGGAGAGAATATGGGATTGTCTCTGTCCGTTTCAGCTGAATCAGACTTCTCGAGTTTGGTGGATTCGTCGAGAAGGCACGCTTTGAATGCAGCGAAGGTAACATGGGGGCTTTCGGAAACGGACCACCTCCTCAAGGGGCTGTTTCACACTTTAGAAGTGTTTAACTTTTTAGATTGGTCCCGGGGTTGGGGTGGCCAACGCAAGAAATGGAAAAGGAACAACTCGACCCAGAAACCCTAAAATAGATCCTCGCATGCATTGGACAAGGCGGTGCAGGATGGATCGGCTGAGGTATGCTCCCTCTTTGGTGCAGGAGTGTTAAAGAAGAGGGCGGTTCACAGTGCTTTCCTCACGAAGGCCGTCTCTCCTTCGCAGAGAGCCGCCTTATTGTTTGCGCCTCTCTCTGACACCTTTTTCCCTCGCAGTTGGGTGAAGGATATCGCGCATTCTCTCACTGAAAAGGCCACCCAGGATCTCCTTAGACAATCTCAAGGAAGAATAGGCCTGTGGCTAGTGAGGAAAAGAAAGTGCTCGACCAGCTCAGCAGCAGCCCTTTCGAGGAGGTCTTCCAACTAGATCGATCGCCAGAAGGAAGTCAACCGAAAAGAGGGGCAGGTCTTCCTTCCGTCCCTTTAAGAAAGGGAAGTGAGAATTCTGTCCTCCAGACACCCGTAGGAGCCAGGTTACATTCGTTTGCGAAAGCCTGGGAAGACATAGGAGCGAATCCTTGGACGATGTCGATTATCAAGAAGGGGTATCGCATTCCGTTCAAGGACATTCCTCCCTTGACAACATCACCGAGGGAATTGTCCGCCAGATACAGGGACCCTGTTCTGATGGATACTCTTCGTCAAATGGTGGAACAGATGTGGGACAAAAGAGCAATAGAGCTAGTGCTGGATTGCAGCTCCCCGGGGTTTTACAATCGCTTGTTTCTTGTAGCAAAAGCCTCGGGGGGATGGAGACCGGTACTGGACGTAAGTGCGCTGAACAGATTCGTCGAACAACAGAAGTTCAGCATGGAAACGTCTGCTTCAGTCCTTGCGGCACTGCGGCAAGGGGATTGGATGGAGTCCCTAGACTTCAGGACGCATACTTCCACATCCCGATCCACCATTCGTCGAGGAAGTACCTTCGATTTATGTTCGAAGGAAGAGTCTATCAGTTCAGGGCCCTGTGTTTCGGCCTGTCCACGGCTCCTCAAGTCTTCACAGACGTGATGAAGAATGTAGCAAGACACTTACATTTGAAAGGGATAAACGTCTCCCTGTACCTGGACGTACCTGGCTCATCAGAGCCAGTCTCAAAAGCAGTTTTGGAGGACCTGTCAACACACTGGAATTGACAAAATCTTTGGGATTGATCGTGAACCTCGAGAAGTCTCAGATGATCCCCAGCCAGAACGTGGTTTATCTGGGGATTCAGATGGATTCTCGGGGTTTTCGAGTTTTTCCATCTCAAGAGAGAATAAAGAAAGGCTGTGCCACAGTATCGAACTTTCTAGGGAAAGAACGCACTTCAGCGAGGGTGAATGGCTGAGCCTTCTGGGAACCCTTTCCTCGCTCGAAACAGTTTCTTTCTCCTAGGAAGATTACATCTTCGACCGCTTCAGTTCTTCCTAAGAAGAAGTCGGAGTTGGAAGGACAGGTCAGCTCTCAGACACATTTCCAATCTCGGAAGAATAAAACATCATTTGAAGTGGTGGTTGATTCCGTTAAAGGAAAACAAAGGAGTGTCCCTGCAAGTACGGAACCCAAGCCTGACATTGTTTTCAGACGCCTCGGAGTCGGGCTGGGGGGCAACATTGGGATCCAAAGAAGTGTCAGGCACCTGGTCGGCGGAACAGGTGTCATGGCACATAAATTGCAAAGAGCTCTTAGCAATTCACCTGGCGCTAAAGAGCTTCGAACACATAGTCAGGGGCAAAGTCGTACAGATAAATTCAGACAATACGACAGCCCTGGCTTATATCAAGAAACAAGGAGGGACGCACTCTTTTGCTCTGTACGAGCTGGCAAGAGATCTACTGATTTGGGCGAACCAAAGGAAGGTGGTTCTTCTAACAAGGTTTGTCCAAGGGGAGAGGAAATGTGAGAGCGGACAGATTGAGCAGGAGGTTCCAGGTCCTTCCCACAGAATGGACACTCCACTCAGAAGCTGTCAGAGCCTTTGGCTCCTTTGGGGAAGCCTCAAATAGATCTTTTCGCCACATTCCTCTCCAAGAGGATAGACATTTTGTGCCCTGGTGGAAGATCCCCGGGCTATGCAACAGACGCCTTTCTCTGGACTGGTCAGGGATAGACGTTTTACGCTTTTCCCCGTTCAAGATACTGGGGAAGAAGTAGTCAGAAAATTCGTGGCATCCGAAGGTACCAAGATAACTCTGATGCTCTGTATTGGCCAGCTCAAATTTGGTTCACAGAGGTGATGGAATGGACGGTGGACTTCCCCAGATCTCTTCCAAACAGAATAGATCTGCTCAAACAACCCCACTTCGAGAGGTACCATCAAAATCTACCCGCTCTTGCTCTGACTCGCTTTCGACTATCGAAAAGAACTTGTCAGAGCGAGAGGGTTTTCTCGCCAGGCAGCAAACGCAATTGCTAGAGCCCGCAGATCATCTACTAGGCGAGTGTACCAATCGAAGTGGGAAGTTTTCAGAAACTGGGTGCTGTCGAAGAAGCTGTCCTCTTCCAGTACCTCTGTGACCGAAATTGCGGATTTCCTTCTGTTTCTTAGACAAAAGTCGCATCTCTCGGTACCGACCATTAAGGGGTACAGGAGTATGCTTTCAGCAGTCTTTAGAAACAGGGGATTAGATCTAACGAATGATAAGGATTTGCATGACCTCATTCGTTCCTTCGAAACATCAAAATCACTTGAACCTAAGGTTTCCAAGCTGGAACTTAGATGTGTTCCTTAAATTTTATCATCAGAGGAATTTCGAACCACTTCACACTGCTTCGTTTCGTAACGTCACTAGAAAGTGTTTGTTTCTGATGTCTCTGGCAACGGCAAAGAGAGTCAGTGAGTTGCACGCCTTGAATCAAGAGTGGCTTCAAAGGAGACTCTGCAATTTGTTCATTTCAGTCCCTTTTCTTGCCAAAAATGAAAACCCTTCGAATCCCTGGCCCAGGAGCTCGAAGTGAAAGCACTTTCTAGTTGGTGTGGGCAGGGAGGCAGAAAGATCCCTTTGCCCAATTAGAGCTCTAAATTTTATCTGGACAAGAAGAAGCAGTTGGGGGGGTGTTCGCAAAAGGTCTTTGGTGCTCAGTGAAAGACCCCAAGAGAGCAATGTCCAAGAACGCCTTAGCCTTCTTTGTTAGAAGTGTTATTACAGAACTCATAAGAATTGTCCAGATGATTCTTTTAATCTTTTAAGAGTGAGAGCCCACGAAGTTAGGGCAATCGCAACCTCTGTGGCGTTCCAAAGAAATATGTCACTCAAGAACATTTTGGACGCAACTTATTGGAGATGCAACTCCGTGTTTGCATCACATTATTTAAAAGACGTACGAGTTACGTATGATAAATGTTTTTCGTTAGGTCCGTTTGTGTCAGCACAGACGGTTCTGGGTAAAGGAGAAAGCACCAATCCTTAAACTGTGTACGTAACCCTCTTGTCGGATGTGTTCTCGGGTTTTCGGTGTATGGGAGTGTCAGTTGTCGCACAAGCGGCCTTCACTTCGCTTCATTTGAAAATCGAGTGACATCTGACTATTAGAGGGGTACAAAAAATTTGTGTTTTTGTATGTATGAGTTTCGAGTTTGTGGTTGTTTGCTGAGAGTTTGGGGATAACTCTAAGCAATCTTAGAACTAACACGGGTTAGGATCGGGTGATCGGGATTGGTTGTGTGCTCCTTAAATAAATGCGTGTTGTCATATAAGCGGATGTGCTCCCATTGACAAACGCCAGTTAGTTCTGTCGAGTAAGTGGAGAGACCCCCATCGACAGATCCACAAGAACTCTTGGCCACAGATCACTATCTCGCTAAAGGCTCTTGAGATGAAGCAGACTCCTGGCAGTAGCCACCGAAGTCTTCCATCTAAGAAGGTAGGAACTAAGGTTTATTATACCTACAACATATGTTGTTTACCTGTCTAGTCAGTTAGTTAGCTGTCTCTTGCCCCCTCCACCAAAGGGTGTCAATCAGCTGTATATATCTGACAGGTAAGTTAATGTATGAAAATGACATTGTTATGATACAATAAACAAAGTTTCATACATACTTACCTGGCAGATATATACAATTGAATACCCACCCAGCCTCCCCGCAGGAGACAGGTGGAAGAGAGAATCTGATTAGAAAAACGGGAATAGTTCCTAGTCCTGCCACCAGAGCAGGGCGGTAGATCACTGACCTACCTGTAGCGAGTGCCGCGAAATTTGAAATTCTGTCGGGAAACGACGGAGTCTATAGCTATGTATATATCTGCCAGGTAAGTATGTATGAAACTTATTGTATCATAACAATGTCATTTTTTTATAAATTTCATCATAAAATGCACTTTTTTGTGATAAAACTATTAAAAAAAAAGGTATATGTTTAGTGGGCTTTTTCTTGTGTTTTAAACCCTCTTACGCCGAAGCGGTAAAAAAAAACTGTCTCCCGTGTGTGCGGAGGTGTTTCAGAGTTAGCGCGGAAGCGGAAAAAATATTTTTTTCAAAAAATCACAGCGCGCTTAGTTTTCAAGATTAAGAGTTCATTTTTGGCTCCTTTTGCCTGAAGTTTAGTATGCAACCATCAGAAATGAAAAAAAATTATAATTATCATATATAAATAATGCGATATAAGATAGCGCAAAAACGAAATTTCATATATATTATATTCAAATCGCGCTGTGCGCAAAACGATTAAAGGTAACAAGTTACTTTTTGTTTGTTGTAATGTACACTAAATTGCGATCATTTTGGTATATAAAAACACATTGTAAAACGATAATAGCAACACAGAGA
>NC_087205.1:58173180-58203662 GCF_015104395.2 Macrobrachium nipponense
GCTATTTTGTTATAAGGGATTTGAATCTTCACAATTTTTGACATGTTGGGTTTTGGAACCAGACCTCTCACAAAAGTCAAGGGCCAGCTCTATCCTGGTAAATGTTTTAATTTTCATTTCGTCAATCTGTCTGTCACTCATCTCTGCTTTTCAGACAGAGGAGCAAATAATGCTTCACCAAGTGAGATGGTGTTCCCTATACCTGAGGAGATGTCTAACGCATCTTAACTAACTCTTTGTCAACTGTATGTGTGATGCAGGCTTCTTCCGGTTTTGACCAGTGTAATTACATTAGTAAAATAATTGGTTTATATCTATGAAATATACACATACATTATTAAAAGCTTGTGTTTATTTGCATTCCCATTTTCTTCTGTTTGGTATTCTGTATTACAAACAACAGTCGATAATTGATCTAATCCCTTATTGTTTTCCAATAGACTTTTAGAGTATTTGTGTTAGAATTTACACTAGCATGTTAGTTTGGCTATTAAAGGCACCATCTCAAAAGGTCATTATCACATTGTTGCACATCAAAATATTTGTGGTAGTACCACTTGTTAAAGAATTGTGGTGTTATTAAAGAAGTTATTTAAGGGGGATTCCTTTGCACAAACCATGGGCTGGATTAGTCTTTTATAGCTCATAGGTGTTTTGCATGTCACTGACCCAAGTTGCACAGGTTCCGTGACTGAGAACTTTCAGTGGCAGGAGGTTATTGCCCCAATTACTGACTTTTGAGATTATTTTCTAGGTGTTGATACCTGTGACATAGATGAATTATCGTCAACGACTACTCCTGAGCAAGCCATGACAACTTCTACCACTTCCATAGCCTCTGGAGGAGAAGTTGAAGTAGCGCCACCTGTTTCTGCTAGGCCAGAAAGACTCTGCAAGTATATTCACGATGTGATTGCTACTCCACAGTATGCCAAAGAAAGATATCTTTTAGCGGGACACTGCAAGCCAAATACTACTCTAATGGTACAGTATGAGTGTTTAATGTATTTTATCTCATAGCTAATTTAGTTGGGAAGTAAATTGCAGTGTAGTGCATTTTCAAAATTCCCATTGTTCATATGCAGAACAAACCTTCGGTCTTAACAGTAGGATATTGCCCAAGCGCCAGCTGGTAACCGGTTAAAACAATCAAAGATTGTAAAGCAAGGAATCTGTGAGATCTGGCAACGCCTGCGTGTACGAGGTGAAAGCTGGTCAGAGACTGCGCATTCGACCACATGATGCTTTAAGTCTTTCTTTAACCGCCTTGGGGAGTATGATGCTTACGCTTTGCTCTCCTTCCAAGCCAGTTGTTTGTATATATATATATATGGTTATTTTCGGGATAAATCACCCTGGCGTTACAAAACCGAAGGTCAGAGGCAAAAATCATAAGTGGTTTGGAGATGTCCCAAGTCACCTTCTTAAGTGGTATGAATGTCAAAGTCCTGTCCTTAAAAAATGGCATTAGCCGGCCGGTCCCCTTAATGTCCAGAATGCTAGGCTCCCTAGCGAAGCTTCATCAGTGTTGCATCAAAAGGAGGACGATACTGCCAAGCCACCGCCTTCATGTTATCGGTCACCGTTATCGGAGCAGGAGGAGGGGGACACTCGAGCTTTTTCTTCCTTTGCAGAGGTTGTTGATCTCATTTGTGGGTTCAACAATCTTGAGTGTAGGATGCAAGCTCAGTCTTCTATCACTCCTACATGCATAGAAGCCTTAGTGGGTGCCAGTCAGGATCCTAAGACTTCTTTTGAACTTCCCGTTGGGCCACGCTCAGTCCGTCTTGCAACGTGAACACTTTGGTGTCGGACCGAGATGGCTCTCTACATTCGAAGGGAGTCATCTAAGTTTCTTCCTCCTCCTCTCACACAGCATAGGAAGTACTATTTGACTAATGTGGTTCATTTGATGCCTCGTCACCTTAACCCGGATATGATCCGATTCAACCCTGGGTTAACCTAAGACCAAGTTAGGTTGGAAGGTCCTTCCATGTCATCGCAAGAGGCCTTTAGCTATGGAGACTACAGCGGCTTCCATCTTCCAGACGGTCTCATGGCTTGACCTGTAGTCCACTGCAATAGCCAAAATTGCTTCAGATAGGTCCGTAGAGGGATTTGAGAGTTTGTCTTCTCTCACTAGACTATTGCAGTCCAGCAGTAAGGCATTTTCTTACCTGGCCCATCTTAGTTCGAACTTTTGCGCCAACCTCCTCCTAGCCAGAAGAGGTGCAGCTTTATCCAAGGTGGCAAGCTCAGTGGACTCTGAATCTTTGTCAGCTCTCAGGAACGATGATCTGGATACGCAGTTCCTGTTCCCAAGGACTGAGTTAGAAAATACCATTGACCAACAACGGGCAGATACTAAGGACAGGTTGGTCCATCAGGTGGTTTCCAAGTCGGAGCCACATTCACATTGCCTGCCATCTCCTACTCCTCCTCCTCAGCGACAGGTATGAAGATCTTCACCTGTTAAGTCATCTAAGGGTTCTGCTTTGGCAAGGGTCTCTCAGTCCCCCTCTCAGGCTGTCTAGCTAGCAGCAGCATCCCTTTCAATCCTACTACAAGCCTGGAAGGGGCAGAGGGGGTCGTCAATAGAGTGGGGACCTCTCTCTGTTGCCATGAGTAGGGGGATACCTGGCAGGCCATTGGGCAAAGTGGCAAGGTTATGGAGTGGAGAAATGGGTAGTAGATGTTCTGCGGGTGGGATATCTACTACCATCAAACTTCTCTCCCCCCCCCCACAGATCCTTTCTCGGTCAGACATATGCTCATGATTCCCTGAAGTTCTTGGCTCTTCAAGAGGAAGTGTTGAAAATGCTGGACAAGGGTGCGATAGAGGAAGTAATGCATCCCTCTCCAGGGTTTTACAGTCGTATTTTCCTTGTATCAAAAGCGACAGGCGACTGGAGACCAGTAATCGATCTTTCCACCTTAAATAATTTTGTCAGGAAGACAAGGTTCAAGATGGAGATGCCTCGGGCAGTGTTAGCAGCAGTGAGGGACAACGACTTCTTGCTGTCTATAGATCTAAAGGATGCTTACTTCCAGATCCCTATTCGTCCTTCGTCCAGAAAGTTTCTTCGCTTTGTTCTGGGAGAGCGGGTATTCCAGTTCAAGGTCCTGCGCTTCGGGTTGCTAAGTCTAGCAAGCAGCAGCATCCCTTTCAATCCCACCCCTACAAGCCTGGAAGGGGCAGAGGGGGTTGCCAATAGCGTGGGGACCTCTCCCTCTCTGTTGCCATGGGTAGGGAGATACCTGGCAGACCAGTGGGCCAAGTGGCAAGGTTATGGAGCAGAGAAATGGGTACTAGATGTTCTGCGGGTGGGATATCTACCACCATCCAGCGTCTCCCCACCCCCCACAGATCCTTTCTCGGTCAGACATATGCTCGTGATGATCCTCTGAAGTTCTTAGCTCTTCAAGAGGAAGTGTTGAAAATGCTAGACAAGGGTGCGATAGAAGAAGTAATGCATCCTTCTCCAGGGTTTTACAGTCGTATTTTCCTGGTATCAAAAGCGACAGGCGACTGGAGACCAGTAATTGATCTTTCCACCTTAAATAATTTTGTCAGGAAGACAAGGTTCAAGATGGAGATGCCTCGAATAGTGTTAGCAGCAGTGAGGGACAACAACTTCTTGCTATCAATAGATCTAAAGGATGCTTACTTCCAGAACCCTGTTCACCCTTTGTCCAGAAAGTTTCTTCGCTTCGTTCTGGGAGAGCGGGTATTCCAGTTCAAGGTCCTGTGCTTTGGGTTGACCATGTCCCCTCAGGTGTACACAAGGGTATTCACCCTTGTCTCGACATGGGCTCATGCTCAAGGGATTTGCCTGTTGAGATACCTTAAAAACTGGCTGGTCTTAGTAAGCTCCAGGGAGAAACTACTGCAGGACAGAGATCGTCTGCTTCAGTTTTGTCGGGAGCTAGGCATTTTCGTAAATGTAGAGAAGTCGGATCTCATTCCCAGCCAGAAAGTTCTTTATCTAGGTATGGTTATAGATACAGCAGCGTCGAGAGTTTTCCATCGGACCAGAGGTTGAAGAAGTTGGGGTTAGTGGCATGCAAGTTCCTATCACAACCAGAATAGCCAGCTCACCAGTGGCAGGTTCTTCTGGGGATTTTGTCTTCTTCGGAGAAGCTGGTCCCTCATGGTCATCTTCATCTTCGGCCTCTGCAATGGAGATTGAAGGACTTCTGGTCCCTGGCAAGAGATTCCCCTCTTCAGAGAGTTCCTTTATCCGCAGAGGTGAGGCAAGACCTTCATTGATGGTTGGACGATCAGAATCTCTTGGTTAGCGTCCCTCTGCGTTCTTCTCCTCCAGACTTCCTTCTGTTTTCAGATGCCTCTCTCATGGGTTGGGGTGCTCATCTAGGGGACCTCATTGCGTCAGGCATTTGGAGCATGGAAGACAAGCTGCCACACATCAACGTTTTGGAGCTGAAGGCAGCTTTTCTGGATCTGAGAGAATTTTGAGAGAAGATAGAGGGTCATTCGATAGTTCTGATGTCTGACAACACCACGGTGGTCACTTATATGAACAAACGGGGGTCTGGTGTCTCGTCACCTCCATTCATTGACAGTTGAGTTACACCAGTGGGCGATTGATAACTCGGTGGAGCTCTCAACCAGATAAATTCTGGGCAAGAAGAATGTGGTCATCAATAAGCTGAGTCATTGAAACTAAATCCTGGGCACGGAGTGGTCTCCGCATCAAATCGTGGTGGACAGGCTTTTTCAGGTTTGGAGAAGGCCTATGTTAGACTGGGAAGGTTTGTGTTAGAACTCTCTTCAACTCGCTTCAGTAAAAAACCGGAGGTTTGCTGTTCGGTGGTCCCAGGCGCCTTCCAACACCTTTGGGATAACTTCAAGGTGTACACCTTCCCTCTGTTTTGCTGATCCGTCAAGTTTTGAATAGGGTAATGAGTTCTCGAAATCTCAGGATGACTTTGGTTGCTCCGCTGTGGCCGCAAGCAAAATGGTTTCTGGATCTTCTGCTCTTTCTGTTATAGGTTCCAAGAGAGATTCCCCCATGGTGGCAGCCTCTTTGCCAGCCTCATGTCAAAAGGTTTCACCAGTAAGTAGAATCCCTGTCTCTTTACGGATGGAGACTGTCAAGTGTCTCCTCTGAGCGAGAGGTTTTTCTCGGGAAACAGCAAGACATATGTCCAGTTGTCTCAGGAAGTCCTCTTCAGCTGTTTACCAGGGGAAATGGGCAATCTACTGCGAATGGTGTCATAAACGGGGTTTCTTTCCACTCAAAACCTCTGTTCAGCATATAGCAGATTTTTTGGTCTTTCTCAAGGATGAGAAAGGCCTTTCAGTTTCTGCTATCAGGGGCTACAGAGCAGTGTTGAGTTTGGTGTTATGTCTGAGAGATGTAGACATCTCTCTAACTTGGGAAATCTTTTTGTTCAGGGGCTTTGAGCAGACCTGTTCTCCAAGGGAACTCAAGCCTCCAGCATGGGATGTTTTGCTTGTCCTGAGAAGTTTCACTAGAGCTCCTTTCAAGCCCTTGTGTCGTTCATCCTGTCAGAGCCCTACGCTGCTATCTTAAAAGGACTCGACATCACAGACCTGGGTGTCGTAGGCTTTTAGTTGGCACTGGTTGGTCCAAGAAAGAAGTTTCCAGGAACACTTATTTGTTTTTGGATATGTGAGGCTATCAAGCAGGCTTATTTGTCTCTTGTTGGTTGTCACTGAGTTTATGCAGGCTAGAGCACATGATATCAGAGGTATAAGTTCTTCTCTGGCATTTAAGAAATATTTTGCTGTTCATAGGATTTTGAGTGCTGGTACTTGGGTCCAATCCACATTCACGTCATTTTACCTGAGAGATGTTGCCCACAGGTCTTTGGACACGTTGTCCTTGGGCCCTGTGGTGGCTGCCCAACAAATTGTGTAACTCACCCATTGCCCTTCCCCAGGCAATTACTTAGTGTGTGGAAGAGAGAATCACTGAGTTGGCTGGTATCTTTCTTTCTCTTTGTTCCTTTCTTCTTCCTACGGGCGGGTCAAGGAATAGACACATCATATGCTGGACTGGTCCGATACAGGTGAGTAAGGTAGTCATACTGCTAATTAGTTTGCTTTATTTATTTTTAAAATAATCAATCCCTCTATTCGGTAGCAAATACTCTGCTCTCTGGCAAGGGGCGAGTGAGGAGTAATAACAAACCCCTGTGAATATGGTTTGTCATTTGAATAGTAAGAATTTTCTTTAGTTCCCTGGATGCAATGAATCTGCTTATATATCATTGTATTGGAGCCCAGACGGCTGAGTTGTTAGATATCAGTTTATCTATCTTCTCACGGGCATTGTTCCACCTTCTTTAGAACCCATTCTTCTAAAGAGGTGGTGAGGGGGTTAACTCCTGGCTGGTTTAGGATACTTTTACCTCCCTCCAAGTATAAGTCTATCCTATTGTTAAGACCGAGGGTTTGTTCCTCATATGAGCAAATTACAAATTTTTAAATCAATTTGTATTTTTAATAACAAACCTGAGGTCTTAACATGTACTGCCCACTTCCAGCCGCCCCTCTCAATCTTTTATTATCTTCTTGGTTGGGGAAAGACTAAAGCGTCACGAGGTCCAATACACGGTCTCTGACCAGCTTTCACCTCGTACACACAGTCATTGCCAGATCTCACAGATTCTTTGCTTTACAATCTTTGATTGTTTTAAATGGTTAAGACTTCATGTTTGTTAGCTATGAAAAATACAAATTGATTAAAAAAAATGTGTCATTTTGGCTCACAAAGACTGTAATTACAATATACACCACCATGTAATTGAATGTATGAGATCAATGTATTTTACAGGTTTATAGTACCGATTTAGAGCCAACACCACTCTACGTCTTCAAAATTATTCCTGATGTTGAGAAGGTGGTGCTGCAAGATGAAATGATTTTTCTCTCAGATTCCATCTCTCGCAGAAGAATTACAATAATTTCTACATTCTTCTCTTCTTCCAAAAAGATTGATGGCACTGCAGTAAGTTGTAATGTAAATTGGTGCATATTGATTGTTTTAGTTTTTTCAATCCATATTTTTGGAGGCATTGAATACTGATTTTTGAAGGGATGCTACCTACATTGCATAGTGCCATGCCTGAAGGAATGTAGGTACCCCAGTGGCAGTTTTATCAGTTTTTTGTATTTTCTGTTGTCCCTGCTAGTAGCAGTTTTAGCACAAGATTGCAATGGATTATTTAATGAAAATAATAGGTTTTTCATTCATTTTTATGCATTATTGTGTAATTTTTCCTGTCTTCAGGGAAGTAAGGTGAATCCAATAATTCAAGAGATTGACCTTCCTGGAGATGAAGAGATAATAACAATGTTTCCTAGTCCTCCATTAGTGTTGTCTTCAGATAACAGCTCATCACATTCTGGAAGGTCATCTGTAATTGGGAGGTCAGCTAGAGAAGAGGAGGAAGAAGAGGAAGTAGAATTACCTACACATACCTGGCCTCATGGCTGTATGATTTTGACTACTGAAGCACTTTACATATGTCAACCTAGGTAAGATGAAGTATTTTGGTGAACTTTAATTGCTTTTTGGGATGAAATAAGATTGAAAATCACTAACTTTCTGTTAATAAAATATTAAAACTCCCTAAGTTTCTGTTGACAAATTTTCATCTAAGAGACCAAGTATTTAAGGCATGCTACTTAGATAGGTAATTAAAAGAATGTAGGAGTCTTAATTTTATTGCAAGTAACTGTAGGCCTAGGCCAACCTTGTAAGGATTTGGAAGTGAACTAGTTCTAAATTATTATTATATTTATGTTGTTTATAGTTATACATAGTACTTTTCCACTCATAACTTAAAGAAAAGAAAAGACTGTACATTGATTTTGAGGAAATTTGCATACTATATTATAATTGTTTGTTGCTTTACAGAAACAGTGTAGAGTCTTTATTCATGGATTTGGTGCTAAGAGCTGGTGATATTGATGGTGCAAACAAGTTAGGTGTTATATTTTCATTGGATCCAAAGCTGTTTGAACTTGCTGCTGATGTGAAACTGAGATCAAGAAATTTCAGTACAGCCATAGCTCTGTACAAACATTCAAGGGTAAGATAGAATCTTTTAGTTGATAGTGTAAAGACAAGTGAGAGTAATTCGTAGAAGTAAGAACAAATAAGATTATTAGTAGTAGTTTTGAGTAGTAAGGTAATTCCTTTTATTTAGGAATGTTATTCTTATCTAATGGAATGTCTTTTAGTAATTCTTCCTTTACTGATGTAGTAGAGTAATATACCCTCCTGCAGGTTTGTGTAATTTCTTCATTTTCAGCTGAAATTGTTATGCATAGTTTTTCTTGACTGAAGTGTATGTAATGTAATTTGTTGGAAATTTATATTTGTTCATTGATGTGTACTTCTTTCTGTATTAGCTATTTCAAAACTTAAGCAGAAACTTGTGTTTGCATTAGGTACAGTGGTACCTCGACATACGAAAGTCCCAGCTTATGAAAAATTCAAGTTACGAAAGCAAACACAAATATTTTTTTGCCTCTACATATGAATATAATTCAGGTTATGAAAGGTTGTTGCTGTAAAGTCCGGAGATTCGCCCGGACCACCGAGAACAATTTTAAAACTCGCACGCTGCCAACTGAGTAGACTCGCCACCATCCTCCCACTCTCCCATTGGTTCCTGATGCTAGTCACCGCCATAAAATCCTGCTCTCCTATTGGCCAGCATCTCTCCCATCGTGCTCTACGTAAAGGCGTTCTTCTTCTTTGCACCAGCGTTATTGGACACACACAGAATTCGTTCGTTCACATATACGATTTTGTTTGTTAACGTAAATTTGTGTTAGTGATTTCGTTGTACTACTTTATCGTGTTGTGTTAGAACTTAATTAGTATACTACATAACTTAATTACGTACAGTATAGTCATGGGTCCCAAGAAAGTTGCTGAAGTTCACGGAAAGAAGAGGATGCTCTTATGGAGACAAAAATGGAGATTATCAAGAAGTATGAAGCTGGCATGTGGTTGAGTGTGATCGCTAAGGAATACGGCCGAAATCCATCAACGATAGGCACCATCCTTGAGCAGAAGGAAGCCATCAAAGGAGCTACACCTTCCAAGGGCGTGACTGTTTTGTCCAACAAGAGGAGCCACATGCATGATGAGATGGAGAGGCTGCTTCTTCTATGGATTGAGGACAAAGAAATTGCTGGCGATACGATAACCGAGACGGCAATCTGCCAGAAGGCCAGCGCTATTTTTGGTGATTTGATTGCCCAGGCCGAAGACGACAGAGGAGAAGGGACATCGACGGCAACCCCAGACTTCAAGGCTTCTCGTGGGTGGTTCGAAAAATTCCGTAAACGGACTGGCATCCATTCGGTGGTGAAGAAATTGAAATTAGGTAAAATATAAAAAAGTAAAAAGAATTGTAAAAATCCAAAAAAGACAAAATAAATTTTATTTTAAGTTTTTTGTAAAGTTAAGTGTTACAGTTTTGTTAATGTGTTTTGTAAAGTTTAGTTTTTTCACCTCGCTCGAAAGGTAAGGTTCCACATTTTACTACGTACTCATGTATGTACGCACAGTATTTCTTGTATACCATGTACACTAATACACTTTATTTACAGGTATGTAGTACATATTAGTAGTATATTTAGTTCAAGTTAGGTATTGAATGGTCTAAATTGTTGTATTTCATTGTTTATTGGTCAGTTTAGCTTTATTATAAAATTTACTGGGGTGTTTTTGTAGGGCTTGGAACGAATTAGGCAATTTACATGTAAAATGCCATTCAAGATACGAAAAACTCAGGTTACGAAGGCCGCCTCGGAATGGTTTAATTTCGTATCCTGAGGTACCACTGTATTTGATTTTTATAGCTTTTCAGTTATGTATTTTTCTTAAGGGTAATTATTAGTAAAAGGATTTTGACGTAGGAAAAATCTATTTCTGGGCGATTGGTTCGTGTCGCCCAGCGAAATAATCCTTTAATTCATTATTTCTTAGGTAAATGATCTAACAAATACCAGAGAATAAACAAAATAAAGAAAAGGTCAGTATAACTGACTCGCTCACCCACGAGGAGGGTGTCGGTATGAACACTAGGGCGAGTGAGACCACTACCACGAACTTCTTGTCAATTAGAAATTTCCCACAACAAAATCCCTCAGGAAGAGAGCCGACCCACAGAACGGGGCAGCAACTATACTACTACTACAACCCACGCTTAGGTGACTGCCGCGCCTCTGGTGGCCATCCTGAAGTTAGCAATCAATCTTGAGCGAAGGGTTGGGAAGAGGTGGGATTTCGCTGGGTGACACGAACCAATCGCCCAGAAATAGATTTTTCCTGCGTCAAAATCCTTTTTCTGGGCTCAGTTCGTGTCGCTGCGCAAAATTGTACCAGAGAATTAGCACAAGATTGAAATAAAGAAGGTCTCAATAAAACTTAAAATTCAACTATATACTATAATTGTAACAAAATATTTATACAATTGTCCATACAATCTGGATAAAGAACAATACTTAAAAGTAACTTATAGCTAACTTATTTACAAAGTCTTACACCAGTTATAGGGTGAATTAGAAATAAACATGTATGTGACAATCATAATTTAAAACACACTAAGTAAGTATTAATAAAAATTAACAGTAATTGTAATAAAGCATGTGTGTGAGCAAACTTAAACTAAAAACACACCAAATAAGTTTCATAGATATCAATAATCAATACAATAACCATTGGTAATGGGGATGTGGCACCCTAGCATAAAAATAAGGGGACCACATCCTAAAGTTCAGTATGTACAATCAATTGTGGGTGACCCTAGCAAAAAAATAAGGGACACCCACTAAACCATCACAAGAGCAGCTAAGACTCAAGGGCAAACGTAGATGAACATGGTAGGCTAGACAAACTGTTTGCTGAGATAGGTAGAAAGGAGATCTGGATCTTCAACTAAACTACTGAGCAGAGTCAGGGGAAACTATGTTACCCGCTGCAACTGCTGAAAATTTTAGAGATTCCAAAGACTTGCTAAGTAGTGACGCTTAAATACTGTCGGCGATTTCCATCCAGTATATTTTTTCAAATCATCAAAATTCATATGTTGAAAGTCATTGATTGAGGTGGCTACTGCCCTGACATTGTGTGCCTTGGGGAAGGATTCAGGGTTAGCTTGCTTAATAAAGTATAGGATCTGTTGCCTAATACCTTTAATTGATAAAGTACCACCTTTTTCTCTTCTAAAGAGAGGACCCGAAGAGGATGAGGATGTCCTAGACAGAAAGGCTCGTAAGGTCGTTACTGGACAAAGAGAAAGATCTTGGGGAAGGGGTATAACCTTCCATGGTTCCCACCTCAACAAAGGATCCTCATTTTTTGCTAAAAAGCTGCGATCCGGAAAAAGCAGAACTTCTGAAGGAAGAAATTCTACATGACCCGCATCTCTGGATAACGCCGACAGTTCTGAAATTCTAGCTCCTGAAGCCAAGCTTAATAAAAACAATGTTTTTCTTAAGAGCATTATAAATGAACATGTCGTATTATTTGTATCCGAAGCCAGTTTTAGAACATCATTTAAGAACCATGACACTGAAGTAGGCCTTACTGAAGGTCTAAGTCTAGCACAAGCCTTGGGAATAGACAAAAAGTAAGAATCCGTTAAGTCTATGTTAAAACCCAATTGAAAAATCTTCTTCAAGGCTGACTTGTTTGTCGTAATAGTACTAGCTGCTAACCCTTTTTCAAATAAGGATCTGAAAAAGGATATAGCCGAATTGATTGTCATGATTTTAATGTCTGATTCCCTCAGGAAGGATGCCAACTTTTTAACTGCAGCGTCATACTGCCTTAAAGTTGAATCTCTTTTATCCGATTCCAGGAAAAGGATATTTCGTGGATCAATATTTGCATCTCTCTTGGCCGCAAACGTCATGAAGTCCATAAAGTTAGGGTTTTGAGAATTCCTGAGGAAGCGAACACAGTCTTCATTTGTACTGACTGGGAGAGTCTGGGATTGGGAATTCAAAGAGGACGAAGACCCAATTCCAGGATCAAGAGGTACCATTTGCTCTTCGGCCAGTCCGGAGCTACTAGAGCTACCTGACCCTTGAACGTCCTGAGTTTGTTCAGTACTTTCAGGAGAAGATTCACCGGAGGAAAGACATAAATCTTCTCCCAGTTGTTCCAATCTATGGACATAGGCCAGAGGGTCCAGGTTGGGAGCCACATAACAGGGAAGTTTGTGGTTCGTTTGAGATGCAAACAGATCAACTTGCAGGCCTGGTACCCTCCGGAGAATCCATTGGAATGAACTGTTGTCCAGTGACCATTCCGACTCCAGAGGAACTGAATGGGATAGAGCATCTGCTATGACGTTTCTCACTCCGGCCAGATGGGTGGAGGAGAGGTGCCAACTGAACTTATCCGCCAGGGAAAAGATGGCTGCCATGACATGATTCAGGTGTCTTGACTTGGAGTCTCCCCTGTTTATGCAATGAACTACCACTGCGCTGTCCAGAACTAACTTTATATGAGAGTTCTTTGGGGGACGTAACCTCTTCAGAGTCAGGAACACTGCCATTGCTTCCAATACATTTATGTGAAGCTGGCGGAATTGGGGTGACCATGTTCCCTGAACTTTCTTGAACTGAGAATATCCTCCCCAGCCGCTTAATGAAGCGTCTATGTGGATAGTGATTCCCGGAGGGGGAAACTGAAGGGCTACTGACATGGACAGGTTCTTTAACTTTGTCCAAGGGCGCAGACGATTCCGTAGAATCTGTGGTATTGTTGATAGCTTGTCCCTGGATCTGACATTTGCTCGCGAGCGCCAGATCCTGGTTAAGTCTTTCAGTTTGGCTTTCATCAAGATGTTTGTCACTGAGGCAAATTGGAGGGAACCTAGGATTCTTTCCTGGTTTCTCCTTGAAGCATATTTGTACTTTAGAAATTGTTTCACTGACTTCGCTATTTCTTTCCTCTTGGCTGATGGAATGGACAGAGTATGGGAGGATAGATTCCATTGGATGCCCAGCCATTGAAAGTTGGACTCCGGAGTGAGTCTTGACTTTGTCCTGTTTATCTGGAACCCCAGATATTCCAGGAATTGAATGACTTTCATTGTGGCTTTTCGACATTTCTCGACTGTTGGAGCCCAAATCAACCAATCGTTGAGGTACGCTACTACCATTATCCCTTGAGACCTCAGTTGTTGAACGACTACTTCCTCCAATTTCGTGAATACTCTGGGTGCTACATTCAGACTGAAAGGAACTACCTTGAAGGAGAATGGTTGATCTCCTAGTCTGAAGCCCAGGTAAGGGCGAAAGTGTCTTGCAATAGGGATATGATAGTATGCGTCTGTAAGATCGATAGAGGTGGTGACGGCCCCATGGGGAAGTAAGGTCTGCACCTGCGAGATAGTCAGCATTTTGAACTTGTCGCAGCGAATGGCCAAGTTTAAGCGGGACAAGTCTAAGATTACCCTTCTTTTTAATGAGCCTTTCTTTGGTACGCTGAACAAGCGACCCTGAAACTTTAATCTGTTGACTCTCGCTATTGCTCCTTTCTGGAGGAGCTCCTCCGCATACTCCGTCAGTTCTTTCGATGTAAGTTGAAGGAATGGTCTGGGTGGAGGGGGGTCCCCAATCCAACTCCAACCCAGGCCTTTTGACACAATGCTCTGTGCCCATTTGCTGAATCCCCACCGATGCCGGAAGAGAAACAGCCTCCCTCCTACCTTGGAGATCTCACTGCTGCTGGGTCGAGTGACCTCCACGGCCTCCACGGAAGTGCTTTCCCCTGTTGAGCGACCTTCCTGATCCTCTCTGACGAAAGGATCCCCTAGCTCTACCTCCCCAGGCGAACCGGTCATAGTGTTGGAAGGCTTGGCCCTCGAACACCTGGTTAAAGGCGGGGGAGACAGCGTAGGAGGTGGAAGGCTGAGCCTGAGGGGAAATCACGTAAATGGGTTGAGCCGGTGTCTTCGAGGTAGAAGGCTGGCCTGATTGAACAATCGGCACAGCTGACACAGCTTGGTTAAAGCGTTGAGGCTTCTTTTGATAAGGCTGGAATTGTTTAGCCTTTTTCAGCTTCTTGCCTGCTGCAGACTGATCTTGGCGCCTTTTAGCAGTGAGGCCCCAATGATCCTTGAGGCTCTGATTGAGCCTCGTTGCCTCATTTTGGACCTCCTTGACCATTGCTTCTGGAAAGAGGTCTGCCCCCCAGACGTTTGAGGAAAGCAGCTTATTCGGCTCATGCTGAATAGTTGCTTCCTGGAGGACATGCTTTCGACAATTAACTCTGGCTATCACAAACTTGTACAGGTCCGATTGGACCGTATAAGTCTGTGACTTGGTCAATAACTTGAAGAGCGGCTCTGAAGCGTAGGATATAGCCGCTACTTCTGTCATTGCCATGGTGTTCATCGACCTGGCAAGCCTAGACTTGGCCTCAAACTCAGCTTGAATAAGGCTATCAGGAAGTCTTGGTAGCTTCTCGCCGAACTGGTCCATGGCGCAGTCCGGTTTGAGCTTACCTGCCGAGAAGGTGTTTGGCAGATCCTCCCACAAATCTCCGAGCGAAGGGAGCAAAGGAGAAGTGGGATCTGCTTCCCTTAACTGAGGTAAGGGTTCTCCCTTCAGGCCAGCTGGGATGGTGACAGTGGCGATCTTCGTTAAGAAGGGGAGAGGAGCCTCTTCCTCCATCGTAAAGATGGTGAAGGGGCTCTTGAAAGCTTGAATCCTGGTGTTCGAGCAGTCCATCTCCTCTAGACACCGAAGCCACTCCCTTTGAGCCTGGTCCCGGGAGTACAGCACTGTCTCCCTCGGGACCTTATCCTCCCTAGTCATAGCTGCCTCTGTTAGTCTGGCGTAGCCAATGAACGGTGGTTGAAGGTTCTCCGGATAAAACTCGAAGTCTTCAATCCTTCGAGTACCGCACTCCAGGATGGAGATGAGTTCGTCCTGGAAAGGGGCGTATGAAGCCACTCTCCAGGGGTTGTTCATTGAGAACGGAGGCAGAAAATCGTGGGGAGGAAGCTGAACTAGACCAACACCAGGTGCCGGAGGAGTAGCTTGAGGGGCCTGGTTAAACCCGGATATTATGTTCTCCTGTGTCGTGATCCTGTCGGATAACTGGGAGAACATCTGCTCCATACTGTTCCTCAAAGAGCCTACCAAGTCCCCCATCCGCTGCATCATCCCAATGGAGAAAGCGTTGAGATCAAAGGCCGGAGCCGATGCAGAGGTGGAAGGGTAACTCGGTAGAGGTACCTCAGGAGGAGGAGAGACCGTTGACTCCGCCGGAGTACGGGGCCTCTCCTTGGAGGACTTGCTCTTGGAGGACCTAGAGCCTGAAGCAGAAGATTTACCCTTCTCTGCTCCGGGATTTGAAGCCGAAGACTTACGAGACGATGACGCCGACGAAGTCTTTTTGGATGACGACGACGCCTTCGTTAGGGTTTTCTGCACTCTGTGCCCCTTCACCTTGGGTTTCACAGAAGCGCTAGGCGTAGAATACTGGAGCTCAGCTCCTGTAAAGCCTTGGAAGGAAGCAGTAGAGATAGCGGGAGAAGAAGATCCAGAGGCGCCCAAGGGAAGCCCTTGAGCGTCCAACGTACCTACCTCGACCAACAGGTCGTCTACACCTACCATCGGTTCCACATTCAGGTCCAACGTCGCGACTTCCGCTGAGATATCCTGGCCTGGTTCCTTCATGCATGCGGCGACCTGCCGCTGGATTGCCGTCATCGTCGGGGCTGCCTCCGCCGGGTCGACGTACCCCGTCGACTTGCCGCCGGGGAACAGCAGGACAGCCATCCTCTTTTCTAGAATGTAGGGCTGTCCCTTGGCGGCGTTCTTGCCGAAGCCGCCGACCCAAGCCCTCTAAGTTGCAAGGGCGGTCTCTCTAACAGCGGCAGCCTGTAAGAGAGGGTTTCTATTAGTTTTTAGTTTAAAGTTGAGGTTCAACCTTAGACTAAAATAGAGCCTTAAGCCTACAAATTTTGGGCATATATTTCACAAAATATGGAGAACTTAAGCTTAAAAGACATATTTGAAACTTAAACTTAAGATATAATCCAGTATTTACATGCTATATATACAGCTGGAAATACTTACCCCGTCCAAAAACTGACTCACAAGATCATAGCAGATCGTACACGTTTCGTGGAACCAGACCTGCAGATTCCCGTGAGGAGTCGCGCACGGAGCATGGGACCTGCAGACTTCATGTCCACAGGGGTCCTGGAGCACGGCGTTGCACCCTGGGTGCTCACAGTTGGTAGTCTGTAAGTGGAAGGATACATGAGTATCATTATAACACTTACAGGGCTACTCTAGAACTCCGTTGCATGCCGGAGAGTGAAAAATTTTTGGGCATAACCCCTCCCCTACCGCCTTAATAGGCATAATATATAGCTCCGGTGTGAGCCGAAGTAGGAAACAGAGGGCAAGGGAGGGACCCAGCTTAAGATAACTTATCAATAACTTATGATTAACTTAAGCATAAAATAGCACAAAATTCCGGAAGACGATTCCGAATCGCGGTGGTGTCCGTCTCCGCCGGCTGCGCCGGAGAGACGGGATGGTTAAGGTAAAAGAGACCGACTGTACGCCCGAGGTCCGCCAGTAGGCGGGGTACTAGCTCCCTCCCTCGCAATCGACGGGGCTCCGGGAAGAAAACAGAGAACCGACATCATGGGGAGGGGGCGAGAGGGCGAAACAGAACTTGAGCCTACAGCGGAGCAACGGAGCAACAAAGGACGGGGGAGGCCAACCCCCCCACTTCGCCACAACGGAGCACCGTGAAGCAGAGAGACAAGGTCACTCCCAGTCCAGTGTCTGTCCAGCCTCCCCTACTCCCTCCGCGTAGGGAGAGAGGGAGACAGGCCCGGGTGGAGCGAGCAAGGACAGACCTCCCTCCCCCCAACTCTATGGGAGAGCGGGAGGAGGGCAGGGTGACTGGGACGGGCGTCTGGCTGTACCGCGATCACAGGGTGACCACGGTACGATAACACGATATAAACAACGAAATCGATAGCCTAGGTTAATGCAACCAAACTGATCAGCAAGATGCAACAACTGATGCAACAAAACTGATAGTAAGGAAGCAACAAAACTAATGGGGACCATGAGACCATAAACCTAGGCTAAGATAACGTACCAGACGCCCTAGGCTAACCAAAACCAGATAAAATAATTAAAATAAATAAAATAACACAAAAGCGGGGGAAATAAATATAGGAAGAGAAAAAGTCCAGGAGTGTACGACTAACCCGAAAGAAAGTCTACCACTCAAAGCTAGCCTGGGCCGATACTAAGAGCTATGGCTAGGGTCTGGATGGAAGAGATAATGCCTACGTAAGGTATAGAAAGACATGCATGCATGACATAAAACCAATGCAGGCTAGATCCCCTAGCAAAATAATAATCATAAAAAGGTCTAGAGACGTACAGAATAAAGGGAAGGTTCCAGGTATGGGAGACCGAGAACGAACCCGCCACGAGGCAGAACAATGCCGCCATGCTTCCGACCGAGAATCTGTATTTATACCTAAAAAACGGCAAATACTGACTCAAGAAAGGAATGAACTAAATAGGAACCTTTCGGAATACTTAACTTAGCTGATGCGATGGCTGAGCATTCCATAATGGCGGAAAATCCTCAAAAAGGGCACGAAAAACACAGCAAGAAAAAATGCGGCGTCTCGTAGACCTCTAACTTAAAGGATGGCCACCAGAGGTGCGGCAGTCACCTAAGCGTGGGTTGTAGTAGTAGTAGTTGCTGCCCCGTTCTGTGGGTCGGCTCTCTTCCTGAGGGATTTTGTTGTGGGAAATTTCTAATTGACAAGAAGTTCGTGGTAGTGGTCTCACTCGCCCTAGTGTTCTGTTTATACCGACGCCCTCCTTGTGGGTGAGCGAGTCAGTTATACTGACCTTTTCTTTATTTTGTTTATTCTCTGGTATTTGTTAGATCATTTACCTAAGAAATAATGAATTAAAGGATTATTTTGCGCAGCGACACGAACTGAGCCCAGAAAACAGATTTGATTTTCAGGTATAAATTCTTAGTAGTAATTTCCATAGGAAGATGCAGATGAGGGTTCAAGTGAAACTGAAGTATGCATTTTTAGCATAATTTTTTCATCTTTTACAAGATGTTATACCCATTCACAAAGTTACTGCACCTTTCAAAAATTATGTCCCTTTAGAAACTTTTTAATTTCTGAAGTACTAGTGCTACAATTAGTATGTTTTTATGCATTTAAGTATAAAATTGGTATGGGAAGTTTGTGTGCAGTAGACCCCCCATATTCGCGGGGGATGGGTACCAACACACACACATCCGCAAATAGCTTAAATCCGCGATTACTTGAAACCCCTGTAAAAACACTTAGAACGGCCTTTTTTATAGAAAAAAAAACTAAAAATGCTTATACCTGAGTATTTTAATACTTTTATCACAAAAAGTGCATCTAGTCATGAAAATGATAGGAAAATGCAGTAGTTTGTGAATATTTCTCAGTGAAAAATATCTTGAATAGGCGAATTTTCCACGAATAATGTGTATATATGATCCATAGAAAAATCTGCAAATAGATGTGATACAAAGGTAGTACATAACCCTCTTACGCCGATTGGACGTATTAAACGTCGAGTCAAAATATCTCCCGTATGCCGATTGGACGTATCATACGTCGGCTCAAAAAAGTTTTTTTAAAAATTCGCGGAAAAATACTTATAGACCTACCAGCCAAAAACTTTTGAATCACACGCCTTGGGGGATGCTGGGAGTTCACGGATCAAGGCGTTGTTTTGTTTACAATCGCTACGCAGGCGCGCAAGCGCGAATTTCTTTCTTATCGCACTAAAAAGTATCAGTGACACATCTCAAAAATTATTCCGTCACTTTGACATAATTTTTGAACTATTTTAAATTATCCTTTACATGAAGTATTATATATGAAAATGTGCGCAATTTCATGTAAAATACAACGAAAAAATACTCATGATTGTAGCTTTTATCAGTTTTGAAATATTTTCATATAAATAACGATAAGTGCAAAAATTTCAACCTTCGGTCAACTTTGACTCTACCGAAATGGTCGAGAAACGCAATTGTAAGCTAAAACGCTTATATTATAGTAATATTCAATCATTTGCCTTCATTTTGCAACAAATTGGACGTCTCTAGCACAACATTTCGATTTATGGTGAATTTATGAAAAAACTTTTTCCTTACGTTCGTGCGATAGCTCTTCCGATAAATTTTTTCATGCGATTGTCCTAATGTTTGCACCCTTTTAAATTTGCCGTTACATAAAGTTTAATATATGGAAATGTGCAAAATTTCATGCACAATACAACAAAAAACAACCCATGGTTGTAGCTTTTATCAGTTTCGAAATATTTTCATATAAATAACGTTAAGTGCAAAAATTTCAACTTTCGGTCAACTTTGACTCTACCGAAATGGTCGAAAAACGCAATTGTAAGCTAAAGCTCTTATATTCTAGTAATATTCAATCATTTACCTTCATTTTGCAATGACTTGGAAGTCTAGCACAATATTTCAATTTATGGTGAATTTATGAAAAAAAAAAAAAAATTTTTCCTTACGTCCGCGCGGTAACTCTTCCGAAAAAATCAGAATTTTTTTTGTGCGATTGTCGAAATATTTGCACCATTTAAAATTAGCTGTTACATAAAGTTTTATATATGAAAATGTGTGCAATTTCATGTAGAATACAACTAAAAATGATTGAAGGTAGTAGCTTTTCTCTTTTTTGGAAATATTTGCATATAAATCACGATAAATATAAAAAAAATCTCGTTCGGTCAAATTTGACTCTACCGAAATGGTCAAAAAACGCAATTGTAAGCTAAAACTCTTACGGCCTAGTAATATTCCGTCATTTTTCTTCATTTTGAAACAAATTTGAAGTCTCTAGAACAATATTGTGATTTATGGTGAATTTTTGAAAAATATATTTACCTTCACTCCCCGCGCCGATTCGCGGCTGCAAGTCTCCGAAATACGTACATTGCATTATCCTAATATTTGCTCCTTTTCATATTAGCTGTTTTATAGAGTTTCATATATCAAAATGTGCGCAAATTCATGAAGAATACAATAAAAAATAAGTGAAGGTTGTAGCTCTTTCCATCTCTGAAATATGTGCATATAAAAATATATATTTATAAAAATTTCGACATTCGGTCAAATTTAACTCTTCCGAAACGGTTGAAATCTGCAATTCTAATCTAAAACTCTTACAGTATCATAATATTAAATCATTTGTCTTAATTTTGAAACAAATTGGAAGTCTCTAGAACAATATTTAGAATTACGGTGAATTTTTAAAATAAAATTTTTTTACGTCCGCGTGTTACGAATTCGTACATCATTTTGTGATAATATTTTTCCGGTGTTGCTTTTATTGTTTTACTATGTATTATATATCAGAATTATTGCAATTTAGTGTACAATACAACGAAAAAAAGTAACTCGTTAGCTTTGACCGTTTTTTGCACAGCGTGATTTGAATACAATTATCTATGATTTTTTTTTTTTCGCTACCATATCTCGCATTATTTACATATGATAATGATATTATTTTTTATTTCTGATGATTGCATACTAAACTTCAGGCAATGATAAAAAAAGGAGCCAAAAATGAACTCTTAATCTTTAAAACTAAGCGCGCTGCGATTTTTTGAAAAAATTATTTTTTCCGCTTCCGCGCTCACTCCAAACCGGCGCCGGCATACAGGAGAGGTTTTGATTTTTAGGGCTTCGGCGTAAGAGGGATAATTTGCAAAGTGTTCGTCATTAGGACCTCGCATGATCATGAGACGAGATTGTTCAGTCAGGCTGGGTTGATAAAATGAATTTGTTAAAACATATCATAGACGTAACTAAGAGTTGTCGTTCGGTTAAAATTACTTTCGTAACCCTGGAGAAATGTACATGAAGTATGTACGTATTTCTCTCTCTCTCTCTCTCTCTCTCTCTCTCTCTCTCTCTCTCTCTCTCTCTCTCTCTCTCTCTCTCGTAGTTAGCCCTCACAATACTTGATTGTAAGTTCATTGAATTTTACCTTTACCCACTGCAAAGAGTATGTACATAACTATATACATGTTTTCTTTATTTTATTGAATTGTGTGACGTATGAAGTTTACCTAGTGGTGTAAAGAAAACTAAATTGACTTTGTGAGGGAAAAAGAAAATGGCATGCCATGAATTATGGGTAACGTTAGTATACGTATGTATGAAACTGTACGTACGTATGTAGTAGTTACTGTAGCTCTATTTTTATGTCAACATTTATTTCTTATAAAAGGGTTATGTATTAAATTAACTTTTGAATGAAATCACGGTATTATTAATTTAATTTGAAATTTAGTTTAATACTTTTGGAGTATGATTAGGGTCTTATTTAGTGTTTAAACGTTAGAAATAAGCATTTATTACCACTTTTAGTGAGTGACCATACCAAACTTACGTGGAACTTCACCTTGCGTGAGGTATTCCGGAACCTAACCTCACGCAAGTTTGAGGTATTATTGTAGTTACAGGTAATATGTGAATTAATATACAGTTGTAAGCTTACAAATTATTTCATTCTAACTTGAAATCAAACTCATCTGCCATTATTAAAAATAGGAAACAACCTATTGGTGAAGGTAATTACAAAGAGGTGAAGTAGAAGTTCGGAGTTGGTGTGTCTTGTAACTGAATATTTGCTCATGGAATAGAGTAAGGTGTAGATTTGGTGATAAAATATTTCCCAATATAATACGAGTATGGTACCTCATTTGTCCAACATTCTTTTTTTTTCCAAAATTTGTATGAAATTTTGTGCTTTTGTCAAACAAATACTCGTACTTTGACTTGACTGATTGTCTTGTTTATATGTGGCCTGCGAGAAAAACTTTATTAACATTTTTTTTTCTTTACAGTATATAGGTAATTTAATGGTAACCATATTCAACAAAATAGATAAAATAATAATGCTTTTCACAATAAGATTTAACATAAAAGATGAACAAAATCATTTCAACATGGTGACACACACCTGACGTGAGATAGAGGGATGGAGTGTTTATATTTTTGAGGAGAGAAGGAAAAGAGCCAGTAAAAACATTACTATATGTACTTACAAGCAGTAACAATCCACATAAAAAAAATATGTAAATGAAAGGATTATCACAATTGTAAATTTAACGTAATGATACACTATGAAAACAATCAAATATACAATACATACAGTAACCATGAAAAATCAAGAGTGCCTTACTTGTGGAATGCTTGGGATTGGACTGCGTAAGACGGTAGAGAGGAGAAGGAGGGGATGTTGGTGGGTTATTGGGTGTGAGATGGGTTTCTACTTCCCTCTGACTTCCCAGCTCCTTTTGGAATATTTTTCTCTTTCGCTACACTTTGCCTGTTCCTTTCACCTACACTTGATTTGACCAAATAACTTTTTTTTTATGTCAATTTTTTCTAGCACTGTAAAAGTAACTCATCCCCACATCATGTAACACATTAGTGCTACGTTCAGCTTCTGCTCACCTTGGATAGTTTGTTTAAACTACTACTTGTATAAAGTTATTTGATCTCGCTTTCCATTTCTTACTTACATCCTTTACTTATTATTTATTTGTTTGCAAAATTCATTGTCGCCCATGTCTTCAGATGAGGAGGATGTAGTACAGGATTCCTTGCCTTCATTGTCCTGCTCGTCCTTGTTAGATATTTTCTTGATAATTTCCCGGAGTTTCCATGCTTGCCGCATTGTTATCTCCTGCTTCGACTTTCCTTATGAGGAAACTTCCTGCGGACAACTCAAACCTCCCAAAGTTAGTGCTCTCTTCTTCCACAAAGAAGGTACTAAGAGAGGGTGGTTAGACATCTGGTTGACCTCTTGTAAATTGGTGAAGAGAAGTTACCCCTTTTACGCCACCGGAGAAGCTCGTTTTCTGGGAGTTTCTGCCTCCTTCCTCCCAAGGGACTTCTCTAGGCTGGTCGATGCAATACATTGGGCCGCTTTTTCTTTAGCCAAAGTAATGTTCTACTCCCCCAGACTAGACCACTTGACCAGGAACCTGTTTAAGATTTTTGAAGTGAATAGTTTCTCAACTGGACTATTGGAGCGTTGTCTAAAAAGATTGAGAACTTGGAAAATTTTGCGACAGACTGGTTGGGCATACTGTCGTGTTCTGACAAGGTGGTAAGAGATAGTTCAACAGAACTAAAATCTCTTTTTACGTGTGTTTAAAAAAAAAAAAAAAAGTTGTGGTGCTTGTTCTCCACCAAAGGGGTGACCACTAGCCAGAAGTTGGTGCTCATGTTCTCGTTGTTGGACAAATCTCACCTGTTCTGGGGGACTTGGCTCAAGAGATTTTGTCGTTACAGAAGAAATCCACCAACAATCTTCTATCGCAGTCCACAAAACAGCCCAGGGACTCCTCTGCCTTTGCAATGAATATCCTTTTCTCCTCTCCAACCTCAGCCCTTTCTTAGAGGCAGACAGAGAATACAACAGAGACCTCGCGCTAATCTATGACCCCTCTCAAGATCTATCAAGAAGTCGACCTTCGGGCCAGCAACCAGAAAATGTGGATTTTGTCTTAGGTTCTTCAGTAGGGGTCAGACTGCTCCTCATTTGGAAAGAATGGAATTGAAGAGGTGTGGAAACTTGGGTATTCAAAGTGTGGAAAGAAGGTAGGTTACTCCATTTTTTTAAGGATAACCCTCTTTCAGCCGAGTTGCCAATTGTATTACTCCTTACTTGGCGAACTCGAGAAATTTGTGACCCTCTCTCTCAAGAAGTAGGAGCCCTTGTATGCAAGGGAGCAATAGAGTTAGTCGAGGGTCAAGATTCAGAAAGGTTTAACAACCGACTCTTCTTAGTCCCCAAATCATCTTGGGGCTAGAGGCCCGTCCTGGACATCAATACCCTGAATTGGTTTATTCTGAAAACAGAATTTCGCATGGAAATTAATTATTCGGATATGTTGGGCATCTGTTAAGGGGACTGAATGCTTCCCCTTGATATGCATGATGCATACTTTCATGTCCCAAATCATCCGGACTCCAGAGAGTTTCTACAATTTCTTTTCAATGGAAAGTTCTCCAGGTTTGGGCCCTGTGCTTCGGCCTGTCCACGGCCCCACAAGTTTTTAGTTAGATCCTTGCCCCTCTCAGCAGTTGGCTTCACCTTCTCAGCTTATATAAACATATCCTTCTCTTTGAATGACTGGCTTCTCTGGTCTATGTTGAGAGAGGTGTGTGTGGAGGATTTAATGAAAAATCTTCGCCTGACGAAAGAGTTAGGGATTTTGATAAACATACATAAGTCACGGACGACTCCCATAAACATACATAAGCCAAAGATGACTCCCACTCAATGTACAGGCAGTCCCGTATCAGCGGTTTCTGTTAATGGCGATCCGGTTTGCACCATAAAATCGGTGATTTATAGTGCCATAACAGGCCGGGTTTTGGTTAATGGCACCATAAGTTGCCAATTATAAAGTAATAGCACCATAAGGTGCTGATTATAGAGTTAAGGCACCATAACGTACCCAAAAGAGGCACAATTAACTGAAAGTCAGCGCCATAAGTCGCAGGGTTTCGGTTAATGGCAGTTTTCACTTATCAGCACCACGCCGAGAACAGAACCCCCACCGATATCCAGGGGCTGCTTGTATTCCCTATTTGGGACTGATTCTGGACTGACTTTTTGGGTTTTTCACCCCCTCAGAAGAGTTGCTGCCTGCTCTCAAACTGTCAGAGTTCCGTTCTCCTCAATCCTGTTCAGCGACTCATTGAACAAGTCCCTTTGGGGACTCGCCTCAGTTGAGAAGTTCATGAAGTTGGGCAGACTTCATAAAAGGCTGTTGCAATTCTATCCAAGAAAGAACTGGAGTAAGAAGACCCAATTAAACTCCTTCATTTTTTCTGTCATGTTGGAGATCAAACAGGATCTTCGATGGTGGTTGTACGAAGAATGACTTCAGGAATGGAAGTCTCTTTCTTCCGTTGAGGCCTGACCTAGACTTTTACCCCGGTGCTTCAGACCAAGGGTGGGGCCCCCCATGTTGTGAGGCAGAAAGTGTCAGTGATGTGGTCGGAAGTTATAAGAAACTCCCACATCAACGTAAAGGAACTAGTAAAGGCCATTCATCTGGGTCTCCAGCCATTCCCTACCCTAGTTTGCGGCAAGACAGTAAAGATACTTTACAACAACACGACTGCTCTCTCATACATTTGAAAGCAGGGTGACCCACTTGTCCTCTCTTTAGGAGGTGGCAAAGGAACTTCTGCTCTTGGCAGAGCAGAATTAGTGACTTGACGACTCAATTTATCCAAGGGAGGATGAATGTTTTAGCAGACAGCTTGAGTTACCTCAAACAATTCCTTCCGATGGAATGGACCCTGGATCCTATAGTTTGCAATAATCTATGGAGGTTGTGGGGCACACCATCCATAGACCTGTTTGAGATTTCAAGAAATCACAGACTTCTTCGCTTCTGTTCCCCAGTCTCAGACCCTCTTGCTTGGAAGACAGATGCTATGCTTCTACATTGGACTGGTCACAGTGTTTACACCTTCCCTCCCTTCAGTATGACCAGGGAGGTTCTCAGCAAGCTGGCTTCTCACCAGGATGTCTCGATGACCTTAGTTGCTTCTTTTTTCCAAGGAAAGAATGGTTCCCAGACCTGCTGCAACTACGTATTAGTGGACTTCCCCAGGCTCCTGCCACAAAAATGGTCACTTCTCAAACAGCCCCACTTCCTAAGGTTCCACCAAGGATTGTCCCCCATGGCTATGACAGGTTACAGACTGTCAAGTGCCTCGTCAGAGCACAGCGGTTTTCAAAGCAAGCTGCAGAAGCCATTGTGAGATGCAGACATCCTCCATCTAACAAGTTGTACTAATCCAAGTGGTCAGTTTTCAGAGGATGTTGTAGCTGCCATAACGTCTCTTCCTCTGAAACATCTATAAGTCAGATAGCAAATTTCTTGCTATACCGGAGGACCTCCAGGAAACTTTCTACCTCAACTATCAAGGGATGTAGGTCAATGCTTAGTTCTTTTTTAAGCATTGAGGCCTAGATCTGTCCTGACCAGGACCTAAGTGACATCATAAAGTCTTTTGATTTTGTCAAGCAAGTGAAATTAAGTGCTATCTCCTGGAATTTAAATGTAGTTTTAAAATTGCTCTCAGGTCCACCCTATGAACCACTTCGCTCCATCTTTTTGAGGAACTCAACCAAGAAAACCCTCTATTATGGTGGCTTTGGCAATAGCCAAACATATTAGTGAAATTCAAGTGATCGACAAGTGAGTTGGATTTTCACAAAGAAATACAGTTTGCGCTTTCGCTCTTGGATTCATTGTCATGAATGAGAACCCCTCTACCCCTTGACCCTGTTTAATGGACATTCTTGGGCCAGAGGAAGAGGAGAGGCTTCTTTGTCCAGTAAGAGCCCTGAGGTACTAACTACCGTCAGAGAACAGAGAAGATTAGGGGTCCTTCGAACCACCTCTGGTGTTCAGTAAAAAATCCTTCTTGTCCTATCTCCAAGAATGCTCTCCTTTTTTGAGAAGCTTGATTACAGAGTCTCATTCCCAGATTTAGAAGGAATTATTACTGATACTCAGGGCTGTCGCAACCTCTTGCATTCAGACATAATGTCTCTCTCAAGTATCCTACAATCAACCTTCTGGAAGTGCAAGTCTGTCTTCACTTCACACTATCTCAAGGACATGGAAACTATTTTTGAGAATTGCAGCACATCAAGACCTTTATCCATGGCTGGCCTGGTGTTGGGAGAGGAAGCACAGGGGGTCTTCTGCCTTCTACTTTCCCTCGCCTGGAAGTAAGGTGTTGAATTTTTGGGAATACTGGAGGCTCACTACAAAGTCCCCACTTATGTAGTGGCGACTCTGGGCTGTACAGCCATGCTCACTACAGGTCAGGAGGAGCACTGACCAGAGGCAGTACCTATCTGCAGTGTTCCCTTGACAGTTAAGGAAACGACAAGCATTGTCTCAATGCTGACAACTGTTCTGTCTGTCATTACCTTGTTTAATGTTTTAGGATAGAATATATTCATGGATCCCACCTACTTTCAATGTGGGATCGGCTGTGTAATTAGTTGGTAAGTTACTTATATAAAAAAGACATTTTTACAGTTTTATAAGCAATATAAAAAAAGACTACAGTAGTACCTCGAGATACGAAAGGCTCTACTTACGAAAAACTCGAGATACAAAAGCCAATGCGAAAAATTTTACTGCTCTACATACAAAAAGTTTTCAAGATACGAAAGGTTGTTGCTGTAAAGCCCCGAGATTCGCCCAGACCACCGAGAACAATTTTAAAACTCCTGCGCCGCCAACTGAGTAAACTCGCCACCATCCTCCCGCTCTCCCATTGGTTCCTGATGCTAGTCACCCCATAAGGTCCTGCTCTCCTATTGGTCAGCATCTACCCCTTGTGCTTTAAGTATTCTATTGGTAAAAGGTTGCTGTAAATTGAAAAACTTATTCATGCAATACATTTAATAAAAAAAAACATTAGGTAAGGATAGAATAAAGAATAGAAATGAATGGTTATTATACTGTTTGGTAGTTTCAGTAGTTGACGAGAGATAATGAAAATTTATGGCTTACTGTGTAAAGTGATTGCTTGTCGATCGTTCGATACTCGTAAGTGCTGGATGTAAACAGACGTTTGGAAGCTTTTTTTTGTTTGTTTATTATAGTTAATGGTTACTTAATAATTATTTGAAATGAGTACATGCAATACATTTAATAAAAAAAATAGTGAATTAGATATCATAAAATATAAAATAAATCAGACTGCCAACAAATACGTATTTTTAGAATTCTTCTTCTGCTTTATTATTACGTTACGTATACGTATGTTTCATTATAGCTGTCAGTAACTCGGTATCTCCATTAGGTAAAGATAGAATAAAGAATAGAAGTGAATGGTTATTATACTGTTTGGTAGTTTCATTAGTTGAAGAGAGATACTAATGACAATTTATGGCTTACTGTGTGCTAGGAAAAATGATTGCTTGGCAATCGTTCGATACTCGTAAGACGGGTAAGAGCTGAATGTAAACAATCGATTGGAAGGTTTGTTTTTTGTTTGTTTTGTGTATTATAGTTAATGATTAATTAATAATTATTTGAAATGAGTACATACTGATTATTTATACATTTTATTGGCATATTCTAAGCTTTTAGCTCTTAGGTTTAGATATCAGAATCATAGACTAGGCTACAGTAGCAACCGCTAACATAGGCTAGGCTTATTGCTAAGGGACATAGTATGCTAAAGTCCTAATAAAATGGGGTTGAACATTACATGCAGTTGAATATTACTCAAGTATGTACAGTATTGCCTTTTTGGAGTCATATTTCTTCCGTTGGATCGGCGTTGTAACCCTAGAACATGTGTTTTAGGCCTGAAAATATAATGGAATAGCCATTTTACATGTAAAATGTGTTCCAAGATACGAAAAACTCATAATACGAAGGCCGCCTCGGAATGGATTAATTTCGTATCTCGAGGTACGTACCACTGTATTATGATAAAACTGTTTTATAAGCAGTCCCCAGTTTTTTGCAGGATAAATGGGGTTCAGTTGTGACGGCTTGATGATAAACAAATATTGTCGATAACCAAAAATCAGCAGTTTTTGGTTGTTATCAGCATTGTTAACCAGCTAATGGCAACTCTGTAGGTGTGCATTGGTGCCAATAGTACAGTCAAACCCACCCCCCACTATTCGTGGACTTATGATTTGCACTCTCCTCTTCATGGACTTTTCTGTGGACTGTATACAGACAGTCCCTGGTTACCATTGGTATCGCTTACCGTCATTTCGGTTTTACAGCGTTTGTTTAATATATTCATAACTGGGTTTTACTCTCCTTAGGGTTTTACTGCACCATTGTCTGGTTATCAGTGGCTTAGGCTAAGTGGCGAGACCGCCTCATAAAATACAACCATAACGAATATGCATCTTTTCCTTGGCACTTTTAAAAAGTTATCCTTTACTTTGCTGTATCCAAGGATACTGTATGTAGTCATATATTACTATAGTATTATAAAATGCAAGCAAGCCAATCATGTTTTGGTTTGGGAAAATCAGCTGAGGGCAGAAGTAAGATTATTTTGCTGTATTTAACTCAGTCCAGAGCAATTTTCTTGCTTCTATTTAGTGCAAATTAATCTCTAGAAACTCAATTCATATGTGACAAGGTTATTTTTTGTTATAAGATATGTTTCGAAGTTGAAATATGGCTTAAATAAGTCTTGTTGTGAACGAGACATAGTTTTTTTTTTTTTTTTTTAACAGACGGTGCCATTGTCTAGTTATCGGCACTTAGTCTAAGCGCCAAGAGACCCTCATAAAATACAAACATAACAAATAAGTATCTTTTCCTTGGCTCCTTTAAAAAGTCATCTTTACTTCACTGTGTCCAATGATACTGTACGTGTAATGAAAATTACATAAAAATGGAAATGTAATCCATTTCCTTATTAAAAACATAGCTGTGCTCTGTATAATAGGTCAATGGGGGAAAACTCCCAAAAATAGATAGTCCGTTCAGGATGTGCATGTTGCTAACGTATCATAACCACAGACAAACAAACGAACATCCTTCCCAGGGACTGGTATGTCAAACCTGGCTCTCATGAGAACCAAAGTAAACTGTGTTGTCATCAAGTGACCCACATATCAAGGATGTGTTCATCTGTCCAATACCATTTCCTTCCTGAGAGAAAACATTGTTAACTTTGTATCACGGTTCTAAGTGCAAGTACAGTAGAGACCCGGTTCACGACCGTATTAGAACTCGACATAATCGGATTTCGCCACTAAATTTCCAATAAACTTTGTATCTGTTTTCAACCAAAAAACCAGTTTCCGACCCCCGACCATATGATGTTTGTAAACAAAACTGTTTCCGCCAGCCGCCGCTTGTTGGCGTCATCCAGTGCTACCAAATGTAGCATAATTTCATGTTTTTTATCATAATTTGACCCAAGAATTGGAGCTTAGCATAATTTCTTTCACACTTAGGGTTCTAGTACAATTTTAGAATGTATTTTCACTAAAATTTTAAATAAAATGCAGAAAATTCCTCAATTTCATACACAGCTATAGTGAATATATGTATCTTCATAGTGAAATTGCCTCAAAAGCAGCACTAACAAATGAGTTAATTGCTAAGTTTGAACCCAACTAAGGAATATTAAATTTTGTGAATATAAATAAATACCCACAGTGGCATGGCAAACGATCAGTAAAGTGTTAATACTGTTTTTTCTTCATGAGTAAAGAATTACTTTTTTCCTTTTTTAAGTTTTATTTTTTTCAGTAGTTATCAAAATTTTAATTATGTCTGAAGTGATTTTCACACAATTTTCAAGTATTTATTCATTGTGTATGTG
>NC_087205.1:58204162-58273175 GCF_015104395.2 Macrobrachium nipponense
TTGTGTATGTGATCTGTTAAAGAAAAATGGTGTTTCAATGGCATGATAATGATCAAGTAATAAGTACGTATGTTTTTCTTCTTGAGTAGAGACTGGTTTGTTTGTTTACCTTTTTTTTATTTTAATTTTTCAGTAAATATCAAAATGTTATATTTGAAGTAATTTTCACACATTTTCAAGTATTTATTAATTGTGTGTGTGACCTGTTAAAGAAAAATGGTTCTCAGTGGCATGATAATGATGCAGTAATAAGTAAAATTTAATGTATGACACTTACCTGGCAGGTATATATATAGCTATATTCTCTGTTCCACCTGGCAGAAATTTTCAAAACTCGCGGCAAACGCTAGTAACCTATTAGTAGTTCAGGCAACCACCACCCCGTTACCGTGGCACTAGCGCTAGGAACCGTTCCCAATTGGGCCAGATTTTCTCTGCCAGCCGAACCGGCAACATTGTTGGTGGTTCCCTGCTAGGATTTTCATTCTCGTTGCTGACTTTTCATGGATCTTTGGTATTGTACTCGGAAACGTTAGCTTGGCATTCGCTTTGGATTGTTCTTTAAAGATGTCTGATACTGGAAGTATGTTTAGAGTTTGTGTAAAAGAGGGGTGTAAGGTAAGGTTGCCGAAAGCTTCGGTCGACCCTCATACCATTTGTAAGAAGTGTAGAGAGAATGTGTGTACTTGGGAGAATAGGTGCTTTGAATGTGAGAATTTATCAGAGAAGGAATGGAAGATATTTATGAAATATGTTGAAAGGCTTGAGAAAGATCGTGTAAGGAGATCTGTTTCTCGTAGTGAGAAGTCGAATTCTTCTAGTAAAAGGAGTGAATGTATTTCCTCTCCAGCTCCTTCTAACGTAGAATTGGTAGTTCCTTCTCCCCAGGTATCTCCTGCGCCCGCTGCTGTATCGGAGGAGGCGAACGATACACAAATTGTGAAGGTGTTCGCTGCCCTTGCGTCCATGGGCGACCAGATACAGCGACTTACGGATAAAGTTAGTGCTTTTGATGTCAGTGAAAGTGTAGTGGAGGGGCCGTCTGATCGTCTCTCTCGTGCTCCTAGACCTAGACCTCTGTCAAGCTCCCAGACCCAAGGGAGAAGGCATGTTGACAGTCGAAGGGAGGCGAGAGAGGTTTTGTCGCGGTCAGGCGTCCCTTCGAACAGTCCTGTTGCAAGTTCCCAGGCTGTTGCAGTTCGCCGCAGAAAAGGCGTAACTGGGAAGTGTGCGTCCTCGGATGGTTCGACTTCCGAGCGGGAACGTCGGTATGCAGTTGTGTCTCGCCCCCTCAAGAGGACTTTCAGGACATCAACCGCTCTCGAGAGACATGCTCAAGATCGTGAGGCTTGGAGTAGTCCTGAGGTGTTGTCCTCCTCGGAAGACGGGGATGCAGTTCCGATCAAGAGGAAGAGGATTTTTCGTGCTAAAGAGGACTTAGTACGGCCTTCTCGTCCTTGGATTTCGATGAAGAGACTCTCCTCCATCTTCTTGTTTATCTTCCCCTCGTCTATCTCCGTCGGGTAGAGTACAAGATCGCTCTCCGTTACGTCGCAGTCCCGCTCGTAATCCTCCTCCTTCGTCCTCTGCCATTCAGGAAGATAGTACGAAGGGTTTCTTAAGGGAAATGCAGTCCAAGCTGGCAGTTCTTGTGAAGTCTTGGGATGCGCCTGTGCAGGCATCTTCGAGGCGGAAGGACGATTTCCTTCCCGTTAAGTCTTCTAAGAGGAAAGACAAGGACGCGTTCGCCGAGGACGCAGGACGCACTGGCGCTACGAGGACAGGCGATCGCTTGGTTATTCAGGACGCAGAACGCAGGAAGAAGAAAATGATTTCGGAAGAAGCAGGACGCAAACGTCAGGACTCGGGATCAATTGTGGACGCAAGACGCAGGCGACAGGAAGCAGATGTGTCTACGATGGACGCAGGACGCAGGCGGCAGGACATCGAGAGGCGCCAGGACGCCGATTCTTTGTTAGCCGCAGGACGCAGGCGGCAGGACGTTATTCCGTCAGCGAAGCGTCAACCACAGTGATTTGCAAGACATTTCTTCAGCAGAAGAGGAATTGGAATTAGTTGAGGAAAAGAATACGGAACCTTCTTCAGATTACAAGGTTCTGACTTCACGTCTTCTTTCTATTTTTGAAGGGGAATTCAAACCGACAGCTCCTTTATCTCCCTTATCGCAGTTTTCCAGACTAGGACTCCAAAGAAGTCCTCTTTCCTTAAGATGACTCTGTCAATTTCGGCGAAGAAGGCCCTTCAACGTGTGAATGACTGGATGAAGGATAAGAAAGAAGCGGGGAAAATACTCTTTTGCTTTTCCACCAGCTAAGTTAGCATCGAAGTCAAGAGTATGGTACGCTACTGGAGAAAGTCTAGGCCTGGGAGTACCTGCCTCCTCCCAGGGAGACTTCTCCAGTATAGTAGACAGCTCACGCAGACAGGCGTTACAGTCTGCTAAGGTCTGGTGGACTTCGTCCGAGTTTGACCATCTTTTTAAAGGGATTTTTAGGACTTTCGAAGTCTTCAATTTCCTAGATTGGTCTTTGGGAGCACTGGCGAACTCCCTAGAAGAAGAGGATTCGCAGGATATAGAAACAGCTAAGAGCATTATGTCCTGCATGGACAAGGCTCTGAGAGACGGAACGAATGAACTGGCTTCTTTGTTCACAGCAGGAGTACTAAAGAAGAGATCGCTGTTGTGTTCTTTCGCTTCAAAAGGAGTTTCTAACTCTCAGAAATCGGAGTTGCTGTTCTCTCCCCTTTCGAAACAGCTGTTTCCTTCAGAGGTGATTAGGGATATAGCTCTCTCCCTTTCTCAGAAGGCCACTCAAGATCTTCTCGTCTTCAGTTAAGAAGTTCTTACCATCCAAGTTGGTTAAGAAAATCTCCAAAGGAAACTAGGCCTTCGCAACAGCCCTTTCGAGGCAGAACATTCGCGTCAACCCAGCCTTTAGGGGTAAGAGTACCCACTAAAAGAGGAGCCAAGACCACCTCTAAAGAATGAGATATCAGTCCTCCAGACGACAGTGGGAGCCAGACTTCAAGGTTTTTGGGAAGTTTGGCAGAACATGAAGGCAGATCCCTGGGCTGTCAACGTAGCTCGGGAAGGGTACAAGATTCCTTTCTTGAAGAGACCTCCTCTCGCAACATCTCCGAGAGCCCTCGGGGCAAATTACAACGATTTAGTGAAGAAAGCGGCTCTGTGGGAGCAAGTAGCTTCCATGCTAGAGAAAGGAGCCATAGAGCCTGTTCTGGATCACGAATCTCCGGGATTTTACAACCGGTTGTTCCTGGTTGCAAAGTCCTCGGGAGGTTGGAGGCCAGTTCTGGATGTAAGTCAACTGAATCTTTTCGTAGAAAAGACCAAGTTCACTATGGAGACGAACGATTCAGTACTGGCAGCGGTACGTCCAGGGGACTGGATGGTGACCCTGGACTTACAAGACGCATACTTTCATATTCCGATTCATCCAGGAAGCAGGAAGTATTTAAGGTTTGTGATTCAGGACAGGGTCTTTCAGTTCAAGGCCCTGTGCTTCGGCCTTTGCACAGCCCCCCAAGTGTTCACGAGGATGATGTCCAATGTGGCGAGATGGTTGCATTTAAGAGGGATCAGAGTGTCTTTTTATCTGGACGACTGGTTGATAAGATCCCAATCAAGAAGTCAATGTCTGGAGGACTTGAATCAAACTTTGAACTTAGCAAAAGACCTGGGTCTGGTGGTAAACATGGGAAAGTCTCAATTGAATCCCCAACAACAGATAGTTTATTTGGGGATTCAGATATCGTCAGTGACTTTTCGGGCTTTTCCGTCCCCCGAAAGGCAAGCCCAATGCATTCGAAGGTGCAGGACTTTCTAAAGAAAGACGCCGATGCTCAGCAAGAGAGTGATGAGTCTACTGGGCACACTCTCTTCGCTAGAGAGGTTCATTTCTTTAGGAAGACTGCACATGAGACCTCTACAGTTTTTCCTGAAGGATTCATGGCCAAGAAAATTGCAACCGGATTCCTTCCAGTTTCTAATTCCTGCCGAAGTGAAGGAGGAATTAAAGTGGTGGCTAACTCCAGGCAGGTTAGCAAGAGGGATGTCGCTTCAGCAGAAGAGCCCAGACCTCGTCTTGTATTCCGACGGGTTGGGGAGCGACATTAGGCCCTCAAGAGGTGTCGGGACTTTGGAGCAAGGAAGAAACAAGTTGGCACATAAACAGGAAGGAACTATGGCAATTTTCTTGGCCTTGAAGCACTTCAGAGAGTTGATTCGAGACAAGACAGTGCAGATCAACTCAGACAACACCACGGCTCTGGCATACATCCGCAAACAAGGAGGGACTCATTCTTTTCCCCTTTACAAGCTGGCAAAGGAAGTTCTGCTTTGGGCGGAAGAGGAAAGTGTCGTGCTGCTCACCAGGTTTATACAAGGAGAGAAAAATGTGAGTGCGGACCTGTTGAGCAGAAGAGAACAACTTCTCTCGACGGAGTGGACGTTGCACATGGAGGTTTGCCAGAGCCTGTGGAAGTTGTGGGGCCGTCCGGTAGTAGATCTGTTTGCGACAGCCAGAACAAAAAGGTTACCAACCTATTGCTCTTCGGTTCCAGACCAGGAAGCAGTGGCGGTCGACGCATTCCTGTTGGATTGGACAAACTTAGATGTGTACGCTTTTCCTCCGTTCAAGGTACTGGGGAAAGTGATGAAGAAGTTCAGGGAGAGCCAAGGAATGAGGATGACCTTAATAGCCCCGTTTTGGCCGGCCCAAAGTTGGTTCACAGAGGTACTGGAATGGACAATAGATACGCCAAGGACTCTTCCTCTAAGAGTAGATTTACTCAGACAACCCCACTTCGACAGGTTTCACAAGAATACCCTCGCTCTGGGTCTGACTGCGTTCAGACTATCGAAAGTCTTGTCAGAGCGAGGGGATATTCTAGAGAGGTGGCCAGTGCAGTGGCTAGAGCCAGAAGAACCTCCACAATCACAGTATATCAGTCTAAGTGGGAGAATTTCCGGAAGTGGTGTAAGAACAGGAAAGTTGTCTTCATCCAGTACCTCTGTGACCCAAATCGCAGATTTCCCTTCTATACTTGAGGAAGGAATTGGGTTTGTCAGTTTCGACAATCAAAGGTTATAAAGTATGCTAACCTCAGTGTTTAGACACAGAGATCTAGACATCTCGAATAACTTAGACCTTAGAGATCTGATTAGGTCATTTGGTACAAAGAAACAACCACAATGCAGGCCACCTGCTTGGAACCTCGATGTGGTCTTGAAGTATTTAACTTCTAGCAAATTCGAGCCTTTAGAGAAATCCTCTCTGAGAGATGTTGCTAAGAAAACTATCTTTTTAGTAGCTTTGGCAACCGCTAAAAGAGCTAGTGAGCTTCAGGCCATATCGAAGAAGGTGGGATGGAGACATGGCAACGCAGTGTGTTCATTCCAAGAAGGTTTCTTGGCCAAGAATGAGAATCCAGCTAATCCTTGGCCAAGATCCTTTGAAGTTTTGGGTCTGTCCTGAGTTAGTGGGTCACGAGCAAGAAAGAGTTCTCTGCCCAGTGAGAGCATTGCGTTTTTATATGGAAAGAACAAGAGATATCCGAGGGAATTCTGATGCTCTGTGGTGTTTCAGTTAAAGACCCCAGTAGACCATGACGAAGAACGCTCTAGCCTTCTTCATGAGAGAGTTGATTAGAGAAGCTCATATGTTGTGTCAAGAGCAGAGCTTTGGTATTTTGAAAGTGAAGGCTCATGAAGTCAGGGCAGTTGCGACTTCATTAGCTTTTAAAAAGAATTTAGCCCTCAAGGAAATTATTGAATCCACATATTGGAGAACTAATTCAATATTTGCGTCTCATTATCTTAGGGATATTCAGACAACCTTTGATAATTGTCAGACGCTAGGTCCATACGTGTCCTCTGGTACAGTAGTGGGCAAAAGGAGTTACTACCCATAACCTTCTTTTAAGCTAGTTGATTTTATTAGGTGATGTGTGTGTAGTTCAGGTAAATTATCTATTACTAGCTTGAATGCCGTGGCATAAGAGGGCTGTACGGTTCTGTCAACACATTGGTCACGTCCAGTTGTCAGTTCCAGTCTTAGCTTCTTCAACATACAGGACACTTCCTTGTTGAGAGCTCCTAAGGTTTAAGCAGGCTTAGAGGCAGGACCTATGAAGTCAGCTACCTTAGCAGGTAAGGAACCTAGAGTTTTAATAATATTTTAATAATATTTTTATACTCTAATAATGTTGCTGTCTTTGACCCACCTCCAAATGTGTCAATCAGCTATATATATACCTGCCAGGTAAGTGTCATACATTAAAATGAAGTTTTTATGTTAAAACAAAGTTTAATGTATACTTACCTGGCAGGTATATATAATTTAATTCCCACCCTCCTCCCTCAGGAGAACAGTGGTTTCAGAGAAAAATCTGGCCCAATTGGGAACGGTTCCTAGCGCTAGCGCCACGGTAACGGGGTGGTGGTTGCCTGAACTACTAATAGGTTACTAGCGTTTGCCGCGAGTTTTGAAAATTTCTGCCAGGTGGAACAGAGAATATAGCTATATATATACCTGCCAGGTAAGTATACATTAAACTTTGTTTTAACATAAAAACTTCATTTTGTACGTTCTTCTTCACATTTGTATGTGTGATCTTCACACATTTGTCAAATAGTATACTAGTGAATGCATATCAAATAGTATACTAGTGATTGTGTATGTGATCTATTAAAGAAAAATGGTGTTTTATTTCGAGTTTGCTAACATGTAAAGATCATGAAATTATTAGTTATAATATTGTCTGTTCGTCACTTGGTATCATTTCACCTAATATATAAATGTTTTAGATTTCCATTACATCGTTGTTTTAGCTCAAATGTATTAGAGAACTGAGATAATGGTAGATTAATAGCATAATTCTGGCACAAAATTGCTCCATATTTGGCATAAATTCTTGCTTGGACCAATTAGCGTAATTTAGCAAAACGGTTGATAACACTGGTGACGCCACTCAGCATTGTACGCTGCTATTGTTTACAAACATTCAAACATGTGTCGTATCTGTACACCTTGCGCGCATTTCATTTGCTTTTTCGGTGGTATCAACTCTATACGCAGTTACCTTTTGATTCATCATGGGTCCCAACATTACTACTGGCTATCTATGTTCAAACCTTTTACTGTTGTTAATCTCTGAAATAATGGAAAAGTGTTTACATGGCATCTCGCGTTTTCCTTCTTCAAAATGTTTCCATCATTTCCAACTCCAAAATAAACCTTAAGTTTCGTCTATCCTCTCCTCTGCATGAAAGTGATGAGCGAAAAAAAAGATTTAATCAAGCACCCTTGCTTGATTTTTTTTTCAAGCGTAAGCCTATTCTAAAATCATGCTCACACTTGAGGCGCGCGTTTCAGTAGCAAATGCAATACGCATTCAAGTGTTAGGTTTGGAGTGAAGGCAATGTTACGTACGTAGGTTACATGTGCGGTTCGGTAGCGAATGCAATCTTTAAGCTTTGTTAAGCTTGCCGGTAAAGAAGAGTTTAGCCATAGCTTAAATCAGAGAAGCCACTATGCCATATTAAGAGCGTAGTAATTAAGAAATTAAGACGAAACTTTTATGTCGTACTGTAATACGTCAATGTTTACGTGTAAGGTTTGGTAGTGAAACCAGTTACATACGTAACATGTTCAGTTCGGTAGCAACGCAATCTAAGCTTTGTAAGCTTGCCAGTAAAGAAGAGGTTAGCCTTAGCTTAACTCAGAAGCCGCTACGGTATACATTAATTATAGAAATTAAGTAGATTCTTTTATGTCTACTGTAAAAATACGTCATTGTTTACGTGTAAGATTTGGTAGTGAAACCACTGTTACATACGTAACGTGTGCCGTTCGGTAGCGAACGCAATCTTAACCTTTGTTAAGCTTACTGGTAAAGAGGAGGTTAGCCTTAGCTTAAATCAGAGAAGTCGCTATGGTATAGAATTATTATAGAAATTAAGACGATTCTTTTATGTCTACTGTAAAAAGACGTCAATGTTTATGTAACGCGTGCGCGGTAACGAACGCAATCTGTATGCATGGTTTATAAGCGTCCTCGTAAAAAAGAGGTTAGCTTGATATTAAACTCTAGAGATGCTGGTACGTAATGATATAGTAATTATAGAAATTAACCCTTAAACACCGACTGGATGTATTTTACGTCGACATTTTTTGTCTCTCGGGTGCCGACTGGACGTATTTTACGTCGACATACAAAAGTTTTTTAAAAATTCGCGGAAAAATACTTTTAGGCCTACCAGCCGAAAACTTTTGAATCACGCGCCTTGGGGGATGCTGGGAGTTCACGGATCAAGGTGTTGTTTTGATTACAATCGATACGCAGGCGCGCAAGCGCGAATTTCTTTCTTGCCGCACTAAAAAGTATCTGTGACACATCTCGGAAATTATTTTGTCACTTTGACATAATTTTTGTACCATTGTAAATTAGCCGTTACATGAAGTATTATATATGAAAATGTGCGCTTTTTTATGTAGAATACAACAATAAAATACTCATGATTGTAGCTTTTATCAGTTTTGAGATATTTTCATATAAATAACGATAATTGCCAAAATTTCAACCTTTGGTCAACTTTGACTCTACCGAAATGGTCGAAAAACGCAATTGTAAGCTAAAACACTTTTATTCTAGTAATATTCAATCATTTACCTTAATTTTGCAACTAATTGGAAGTCTCTAGCACAATATTTCGATTTATGGTGAATTTTTGAAAAAACTTTTTCCTTGCGTCCGCGCGGTAACTCTTCTGAAAAAAATCATACATGCGATTGTGGTAATGTTTGCACCATTTTAAAATTAGCCGTTATATAAAGTTTTATATATGGAAATGTGCGCAATTTCATGCACAATACAACTAAAAACAACCCATGGTTGTAGCTTTTATCAGTTTTGAGATATTTTCATATAAATAACGATAATTGCCAAAATTTCAACCTTCGGTCAACTTTGACTCTACCGAAATGGTCGAAAACGCAATTGTAAGCTAAAACGCTTATATTCTAGTAATATTCAAGCATTTACCTTAATTTTGCAACAAATTGGAAGTCTCTAGCACAATATTTCGATTTATGGTGAATTTATGAAAAAAATAACATTTTCTTTACGTCCGTGCTGTAACTCTTCCGAAAAAATCATACGTGCGATTGTGGTAATGTTTGCACCATTTTAAATTAGCCGTTACATAAAGTTTTATATATGAAAATGTGCGCAATTCCATGTAGAATACAACAAAAATAATTGAAGGTTGTAGCTTTTCTCATTTTTGAAATATTTGCATATAAATCACGATAAATAGAAAAAAAAACCACGTTCGGTCAAATTTCACTCTACCGAAATGGTCGAAAAACGCAATTGTAAGCTAAAACTCTTACAGTCTAGTAATATTCAGTCATTTATCTTCATCTTGAAACAATTCGAAGTCTCTAGCAAAATATTTAGATTTATGGTGAATTTAAAAAAAAAAATTTTCCTTCCCTCCGCGCGCGGATTCTCCGCCACAAATCTCCGAAATACGTACGTACCATTCTCGGAATATTTGCTCCGTTTCATATTAGGTATTTCATAGAGTTTTATATATGAAAATGTGCGCAATTTCATGTAGAATAAAACGAAAAATAGTTGAAGGTTGTAGCTTTTCTTATTTCCGAAATAATTGCATATAAAAAATATATATATATATAAAAATTCAACATTCGGTCAACTTTAACTCGTCAGATATGGTCAAAAACTGCAATTGTAAGCTAATACTCTTACAGTATAGTAATATTCAATCATTTGTCTTCATTTTGAAAGTAATTGGAAGTCTCTAGGACAATATTTAGAATTATGGTGAATTTTTGAAAAAAATATTTGTTTACGTCCGCGCGTTACGAATTCATGCATTATTTTGTGATAATATATTCTCTGTGTTGCTTTGATCGTTTTACAATGTGTTATATACCAAAATGATCGCAATTTAGTGTACATTACAACGAAAAAAGAAGTAACTTGTTACTTTTAACCGTTTTGCGCACAGGGCAATTTGAATACAATTATATATGAAATTTCGTTTTTGCGCTATCATATATCGCATTATTTATATATGATAATGATAATAAGGACATTTATGAAACAAAATCGTTAGTATCATAACATTTACTGAAAGAATAATTTTCAAGCGATTTTGTATACAGTATTGCAGTCGACTCCGTATAAGATTTACCATAAATTAAAATGGAATGTAAATGTTTCTAGGCTTATAGCGACGATATGGTTTGTTTACTACCAAAGTCCCGCATAAACCACCAGGGCTGTGGTTTGTTTACAACCTTAAATGCCGACTTACTGTAGGCAAATTTTCGTAAGTTTTTGATAAATATAAATTGGGTATAATTTTAATAGTTTATTAATTTACTGTAATAATTTGACTTGCTTTTCAATGTTTTTATTATGTTAGCAACACGTTTTATGCCTACCCACTACACTATTTCTACTTACTATTTACCTAGGTAGCCTATGGTGCTTGGTCAACAATCGGTTGGATGCAGGCCAGTTTTCTTTTATACTGTATATTATATATTTAAAATGATAAATACAGTGGACCCCCCGTATTCGCGTTCTCCGGATTCACGGACTCACACATTCGCGGATTTCTCTCGGGGAACGTTTCCCTGCATTATTCGCGGAAAATTCGCGCATTCGCAGTATATTTCTATGAGAAATATCCACAAATTCCTTGCCGTTTTTGGTTTTTGGATCAATTTTTCATCATTAAAAATGCACTTTTTGTGATAAAACTATTAAAAAAAAACCAAGTATGAACATTTTTAGTGGTTTTTCTTAAGTTTTAACTAACGAAATAGGCTGTTTTTAGCGCTTTTATAGGGGTTCCAAACATTCGCGGATTCTAACTATTCATGGGGGGGTCTGGTACGCATCCCCCGCGAATACGGGGGAACACTGTATACGTTTAACATGATATTTATTTAACTTTTAACTTCTTTAGTTGTAATTTACATATAATGTATTGTATAAAAAGGCAAGGTTAGCGTAATAACTGATGGTCAAGAACAGATTAATCCATTTTCAGTTATTTCTTATGGGAAAACTTGATTCAGTTCTCGAAATAATCGAATTTCGACGCTCCTTCTGGAACAAATTAGCGTCGAGAACAGAGGCTCTACTGTACTTAGTTTTCTAAGTCCAAGTGTTTCCAACCATCCTTCAACATGACTGATGTGAGAACTGGGAAATCTATCAAAGTCCATGCCAGCTGGCCAACGTAAAGTTCTTGCTTCTGTTTAGCTTAAGTAGATCCTTATAAACTATTTACGTATAAGGGACAAGGTAATTTTTTGTTATATGAAGTGCTTTTAACCCCCTAAAGACGAGGAGCCACTTTTCTGGCTTTCCAACTCCCCGACGCTGAGCCACTTTAGTGGCCGGCCCGATTTTGAACCGCGCGCCAATACTTTTAGAGACAGATTTCTTACACCAGTACCGTGCTCTATGATGCCGTATCAATACTTGAGTGTCATTGGCTAAATGTTATTACATCACAATGACATCATTAGAATCCCGTTACTTAATTGGTTAAAAGGTTTATGACGTGGAAAAAAGCAAAAATTCCCGGCAAAACTTCAGTCTCGGCGTTGGTTTTGAGTGTTTCGTGACCGGCTTTCGATAACTACTATCTCTTATCGTTATTTTTGTAATTATTACAGGTTAATATGGGATAAAGACATGATAGAATGATAAAACAAGTTTTAAGTGATAACAGGAATTACCAGTAATGGAATAATTCGTATATCATATAAGTGAATTTGTAGCAAAAGCTAATAATTTTTCGAATGTACATTGAGATATCATGGTTGGCGTCTTGGTTTCGAGTGATAATCTTTATCATAATTCTTATTTTTTGTAATTATTACATGCTGATATTGAATAAAAACGTACACTCTACTTGGGAATACCAAAAATGTGATGTTGGGCTTTGTGCTGCATGCTTTGCTTCATATCATAAGAACTAAGAGTAAGTACCGACTTATGGATGAACATATATTTTTCCTTTCTTTTGTTTAGTATACTGTATCACATGTAGATATATAAATGAACATGTGCATGCACTCACATTCATATATATATATATATATATATATATATATATATATATACACATATATAAATAATGTAAATTATATATAAATATATATAGTATATATATATATATATATATTATATATATATATATTATAATATATATATATATATAATTAATACTTGTTTGTGCTGTGTTACTGAACAAGGCATATTTCACATACGTTCAGAGGTGTTTTGAGTTTAGTGCCAGTGTGTTGAGTAGTTATGAATTATACTCTAAAAATGTTCTGAAAATGTTGTATATCCATCTGCTTTTGCTTTCCCCTGAATGACAAGTAAATTTGGAATATTATAGCATTGAGTTTACGTAAATTGATCAAGCAGTAATTTATGAAATTAGGATACAAAATTTGTCTTCACTAACGCTGAGAATATTGACCAAATTTTGGATATTAAAGGAAAATCTAGAAAAAATATAGAGAAGGGAATAATACAATTTAAAAGGTGTCCATTTCATATAGAAAGGTTCTGCCTTGAACTTGCAATTTATTTGAAGTGAAAATAGTAAGTAATAAAGAAGATATTAACAATAAACTACAATTAATTAATTGTGCAGAACCCGTGCGGATCAGCGTATCAATTTTAGCTACGTACGTACCACCCGCCATTCAATTTACCGCGTCTTGCGGGGGTTAAGGTGAAATACGACTTAAATACGCCTTGTTGTGAACTCAGTTATTGTTTTCGTTAATAGATGGCATTTGGCGCATGTTTTTTTTTTTGTGTAAAAAACAGATTCCATTCATTATTTTCATTCTATTTCCTAACAATATGTTTACATATTTATCTTTCATCGGCGTGAAAATAATGGTAAAATGTGTTCTTTCATGGTCAGTAATTTTGATTTAAAATACCTTTATCCACTCTTATGTGCAGTAGAGTTGTATCCATGTTGCTGATGCACAATAATTTATAGTCATTAGCAGTGTGAAATTTTTTTTCTTGGGTTCAGCTACAGCTACAGCTTAATTTTAGCAGTGCTGTATTTCCTTGCCAATATTTTATGCAATTCAAATAAAGGTATAATACTAAAATATTTAAGTCCTGTTCTACTTAATTAATGTCATTTTTAAATAGCTACATTAATTTTTTACTATCGTATAATGGCTGGAATGCAAGCAAAACTTTATCAAATTCAGTTTGGTTGTGTAGCAAAACAACTGTTATCATTCAGTTGTTTATGACTGTTGCGTTTTAAGTAACGATTATAACGTTACTAATGATACTTTTCTGGGCTCAGCTCGTGTCGCTGCGCGAAATATCCTTTAATCTATTATTTCTAAGGTAAATGTACTAACACATACCAGAGAATAAATAAAATAAAGAAAAAGGTCAGTATAACTGACTCGCTCACCCTCCAAGAGGGTGTCGGTATGAACACTAGGCGAGTGAGACCACTACCACGAGCCAAATGCCAATAGAAATCTCCCACTACAAAAACCCTCCAAGAGGAGAGCCGACCCACAGAGTGAGCAGCTCGTACTACTACTACTCCATCCCATGCTGCCGACTGCTGCGCCTCTGGTGGACATCCTTTTCAGTTAGCGCACACGAGTCACGTGCTATTTTCTCTCTGTGTTTTTTGTGCCCTTTCGTTGGATTTATCTATAATGGAGCGTGCAGCTATCGCAGCAGCTAAGTTAAGTACTCAGTATTTATGGTTAGTTGGTTTTTTCCGGCCCTGAGACAGTATTTGCCGTTTTTTAGGTATAAATACGTACTCTGGGTCGGAAGCATGGCAGCATGGTTCTGCCTCATGGTGGGTTCGTTCTTGGTCTCCCATACCTAGAACATCCCCTTATCTATGTACACTCCATATTAATTATCCGTTTTACTTAGGGTACTGTCTACTCAGGTTTGTCATGCATGCATGTCTTTTACCTTATGTAGGCTTCTTCTTTCCAGACCCTAGTCCCGGCTCTTAGTATCGGCCTCTGACTAGCTTTGAGTGGTAGACTTTCCTTCGGGTTAGTCGTACACTCCTGGATTTTTTCTCCTACTATATTGTTTTCTTTCTTTTAATTTTATTTATTTGTACCATGTATTTTGTATGGTTAGGTTAGTTAGGCGTCTGGCTTAGCCTAGGTCCTGGCTCATTGAGCCTATACTACCGCTCATCAGTTCGGTTGCTTCCCTATAGCATCTCTCTGATCAGTTGTTTTGGTTTTGCCAGTGGGCCTTTATGCTACCTGCCTTTTCAGTTCAGTTGCTTCCCGATAGCATCTCTGATCAGTTGGTTTGTCCTAGGCTTAGTTGTTTTGTTTGGTCTTACCGACCTCGTTGGTCACTACGCGATCACGGAGGTCAGCCAGACGCCTGCCCAGTCACCTTCCCCCCCCTCCCGCTCTTCCATAGAGTCGGGGGAGGGTGGGTGGTCGGTCTGCCCATGCTCGCTCCACATACCGAGTCTGCTTCCCTCTCGCCCCCCAGGCGGAGGGGCCAGGGAGACGGGACAGACCCAGACTGGACTCGACCTCTCCGGCTTCTCGGTCCGGCCGGGTGGTAATGTGGTGGGGGGTACTGGCCTTTCCCCCCATCCGTTGCTTCCTTGTCGCTCCGTGTTTCGCTCGAGCCTGTATGTCTTCTCACTCTTTCCCACCTTACTAGGGCTCCTTTCATGATCGGAGTCCTGGCATCCAGCGGAAAGATGTTAGTCCACCCAGTAGAGTGGACCGGAACATACAGTGGGTCCCTGCTAACCTTACCGTATTGCGAGTTACTACACTCCGCTACGCACTGGACTTGTCCGGTTCGTCTGAGTTTTAGGTTTAAGTGTTATTTAGATTAACTATAAGTTTATCTTAAGTACCTTAAACCTTCCCCCCCTCCCTTACGTGTCTTACCGGATCTCTCCGGGATTATAGCCTATTCAGGCGAAGCAGGGGGGGGGTTATGCCCAAATTTTTTTCCGAGCTCCGGCATGCAACGGAGTTCTTCTGTCCTTTAGCTGTAAGTATGTTCTTTAAGATACTCATGTGTCTTCCCACTTACAGACCACCAACTGTGAGCATCCGGGATGCGCCGCCACACTTCAGGACCCATGGACACGAAGTTTGCCGGTCCCATGCTCCATGCGCGCTCTGCACGGGGACATCCAGGTCTGGTACCATGAGACGTGTACCATATGTTACGATCTGGTGATGCCAGCTTTTAGAAGGGGTAAGTATTCCATCTCCGGTAGCTGCTCCGCTTCTGTTTTAGTGCTTAAGTTTTCATCATTCACTTTAACTTAAGGCATCTAAGTTTAAGTTATACTTTAAGTTTTAGTTTTAAGTGATTCTTAAATCTAATCTACGCCCTCTCTTCCAGGGCGCCGGCAGTGAGGGATACCGCACTGGCAACCCTGCGGGCCTGGTCGGCGGTTTTGGGAAGAACGCCGCCAAGGGTATGCCTTACATCTTAGAGAAGCGGTTGGCGCTGTTAATCTTCCCCGGAGGCAAGGCGACAGGATACGTCGACCCAGTAGAGGCGGCCCCGACTATCGCCTTCATCCAACAACAGCTGGCTGCCTCATTAACTGACCAAGACCAGGATATCTCCACGGATGTCGCGACTTTAGATATTAATGTGGAACCTATGGTAGGTGTAGACGACCTGTTGGTCGAGGTAGGTATGGTGGACACCCAAGGGTCACCCTTGGGCGTAACTGTTTCTTCTACTCCTGCAACCTCTCCATCCTTCCAAGGCTTTACAGGTGATGAATTGTATACTCCTCCTGACGCTTCGGTTAGACCTAAGGTCAAGGGTCAAGCAGTGAAATCCTTGTCTAAGACGTCGTCGTCGTCTAAGAAGACGGCTTCGGCGTCATCCTCCTCGCGTAAGTCTCCGGCTGGGAATCCCGGAGCAGACAGGTCTAAAGCTTCTAGCTCCGGCTCTAAGTCCTCGAGGAGTAAATCCTCCAGAGAGAGATCTCGCCCCCCGGCAGAGTCACCAGTTCCGCCCTACCCTTGGTTCCGATTCAGAGCCACCCCTCCACCTCCGCAGCAGCTCCGGCCTTGGACTCCAATGCTGGCCTGTTGCAACAGGTGGGCGACCTGGTTGGGTCCCTAAAGAGTAGCATGGAACAAATGATCTCTCGTTTGTCTGATAGGATTACTTCCCAGGACTCCATTATAGCCGGACTGAGAGAAGCCCCTCTAGCCTCTCCTCCACTTTCCAATACGAGTGGAACTCAGCTTCCTCCGTATGACTCGCTACCTCCGTTCTCGATGAACAATCCATGGAGAGTAGCGTCATACGCCCCCTTCCAGGACGGTCTCATTTCTATACCGAATTTGGAACTCGAAGGATAGAGGACTTCGAGTTCTACCCGGAAGACCTCCAGCCTCCGTTCATAGGCTACGCAAGGCTTACAGCTTTCAGCCATGGTTCGGGATGATAGGGTAACCAAAGGAAACAGTCCCTCTATTCACGAGACCAGGCTCAGAGAGAATGGCTCAGGTGTTTAGAGGACATGGATTGTTCTAATACCAAGATACAACCTTTTAAGAGCCCCTTTACCATTTTCACAATGGATGAGAGTACCCCGCTCCCGTTCCTGACAAAGATCGCGAGGTCTACCATCCCAGCAGCCCAGAAGGGGGACCCATGCCTCAATTGAAGGAAGCAGATCCCACATCTCCGTTGCTCCCTCAGCCGGAGAATTGTGGGAAGACTTGCCGAACACCTTCTCAGCTGGCAAACTCAAACCTGACTGTGCTATGGAGCAGTTTGGTGAAAAGCTACCCAGGCTCCCAGATAGCCTTATTCAGCTGAATTTGACGCGAAATCGCGATTAGCCAGGTCAATTAACTCTATGGCTATGTCCGAGGTAGCAACCATAGCCTATGGCTCAGAACCGCTTTTTTAAACTCATGACCAAAGCCCTGACTGCAAACGTACAGTCAGATATGTTTTTGAGTTTGCCACTGCATTGAACGAATTGTAGGAAGCATGTCCTACAAGAGGCAACCATTCGACATGAGCCGAATAGGTTACTCTCGTCTAGCATCTGGGGAGCAGATCTCTTCCACCCAGAAGCTATGGTGAAGGAAGTCCCAGTCAGAGGCTACGAGCTGAACCAGAGCCTTAAGGACCGTTGGGGCCTTACGGCTAAGAGGAGCAAGACCTAACACCTAAAGGTAAGGGACAGAGGAAACCTAGGCGTTTCCATCCTTACCAGAAAAAGCAGCCACGCTTTCCTTAGCAAGTTCCAGCGGTGCCCTTAGTGCAAAAACAGCCCAACCTTCCACTTCTAAGGCTCATCACAACCAATTTATGTGATAATCCCCTCAGCCTCAGCCCTCCACCTCTTACGCCATCTCTCCAGCGTTACAATCAGCCTTGAGAGTCAAGCTTCACAGAAGTATGACCGCTCGGGTGGGAAGGGAGGAGAGGTAAGCGTTCCTTCGTGGGAGAGGGTCGGGAGGCCCCTTTAATAGGGGAAAGCACTTCAGAGGAGGTCGAGGCGGTTACCAGAACCATGAAGAACTTCAGGTAGGAGGGAGGCTGTTTCACTTTCGCCACCGGTGGAACTTTCAGCGAATGGGCTCAGAGCATAGTGTCAAAAGGCCTGGGTTGGAGCTGGTTGACGAACCCACCTCCATCCAGACCTTTCCGTCAACTTCCTTCCAAGGAATTGACAGAGTACGCAGAGGACCATCCTTCAGAAAGGAGCTATAGCGAGAGTCAAGAGATTAAAATTTCAAGGTCGCTTGTTCAGCGTGCCAAAGAAAGGCTCACAAAAAAAGAAGGGTAATCTTAGACTTGTCCCGCTTAAACTTAGCCATCCGCTGCGACAAGTTCAAGATGCTCACGATCTCGCAGGTGCGGACCTTACTTCCCCGTGGGGCCGTCACCACCTCTATCGATCTTACAGACGCCTACTATCATATCCCTATTGCAAGACACTTCCGTCCATATCTGGGTTTCAAGATAGGAGACCAGGCATTCTCCTTCAAGGTAGTTCCCTTCGACTCAAACGTGGCACCCAGGGTGTTCACGAAACTAGCGGAAGTGGTAGTGCAACAACTCAGGTCACAAGGGTTATGGTAGTAGCGTATCTCGACGATTGGTTGATCTGGGCTTCAACAGTCGAGGAATGCAACAGAGCTACACTGAAAGTGATTCAGTTCCTGGAATATCTAGGCTTCAAGATAAACAGGACCAAGTCAAGACTCACTCCAGAGTCAAACTTTCAGTGGCTGGGCATTCAATGGAATCTATCCTCCCATACTCTGTCGATTCCATCAACCAAAAGGAAAGAAATAGCGAAGTCAGTCAAGCAATTTCTAAGTCACAAACTGGCGTCAAGGAGGGCTCAGGAGAGGATCCTGGGTTCTCTCCAGTTTTGCATCAGTGACGAACGTCTTAATGAAAGCCAAACTGAAAGACCTAACAGAATCTGGCGCTCACGAGCAAAATGTCAGGTCCAGGGACAAACTATCCTCAGTCCCTCTGATTCTAAAGAATCGACTTCGGCCGTGGGCGAAAGTCAAGAATTTGTCAGTGTCAGTACCTCTTCAGTTCCCTCCACCAGGGATCACCATCCACACAGACGCGTCCTTAAGCGGTTGGGGAGGGTATTCCCAGGTCAAAAAGGTTCAAGGAACTTGGTCACCTCAGTTCAGTCAGTTCCATATAAACGTACTGGAGGCAATGGCAGTGTTCTTGACTCTAAAAAAAAAAGGTTTACGCCCACCAAAAGTACTCCACATAAAAAAGCTAGTTCTGGACAGCGCAGTGGTAGTACATTGTATAAACAGGGGAGGCTCCAAGTCACGTCATCTAAATCATGTCATGGTAGCCATTTTCTTTTTTCCTGTTCCCTGGCAGACAAGTCAGTTGGCATCTCTCCTCCACTCACCATAGCTGGAGTGAGAAACGTCATAGCAGACGCGTTATCCCGATCAGTGCCCTAGAGTCGGAATGGTCACTGGACAACAGTTCGTTCCAATGGATCCTTCAAAGAGTTCCAGGGCTACAAGTGGATCTCTTCGCATCTCAAGCGAATCACAAACTGCCGTGTTATGTAGCCCCCAACCTGGACCCTCTGGCCTATGCCACGGACGCCCCTGCTCTAGACTGGAACAACTGCTGGAAGAAGATTTATGTCTTTCCTCCAGTGAATCTTCTCATGAAAGTTTTAAACAAACTCAGAACATTCAAGGGTCAAGTGCTCTAGTAGCCCCAGACTGGCCGAAGAGCAAATTGGTATCCCTAATTCTGGAGCTGGGGGCCTTCGTCCTCTTCGGATCCCCAATCCCAGGCTCTCCCAGTCAGTACAAACGAAGACTGTGTTCGCTTCCTCAGGGATTCTCAAAACCCTAACTTTATGGACTTCATGAAGTTTGCGGCAAAAAGAAATGCGAATATTGACCCTCAGAATATTCTCTTCTGGAATCCGATAAAAGGGATTCAACTTTGAGACAGTATGATGCTGCTGTCAAAAAGTTAGCAATCTTCCTGAGAGAATCAGATATTAGAAATCATGACAGTTAATTCAGCTATATCCTTTTTCAGATCCTTATTTGAAAAAGGTTTAGCAGCTAGCACGATTACGACAAACAAGTCAGCCTTGAAAAAGATATTTCAATTTGGGTTCAACATAGACTTGACGGATTCCTACTTCTCGTCTATTCCTAAGGCATGTGCTAGACTTAGACCTTCTGTAAGGCCTACGTCAGTTTCATGGTTCTTAAAACGATGTTCTAAAACTGGCTTCAGAAACCGATAATGACACATGCTCGTTTATAATGCTCTTAAGAAAAACCCTATTTTTATTAAGCTTAGCTTCAGGAGCAAGAATTTCAGAACTGTCGGCTTTATCCAGAAGATCCGGATCATATTCAATTCCTTCCTACGGGGAAGTCCTACTTTCTCCGGAACGTAGCTTTTTAGCAAAAGAATGAAGATCCTTTGATGAGGTGGGAACCTTGGAAGGTACTACCCCTTCCACAAGATGTATCTCTTTGCCCAGTTACAACCTTACGAGCCTTTCCTGTCCAGGACCTTCCTCATCTTCATCGGGTCCCCTCTTTAGGAGGGAAAAAGGTGGAACTTTTATCCATTAAAGGCATCAGGCAACAAATCCTGTACTTTATTAAGCAAGCCAATCCTGACTCTTTCCCGAAAGCACATGATGTCAGGGCAGTAGCCACCTCAATTAATTATTTCCAACACATGAACTTCGATGAGTTGAAAAAGTATACCGATGGAAATCGCCGACAGTGTTCAAACGTCATTACCTTAAGTCCTTGGAAGCTCTGAAATTTTCAGCAGTAGCAGCGGGTAACGTAGTTTCCCCTGACTCTAGTTAATTGTAGTAGAAGATTCAGTCCTCCCTTTCTACCTGCCTCACCCAACAGTTCGTCTATTCCTGCCGTGTTCATTTACATTCACCTTGTGTCTTAGCTGCTTTTATGATGATGTATTGGGTGCCCCTTATTTTTTTTTTTGCTAGGGACACTCACAGATGATTATAGATATTGATCTCATGGATGTTACCCCCCCTATTATTTTTATGCTAGGGGGATACATCTTATTTATAATGGTTACGGGTTTTGTATATTAAGTCATATACATTCCTTATATATTATCATTGTTGATTAATTTGTTCATTTGATTATTTTAATTGCTATTATATTTTTGATACATGCCTTTACACAGATACCATTTTGTTACATGTAAACCATTTTTACCTCCTTTTTTTTGACCCCCACCCCCCCCCCCCTTCCCCTGTTACATATGTAAATTACCTTATGACTAAGACAAAACATGATTAATTAAAAAATAAGTGTAATTTAAGCATATTTCTAATTTTTGTATCACGGTGTATTTGTATCTTATTAGCAATTTATTTCTTTCTTTTTTATATTTATTTTCTCTTTTATTTGAGACCTTTTCTGATTTGTTTTTATTACTTTTGTTTACAATCTTGTGCTATTTCTCTGGTACGATTTCGCGCAGCGACACGAGCTGAGCCCATAAAAGGGATTTTGACGTAAGGAAAATCTATTTCTGGGCGATTGGCTCGTGTCGGCCAGCGAAATCCCACCCTACCATCCCTTCGCCCAAGATTGTCTGCTAACCTTCAGGATGGCCACCAGAGGCGCAGCAGTCGGCAGCATGGGGGATGGAGTAGTAGTAGTACGAGCTGCTCACTCTGTGGGTCGGCTCTCCTCTTGGAGGGTTTTTGTAGTGGGAGATTTCTATTGGCATTTGGCTCGTGGTAGTGGTCTCACTCGCCTAGTGTTCATACCGACACCCTCTTGAGGGTGAGCGAGTCAGTATACTGACCTTTTTCTTTATTTTATTTATTCTCTGGTATGTGTTAGTACAATTTTACCTTAGAAATAATAGATTAAAGGATATTTCGCTGGCGACACGAGCCAATCGCCCAGAAATAGATTTTTCCTTACGTCAAAATCCCTTTTATCATTCTATTTTGCTTTTTTAACTTATTTAACTAGAAGATATGATAAATAAAGAGGAGGAGGAAATGTTAGTAGCCTGAAAAAGGTGACTTCTTTTTTTTTCTCCCTTTCTCATACTAGGCCAAGATTTACCAGTAAGCTCATCAAACCCGACATTAAAAGTTTGTAGAACTACCACCATGCAGACCATAGTAAATTATTAGGGAAATGAAATTCCACATTTTCATGAGTTATTACATAAGGGCAAAATATCTGGTCATGACGCTGTCTAAGACATTGTTAACAAGTCTAGGTCACTGTAAGTGGATTGTGGCACCCGTAGACTTTTGAATTTTGGTTAGCGACTATTTTCGGTTAGCGTCAGGCCCCCAGAAACAGAACCCGTCTTTTACAAGGGCCTGCCTGTACACTCGTTATTTGCGGAAATTGGCCTATTCACAATGTTTTTCACTGAGAAATATTAACAAATTAGTGTATTTTGATATAATTTTTGTGACTAAATGCACTCTTTGTAAAAAAAACTATTAAAATACTCAGGTATAAGTACGTATCTTTAGAAAGGATTTTGGTGCTACTATCAAAATAGGCAGTTCCAAGAATTTTTCAAGGGGTTTTAAATATTTGCAGAATTTAGCTTTTTGGGTGTGTGTATGGTACCCATCCCCCAGTACTGTACTCTATTATCAGCACCGATAACCAGAAATTGGCACATTTCAGCGCTAGACAAGCTCCATAAAACCTGATCATCGATAAGCAGGACTGCTTCATATACCTACCAAGTAATTAGATAATCAGAGCCCTCCGTCCTCTCCTCACATGGACATAAGGGCCCAAAAGAATTGAAGCCCTCTGCATAGTTGTTCCTTACAGTCCCTGAAAGTAGGCAGGGCATGTTACCTACACCAAAACAAATGCCAGTGCTACTGTGAATTTTGAATTTTTACTGCCATAGGCAGGAAGCTCATAGTTATGTAATTACTTGGTAAGTACGTATATATAAAACTGTTTTATCATAAAAATGTAATTTCTATTACTTTACACTTTCAAATTTAACTTTTAAACACATTAAAATCAGAAAAAAATTTAAAGAGTGGGACTTTTTTGGTGGCTGGAATGAGTTATCCTGATTCCTTTTATTTCCTATGGGAAATTTTTTTCTTTTATATTTCGAACAAATCTCATTTCAACCAGCCTTCTGAAACAGATTAAGTGTGGATTTTGAGTTCCATTATAGCTGCAATGGCTATAGAACTGGGAAAATATTAAAACAAATGAGGAATTAGTAGAGATGTCATGTTCAGAGGCTGAAAAAAGAAGTAGATGGCTTGGAACAGTTATTGAGAAATACAGTAGATAGGGAAGTAGAAGGAAGGCTCCAAATTCATGATAAAAGGGGATAAACAAAGATCTGAGATATTATACAGAAGAAGGCAGACAATTGCCATAATTTACTATTCAGTTCTCTTTTGCAGCAGATCTGCTGTTGAATACCTGACAGTATATTCATCTACAAACTATTCCTCACTGTAATCATTATAAAAGTTTTGATGTTAACCTTTCTCGTTGTGTGGTTTAACATGAAATTATTTTCCTCCACCATTTGCCATGTTAAGTGCACAAAACCCCACAAAGAGAAACGTTGACATCAAAACATATATGATGATGACAGTCAAGAATAGTTTGCAGATGAGTATACTGCCAGGTATTCAATAGCAGCCCTTGCAAAAGAGAGAGAGCTGTATAGGTGTGTGTTTTGTGCAAGCATGAAGGAAGGTTGATAGATTATGGCAGTTGTCTATCTTTTTCTGTATGATGTAAGAGTACATTATCTAGTTATTGTACACAAATTAAGCCAAAGATTGAATAAATTCAGTGTCCCAGGCATTTAAATATTTTTGCAGTAGGAAAGAATTTTTTTCATATTGATAAAGATTTGTATTAATATTTTATTTTTGCTTGTCTTGATTCATTTCATGAAAAACTAAGAAAAAAAGTCTTTCCTGAATATTTTCATTAATTGTAAATTTTTAATTACAACCTGCCACTACTATTTATTCATATGCTAAACTTCTGATAATGCATTTATCTTGCCAGAAATGCTATTACCTGGTTTCATCTTTGTATAATTTCCTAGGTTTAAGTATGATATATTACCAATTTGCTGGTGTATTAGATGTGCTTTTATATTTTTTAGATGTAGTATAAGAAAAACTGCCCTGTGTCCAATGTGGCCGTATTACAGATATTAGAATAAATAATGTTTGTGTTACCTTGACAGGCCACCAGGGCATCACTATGATTTTGTTTACATCCATGTATTGCAAATGGCTGACAGACTAACTGCTTATGTACTGTAAGCAGTTTTTCATAAGTTTCTTATTTATAATAAGACATTGAAAACAAGACGAATTATCAGTCTGGTATCACAAACTTACATCTACTTATTGCTAACAGCTGACAGGCTAACTGCCTGTGTAATGTAAGCAACTTTTCATAAGTTTGTTATTTATAGTAAGACATTGAAAACAAGATGAATTATCAGTCTGTTATCACAAACTTACAGAAAATTGCTTGCAGTATGTTGTCAGCCATTTGCAATGAGTGGATGTAAACAAAATCATAGGGCTGCCCTGGTGGCCTGTCACAGTAATACACAAATGTTGTTTATTTATGGTAAATTTAATGATAGTGTCCTTTAAAGGTTAGTGTAAATTTATATATGATTTCATACTTTGCTCCCCTACAGAATCACTTCAAAATATCATTTTAAAAATTTCCCTGTAAAATAGGGATGCATCTTGTGTGAAGGTGCATGTTATGCACCAGCAAATACTATAGTATAGTATGTTATTTTGAAGTACTTGCAAAGTATTTCTCCTAAATATTGTAATATTAAATGAGCTTAAATTATGATAATTTTCATCCCCATTCTCTCCAGCATATTTTCAGTAATATTTTTGTACTTTGTTCACATTCTCTCATTGTACTTCCCTTTTTTTTCAGTGTCCACATGTAAAGTGTTCCGTCAAGTTTGCTGGACAGGGTATGGTGAATGAGTTTCTAACGTACATGGGCACCCTTACCAGTGGAGTTAGTGGCCCTGATCTTGGTGTTGATGAACGTAGAAATCTAGCCAATTTAGCTATCATTTGTCACCTTCATCACCTTTGCTTGCCTGTTTCTCACAAGCCACCTCAGCAACAGCAGGCATTAAGAAACTTGTTACTTTTTCTGAGAGATAATCAGTATTATGATGAAGTCTTGGCATTGACATTGGCAGCAGGGGCATGGCGATGGGAAACGTTGCAGTACCTGGCTGCATCTCGTGGGCTTTATGTGGAAAAGTTACGTGTACTCTTAGCATCACAAGTTTCCCCTGTGCTTGATTCTTTGCGAATTGACCAAGTAATTGGTGTGGGAAGTGAAAGTGGTATACTGCCATTAGCTCGTGAAAGGGAGGCTGGGTACTTGCACTGTGTATCTGATCCTGAGTTAAGACAAGTTCTTTTAAGCAAGCCTTCCTTAGCAAGAATGCATATAGCTTTAGTCCTTGGATTACTAGCAACCCTTGAAATTCCTGTCATTCGTCGGTTAGCAGATCTCTACAATCCATCTCATCCAGCAATTAGACCATTTTTACAAACCACAAATGGAAAGAAACAGACTTTTCCTCCACTTTCATCAATGGTTCACAATTCAAGCCTCCACTCTTTTGGAAGTGATGAACTGTTATCAGTAGAGGCTTTTGTAGAAGTGTTTTTAGCCATTGTGATTCAACTAAACAGGAAACGAGGTTGGAAGTACAACCCTGATCTCCTGACTCACAAAGTGGACTGTGGAAAAGAGGTAAGCAGAACTAGCACAGTATTTGTCACCAGTTCTTATAATAAGGCCTATACAAATTTGTTTTGATGGACAGTTAAGAATATGTTTAGTTACATGCAGTTTTTTTATATTGTATTTTTTGTTAACTTTGTTGATAGCTTTTAATTTTGAGTAATAACCTTTTTATGGATTTCCCTTGATCAGTATCCTTTTTGTTTGAAATGTCATTTCTAGAAACATGCTATGTAGACCACTGAAAAAGTGAAACCCAAAGGCAGCTTTGCAGAACTGTAATGAGTAATAAAACATTTATTAGACATTTCACAATGATGTATTTGCATTTAAGCATTATTCAGAACCATTGTTACTGGAAACTGATTAATATGAAAGAAAATGGTAGGTAGAAGAGGAGCAAATAATTTGGTACCCTTTCCAGGTGAAGCATTCCTTGACTAGTAATTCTGTAGGTAATTGCTTGTACTTAATTTTCGTGTACTTGCAGGTAGTTCCAGTCCCAGTTGATAAAATTCGTTGCCGTGTGCTGAGCTGCGGTTATGGTCATACATCTGTGATAATTGGTAGTACTACATACACATGGGGTATCCCAGATTATGGGGTTTTGGGTCACGGACCACGTTCTACAACAAATCATAGACTTTATGCTGGAATTAATGTGTCTGTGCCAGAAGAGGTGGAGGTTTGTGAAATTATATTTGTAATGCATAAGTACATTTATTGCATTTGGATCATGTTTGTGTAGGTTATTATGCTGGTTTGCTTTCTGTTTATATAAACATGCTGATCTGAATGATTTTTGTAGGTCTAATAGGTAAGTCATTCTTTATGTGTGCTGATACATAGTGTCTAGTTTATGTTTTTTAACACATGCCATGTTTGGTCTGTTGTATATTTTGTATGTAAAAACTTGTGATTTTGATTTGTGTTGTACAACTATGGTTGAAACATTTACCTTTCGAAAGTTGTTTGTTGGTACAACTTTTATGGCAGTAGTACAGTAGTTCACCGAGATAATGGACCATGGTATATCATACTTCTGGATATATTGGTGCAAAGTGGAAATATCAACTTGAAGGTTTTGGCCTCCGGATCTAGTTCTGAATATGCAATATTCACTACATATTAGTGTCATATTATAAAAAATAACCATAACAAATATGCATCTTTCCATGGTTCTTTTAAAAAGCTTTACTTCACTGTGTCCAGTGATATTGTATGTATTCTCATTTATTTTATTATGAAGTTCAGACATAGTGTTTAATGTTTTTGTTTGGAAATCAGCTGTGGGTAATTACGAGGTAAGTTTATTTTATCCTTAACTCAATTCAGAGTAATTTTCTTGCTTCTAGTTAGCATGAATGAATCTCTAGATACTCTCATTTATACAGGGTATAACATTAGTTTTTGCAAATTTTGGGAAATGAAAGAAAAAGTCATTCTGAGCAGAAAATGTTCTATAAACATATGCATTTCTGGGCTCAGCCTGTGTCGCTCCGTGAAATACTTCCTTTTGTGGATATTTCTAAGGTAAAATATTGCTATAATTACCAGAGAAAAAACTAAAATAGTAATGCCAGAATAGACTGGCTCGCTCACCTTTAATAAAGGTGTCGGTATGGTATCTGGGGCGAGTGGAAGCCACTACCACAGGTCCCTTGCCATTTAGGTTCTCCCTTCCTCAATATCCCTCGTCTACCGAGGAGCCGATGCAAGGCCCCGCTACCCGCTACTACTACGACTAGCACCTTTGTTTTCATTCCTTTCGATAGCATCGCTCACACCACACGCGTTTTTTCCTTGTGCTGAGTTTTTTGCTGTTTTGGATTTCTTTCATCATCAACATGGACCTTCAAGCTTCTGCATCCAAGTTAAGTACTGCGTGTAATGTTTGGGATAATTTTGAGACGGTTTTTGACATTTTATGCCTAATTATCTTAGGTATGTACGAGCGGTAACACATGCGATGCCGGTCCCGCGCCGCCTTCTTTGCTCACCAGCCGCGTGATGATTCCCTGCTTTCTTGCACCAATTGGTCTCCCATACTAATTGGTCTCGATTGCACTTCAGCAGTACTCGATATATTTATTTTAAGATGCATTTGCCATGTTGTTTTATGTTTTTTAGTCTGTTCACGGGGGATAGCCTACTTCCGAACCGCATGCTTTCGGTTGTGGCGCTCGCTTTCCTTTCTTGCATGGAGGTTGTTATATCAACCCTTGTTTATCAGTAAGATAGGATCTATTGTCTTGTTTGCCTTACGAAGGACCCTAGTTCCTTCGTAGCTTTCCGTCCTTGAGCCACCCTGGCCGCTTGCCCCTCGATCATTCGTTACGGCATCTAGGCTAAGCCGCTTTGAGTTTCTAGGCTAGCATTTCCTTCATTGGATTTTGCTTAACCTAGTTTCTCAAGGACCTTCTCTTTCTCTCTCACTCCCCTTTTATTTCGCTTCTCCCCCTGTGTTAGGACAGGATATTTATGTTATGTGTTCTCCCTATAGCCGGCACCTAGTTGGCCTAGGCCTTCTTAGATTGACTGGCTTCTCACACCGTGTGACTGTTCACCCGGCTGAGAGAGTCCCCAGCTGATCAGGTACGAGCCATCCTGCTACCGACCCCTCCCAGCTCTCCCCACCTCCCTCCCCTAGCTCACCCACTTTGGTGGAGTGACGACTCGCTCCCATCCGAGTCTCCGGGGGGGAGGGGGAAGGGATTCACGGGGGGGCACACTCGATGAACAGGCCTGCCGTACTGTGCCGCGCTGTTAGTGGAAAGGAGGGGAGGTACCTCGCTCGACCGAGCCATGGTTGGCCACCAGGCGCGGAGAGTGGGACACACCTCCACCCACTAGGTAGGGTATCCCTCTCACTATCTAAGAAGCCCACCCTTCCCCACCCCGCTTCGACCTATCTTTGGGATTTCGTTGCATGCATATTTTATTACACACGACATCCACCTTCTATTATATGTTCCTTACCCGACGAAGTACCCAACTCCGCCAAGTATTTTAACTATTCCACCCTGTTATGGCTTGCTCTTCACCCTGTGTCTGACTTGGTTTATCCCTCACTCCGGCATATGGAGGACAGCTTGAATCCACTTAATCAGTCAGATTTTATAGCTCCGGCGTCTACAGTGGAATCTCTTAGTTCCCATTATCTGCCTAGGATGTTTCTTTAAGCATACACGGGGCGCCGGAGCTAGTAGTAACAGAGTGATATGTTATCTTGCATGATATATGCTGACACCGGAGTTACTCCGGCAGCATTAGCATACCGCACACAACCACGGACCTAATCCGAAAGGTTGTTGATGATACTCGTGTCATTTGACTTACAGGTTACTTGTTGTCTGGAGGATGGGTGCAACGCCGTTCTCCAGGAACCCTGTGGGCACGTGGTCTGCTGGGCCCATGCCGGCTGTGCAGTTCGCATGGAGGACTACGTGGTTTGGCACCATGAGAACTGCACCATCTGCTACGCTTTGGTCAACGAAGCCTCCTCCGGGGTATGTAACACTCCGGCCTCTTCATAATGATACGTGAGAATCAATATACTGTAATGTACACTTTGATATTAGGTTAACCCTTAAACGCCGACTGGACGTATTTTACGTCGACATTTTTTGTCTCGGGCGCCGACTGGATGTATTTTACGTCGACATACAAAAGTTTTTTAAAAATTCGCGGAAAAATACTTTTAGGCCTATCAGCCGAAAACTCTTGAATCACGCGCCTTGGGGGATGCTGGGAGTTCACGGATCAAGGTGTTGTTTTGTTTATAATCATAACGCAGTCGTGCAAGCGCGAATTTCTTTCTTGCCGCACTAAAAAGTATCTGTGACACATCGCGGAAATTATTTCATCACTTTGACATAATTTTTGTACCATTTTAAATTAGCCGTTACATGGAGATTATTATATGAAAATGTGCGCATTTTTATGTAGAATACAACAAAAAAATACTCATGATTGTAGCTTTTATCAGTTTTGAGATATTTTCATATAAATAACGATAAGTGCCAAAATTTCAACCTTCGGTCAACTTTGACTCTATCGAAATGGTAAAAAAACGCAATTGTAAGCTTAAACTCTTATATTTTAGTAATATTCAATCATTTACCTTAATTTTGCAACTAATTGGAAGTCTCTAGCACAATATTTTGATTTATGGTGTATTTATGAAAAACTTTTTCCTTACGTCTGCGCGGTAACTCTTCCGAAAAAATTCATACATGCGATTGTGGTAATGTTTGCACCATTTTAAATTAGCCGTTACATAAAGTTTTCATACATTCAACTTCCCTGTCAGATATATACTTAGCTATAGACTCCGTCGTCCCCGACAGAAATTCAAATTTCGCGGCACACACTACAGGTAGGTCAGGTGATCCCGCCGCCTGCCGCTGGGTGGCAGGAATAGGAACTATTACCGTTTTAAGCCAGATTTTTCTCTGTCGCGGTACTAGTAACATCGTTGCTAGTTCCTCCTGACTTGAATTTCGAATTTCATTACACTGTTGATCTTTTGGACTGCTATTTGGTGACGTATTGGATCTTTGGTTTGGCATACGCTATTGTGGACTGTTTTTTGGATTTGCTTTGGAATTTCTCATAATGTCTGACGTGTCGATTTCGTTCAGAGTGTGTGTGAATGAGAATTGTTTTGTGAGACTGCCGAAAGCTTCGGTGGATCCTCACACCTCTTGTAAAAATTGTAGAGGGAATGTATGCTCTCAATTGAATGCATGTGATGAGTGCAAGAATTTGAATGAGGAGGAATGGAAGTTGGCTTAATTCCTACCTAAGAAGTTGGAGAGAGATAGGACTAGAAAAGCCTCTTCCAAGAGTGTAAGTAGGTCGGTCTCTAACGAGCCAGTTAGCGGACTATTGCCTATTGATAACCCTATTGTTTCCTCCCATACAGCTTTACCTTCCCGATTATCGGACTCGGCAAGCTCAACATCTGAAATTGCGAGTCTGAAAGCTTCGCTTAAACATATGGAGCAAAAAATTAAAGAACTGGAAGGTAAGTGCAGTGAAAGTGTTCCCAGTGAAGTGGAGGGTGCGTCTGATCGGCTCTGTCTCGCTCCCAGGCCTAGACCTCTTTCAAGCTCCCAAGACCAGTGGAGAAGGAATGTCGAAAGCCGCAGGGAGGTTTCAGAGAATCCCCACCGGTCAGGCGTCCCCTCGGCAGATCCTGTAGTTACGTCCCGGGCTGCCAAGGATAGTCGTTGGAAAGACGTCCTGAAACAGTGTTTTTCTTCGTCTGATTCCTCTCTAGAAAAGGATGGAGTTCGGATAGATTGTCGAGACCTTCGAAGAGAACTTGGAAGTCTCCTTCATTCGACTCAAGCCCTGAAGAATTTCCGGAAGAATATCCTCCGGAAAAGAGGAAGAAGAATGTATATTCAGAAGCTTCTTCTCCTGCATCGGAGGTTGGAAAGAGAGACGTAGCTACGAAGATGTTAGAGGATATGCAGAAGCAGATATCTTCCCTAGTAGGAGTTCTTAAATCTGATCAGCCTAGAAGGAAGGATAGATTTCTCCCTATCAAAAGATCCCGTCCTGTAGAACTATCTGAGAGCTCGGACGAGGCGCCTGCCAGAAGCTTGGCGTCAGCCAGACGTCAGGCTACTGTCAAGCGCAAAACGCCGTCAAGGCGACAAGATGTGTATAGGGAACTTCCTACGAGGAAGAAAGTACATGAGATGTCCGTATCGAGGAGTAAAATTGGAACTCCCGAAATCGGACGAACTCCTGAAAGGAAGCGCAAAGAGCCTGAAGCGCCTGGAGCGCCTCAAGCGCCTGAAGCGCCTGAAATGAGGCGTAAAGCTCTTCAAGTAAAAGGAATGAGGCGCAACGCGCCCGAAAAGCCTGAAGTGGCTAAAAGGAAATATTTAACTCCTGGAGAGCCTAGAGCGCCTGATATGAAACATAGGGCGCCTGGAGAGCCTAGAACGCCTCAAAGGAAAAGCAAAGAGCCTAGGGAGCCTGAGGCGCCTGAAAGAATAAGCAAAGCGCCTAAAGAGCCTGAGGCGCCTGAAACGAGGCGCAAAGCGCCTGAAGCGCCTGAAGCGTCCGAATGGAGGCGCAAGGCGCCTGCAAAGCCTGAAGGACGTAAAGCGTCTAGAGCGCCTGAAAGCAGGCGCAAGGATTTGTACAACCCAAAATACAATTTGGATGAGTTATCGGAATTTGAAGCGGACTTGGAGGCTCCTCTTTGGGATTTTTCTCAAGATCAATTTTCCCCTGACAGGGCCTCTAGGTGTCGCACAGGTGATTGTAGCCCCTGTTGGGAAGGAATTGATCATGAAAAAAGAGAACGACACCTAAGGACTTCTCCTGTAGGGACGAAAGTTGTCGCACAAAGCGGCCGCCGTCCTTGTCAGGAGGGCCTTAGGGTAAAAGAACATCATCGGACCTTATTCCTGGCAGGGAACTCCAAGAATGTCCGCACAAGCGACCGTAGCCCTTGTCCAGGTTGCAGCCGGTGTTGCTGCAAGCCCTGTGCATTCCCGAGAGAGGAGTCCCCCGGTCGCGCACTCTTCTCCGAATAAAACTCAACCAGAATTAGAGGATGTTTCTGACTCTGAAGAAAAACAAGGGGGCAGGTCTTTCTGATTATAAGATACTAGCAGCCCTCTTGTTAAAAGAATTTGGAGAGTCTCTGAGTCCTGCTGCCCCTCCTTCTCCTCGGTCTTTATTTTCGAGTACGAAGGCTGCGAAGTCCTCCTCTTTCTTGAAGATGCAACCGACCATTTCAATGAAGAGGGCTTTGCAGTCGGTCGGGAATTGGCTTAAAACCAAGGAGGAGGCGGGGAAGACTGTGTTTACCTGTCCCCCTTCCAGGCTATCAGGGAAGAGAGGGATTTGGTATAGCACAGGGGAATCTATGGGACTTTCTCTTCCCTCATCTGCTGAAGCGGACTTCTCGACCTTGGTGGATTCGGCAAGGAGGCATGCACTTCCAGCAGCCAAAACAAGCTGGACATGGTCTGAAATGGACCATCTCCTCATGGGAATATTCCATGTCTTGGAAGTTTTTAACTTCCTAGATTGGTCCCCTTGGGGCTTTGGCCAACAAGACTCAAGACCCTCAGTTTTTGGAACCAGAAGTTCTTGCATAGTGTTTTGGCATGCATGGACAAGGCAGTGCAGGACGGATCGGCTGAAGTGCATCCTTGTTCGGGACAGGAGTATTAAAGAAGAGGGCTGTCTTTGGTTCTTTTCTTACCAAAGCAGTCTCTCCAGTACAGAGGGCTTCTCTTTTATACGCCCCTCTGTCTAAACAGCTGTTTTCCTTCTCAGTTGGTAATAAGGACATTTCCCATACGCTTACTGAGAAGGCAACACAGGATTTGCTGGTACATTCTGCTAAGAAGCCTAGGCCAGCTGCTTCTGTCTCGAAGAGGGAGTCAACACCTGCCCAACAGCCCTTTCGAGGTAGAGCTTTTAGCCGAGCCCCAAGGAAGAGAGGGGAGGGAGAAAAGAAGGAAGAAGATTTCTTCCATTCAGAGTTCCAAAGAAGAACGCAAAATGAGATTCCAGTCCTCCAATCACCAGTAGGGGCCCAGGACTTCTGGGATTCTCGGAAGCATGGGCTTCAATGAAAGCAGATTCTTGGTCCCTACAAGTGCTGAGGAAAGGATACCTCATCCCCTTCAAGAACAGACCTCCATTGACGACGACTCCGAGGGAGCTGTCGGCGAGATACAAGGACCCTGTAAAGAGAGAGATCCTTCTTGGACTGGTGCAGCAAATGTTGGAGAAGGAGGCCATCGAGGTAGTACAGGATCCGCACTCCCGAGATTTTTACAATCGCCTATTTTTGGTGCCGAAAGCCTCGGGGGGGTGGTGGAGGCCTGTCCTGGACGTGAGTGCATTGAATCGCTTCATGGAGAAGACAAAGTTCTCCATGGAGACATCCAACTCGGTTCTCTCTGCTCTCCGTCCAGGAGATTGGATGGTCTCCCTCGACCTGCAAGATGCATACTTTCACGTCCCCCTGCATCATTCGTCGAAGAAATATCTTCGATTCATGGTACAGGGAGGATTATCAGTTCAGGGCTTTGTGTTTTGGCCTCTCGACGCTCCTCAGGTGTTTACAGCGTTGATGAGAAACGTAGCAAGATGGCTACATCTGAAGGGGGTGAGGATATCTCTTTACCTAGACGATTGGCTTATAAGAGCGCAGACAAGACAAAAGTGCTTGGAGGACTTGGAGATAGCTCTTCAGTTGACCAGATCTCTCGGATTGCTCGTAAACCTCGAGAAGTCTCACACAATCCCCAGTCAGTACTATCGCTATCTGGGGATTCGGATGGATTCTCGTTTTTCGAGCGTATCCATCCCCAGGAAAGAATCTCGAAAAGGGTTGGAGAAAATCTCGGTCTTCCTAGAGAAAGAACGAAGCTCAGCGAGGGAATGGCTCAGTCTTCTGGGCACTCTTTCCTCGCTGGAGCAGTTCATCTCTCTAGGGAGACTGAATCTGAGACCCTTGCAGTTTCCATCTCAGAAGGAGTTGGAACAGAAGAAAAGGAGATCTTTTGGATACCTTTACCTATAGGAGAGAGTATCAAAAACCACTTACGATGGTGGTTAGGACCACTGACAAGAAACGAAGGAGTGTCCTTGGCCCTTCAGAACCCTCACCTAGTGTTATTCTCAGACGCTTCGGACTTTACGGGGTTTTTTTTTTTTTTTTTTTTTTTTTTTTTGGGGAGCAACACTAGGGACGAAGGGGAAGTGTCAGGCAGTTGGACAGAAGAACAGAAGGCCTGGCACATAAATGCAAAGGAACTCTTAGCAGTGCACTTAGCACTGCAGGTTTTCGAGAACGAAGTCAGAGGCGTGGTGGTCCAAGTCAACTCGGACAACACCACGGCTCTGGCTTATATAAGAAAACAAGGGGGACACACTCTTTCTCCCCTTTACCAACTAGCAAGGGATCTGTTGATATGGACAGAAAGAAAGAGGGATTCGACTCCTGACGAGGTTCGTTCAAGGAGGAAGAATATAAGAGCAGACAGACTGAGCAGGAAAAACCAGGTCCTTCCAACAGAGTGGACCCTTCATTCACAAGTCTGCCAGCAACTATGGTCTCTTTGGGGGAAGCCGCAATGGACCTGTTTGCAACATTCCTATCCAGGAGGATGGAGAACTTTTGCTCGCTGGGGGACGATCCAGAGCCCTATCCATAGATGCCATGCTCATGGATTGGGAGGGCATAGACGCATATGTGTTTCCCCCATTCAAGATGCTGGGGGAAGTAATGAGAAAGTTCGTGTCCTCGGAGGGAATGAGGATGACATTGATCGCTCCTTATTGGCCTGCAAGAGAATGGTTCACAGAGGTACAGGAATGGATAGTGGACTTTCCCCAGATCTCTTCCCGAAAGGACAGATCTGCTCAAACAACCCCACTTCGAGAGGTATCACAAAAAAATATCCACGCTCTCGCTCTGACTGCCTTTCGACTATCGAAAGATTGGTCAGAGCGAGAGGCTTTTCTCACGGAGCGGGCAAAAGCGATTGCTGGAGCAAGAAGGTCCTCAACCATGCGGATATATCAATCGAAGTGGGAAGTTTTCCGTAGATGGTGTAAGGCGAAGAAGCTGTCCTCCTCCGATACCTCTGTGACCGAAATTGCTGATTTTCTTTTGTTTTTACGAGAAGAATCTCATCTGGCAGTGTCAACCATTAAAGGTTATAAGAGCATGTTATCAGCTTGTTCAGGAATAGGGGCCTGAGCATAGAGAATAACAAAGATCTGCATGATTTGATTAGATCATTTGAAACTAAAAAATTAAGAACTTCTCTCACCCTAGTTGGAATCTGGATGTGGTTCTCAAATACCTTATGTCGGAGAGATTTGAACCTCCCGATAAAGCTACTTTCCGGGACTTGACTAGAAAATGCATTTTCTTAATAGCTCTCGCCACTGCGAAAAGAGTGAGTGAGCTGCAAGCGCTTGACTCTAGAGTGGGTTTTAAGAAGGATTCGGCTGTATTGTCCTTTAAACCTTTATTTCTAGCAAAAATGAAAACCCCTCGAGACCTTGGCCTAGGACGTTTTGAAGTAAAAGGCCTTTCTCAATTAGTTGGGAATGAAATGGAAAGAACTTTATGTCCTGTGAGGAACTTTGCAATTTTACCTGCAGAAGAAGAAGCAGTTGCAGGTTGCAATCAGAGTTTATGGTGTGCAGTTAAAGACCCTAGAAGAGTCTATGTCAAAGAATGCCTTAGCATTTTTTGTTAGAAACATCATAACGGAAGCCCACATGAGCTGTGATAGTGAGGCATATAAGACCTTAAGGGTAAAAGCACACGAAGTACGTGCAGTCGCTACATCATTGTCGTTCAACAAGAACATGTCAATGAAGAACATCTTAGCGGCCACGTATTTGGAGATGTAACTCAGTGTTCGCCTCACATTACTTGAAAGATGTGAGTGTGACATATGAGAAATGCTTCTCTCTAGGACCTTATGTATCAGCGGATACAGTGCTGGGGAAAGGAGAGAAGACTGATCCTTAATTATTAATTTTTTGTCCTTATATTTATATATTGTGATTTTAAAATTATTGGTGTTGAGTTTTTTAGGTTGTTTGAAAGGTGTTTGGGGATAATGCCTTTCATCATATTTACTAATCCACGGTTAGGATCGGGTGATCGGGATCAGTATTTTACTCCTTTATAGCCAAGAGGCATAGGTATATTGTCATGTAAGTGAATAAGACTCCAGTGACAATTGCCATTAGGTTCTGTTGAGTAAGTGGATAAGACCCCATTGACAGTCCTTTTCAAGAGTTCTCAGCCATAGGGCACACCCTCGCTGAAGCTTTTGAGGCGAAGCAGACTTCTCAGCACAAGCTAAGAAATCTTCCGCCTAAACAGGTAGGAACTAGGGTATTATTAATTAACTGGTATTACCTACAACATATGTTGTTTACCTATTAGGTCAGTAATTAGCTGTCTCTTGCCCTCCGCCAAAGGTGCCAATCAGCTAAGTATATATCTGACAGGGAAGTTGAATGTATGAAATAGATATTGTTATGACAATAAAGTTTCATACATACTTACCTGGCAGATATATACGATCGTATGGCCCACCCAACCTCCCCTCAGGAGACAGGTGGAAGAGAAAAATCTGGCTTAAAACAGTAATAGTTCCTATTCCTGCCACCCAGCGGCAGGCGGCGGGATCACCTGACCTACCTGTAGTGTGTGCCGCGAAATTTGAATTTCTGTCGGGGACGACGGAGTCTATAGCTAAGTATATATCTGCCAGGTAAGTATGTATGAAACTTTATTGTACAATAACAATATCATTTTATATATGGAAATGTGCGCAATTTCATGCACAATACAACTAAAAACAACCCATGGTTGTAGCTTTTATCAATTTTTAAATATTTTCATATTAAAAATGATAAGTGACAAATTTTCAACCTTCGGTCAACTTTGACTCTACCGAAATGGTTCAAAAACGCAATTATAAGTTAAAACGCTTATATTCTAGTAATATTCAACCATTTACCTTCGTTTTGCAATAAATTGGAAGTCTCTAGCACAATATTTTGATTTATGGTGAATTTATGAAAAAAATAACATTTTCTTTACGTCCGTGCTGTAACCCTTCCGAAAAAATCATACGTGCGATTGTGGTAATGTTTGCACCATTTTAAATTAGCTGTTACATAAAGTTTTATATATGAAAATGTGCGCAATTTCATGTAAAATACAACAAAAAATAATTGAAGATTGTAGCTTTTCTCATTTTCGAAATATTTGCATATAAATCACAATAGAAATAAAACCACGTTCGGTCAACTTTGACTCTACCGAAATGGTCGAAAAACGCAATTGTAAGCTAAAACTCTTACAGTCTAGTAATATTCAGTTATTTATCTTCATCTTGAATCAAATTCGAAGTCTCTAGCACAATATTTAGATTTATGGTGAATTAAAAAAAAAAAAACTTTCCTTCCCTCCGCGCGCGGATTCTCCGCCACAAATCTCCGAAATGCGTACGTCCCATTCTCAGAATATTTGCTCCGTTTCATATTAGGCATTTCATAGTTTTATATATGAAAATGTGCGCAATTTCATGTAGAATAAAACGAAAAATATTTGAAGGTTGTAGCTTAACTTATTTCCAAAATAATTGCATATAAAAAAATACATATAAAAAAATTCGACATTTGGTCAAACTTTAACTCGTCAGATATGGTCGGAAACTGCATTTGTAAGCTAATATTTTTACAGTATAGTAGTAATATTCAATCATTTTTCTTCAATTTGAAAGAAATTGGAAGTCTCTAGGACAATATTTAGATTTATGGTGAATTTTTGGAAAAAATATTTGTTTACGTCCGCGCGTTACGAATTCATGCATTATTTTGTGATAATATTTTCTCAGTGTTGCTTTTATTGTTTTACAATGTGTTACATACCAAAATGATCGCAATTTAGTGTACATTACAACGAAAAAAAAGTAACTTGTTACCTTTAACCATTTTGCGCACAGGGCGATTTGAATACAATTATATATGAAATTTCGTTTTTGCGCTATCATATATTGCATTATTTATATATGATAATGATAATTTTTTTCATTTCTGACGGTTGCATACAAAACTTCAGCCAATGACAAAAAAAGGAGCTAAAAATGAACTCTTAATCTTGAAAACTAAGCGCGCTGTGATTTATATTTTTTTCCGCTTCCGCGCTCACTCTGAAACACCTCCGGCACACGGGAGACATTTTTTTTTTATCACTTCGGCGTTTAAGGGTTAAGTCTATTTCTAGTGTTAAGTATTAATAATAGCCCTGCTTACAGGGAGCGCAAGCAGTCCGGGAAGCCGCCCTATCCACCCTGAAGGTATGGGTTGGCGGTTTCGGTTGCAACTCCGCCAAGGGCCAACCTTACATCCTGGCCCAGGACATGGCCACCCTTATCTTCCCAGGGGTGAAGAAGGGATCTGTGGTGGATTCGGAAGTGGCCGCCCCTCTGATTGCCAGGATCCAGGGGGCAGTTGCAGCTCTCACGGAGGAAGGCATCGCAGAAGGAGTAGCGGGGGAAATAGCAGCCCTCGACCTGGACCGCGAGCCCATGGCTATAGACGACATGGGCAACAGTAAGAATGGTAGTGAGGCAGGTTTACTAGGGGCTCAAGGGTTTTCCTTGAGCCCATCTTTGTCTTCTTCTCCTTCTATTACTACTTCCTTCCAGGGGTTCGCCGACAGACCGCAGTTGGTTAGACCGAAGTCCTTGTCGGCGATCCCTAAAGTTAAAAGCAAGAAAGACTACAAGTCTAAGTAGAAGTCCCTGCTGAAGAGGTCAGGAACCAAGCTTGCCTCTACGCCACCGGCTCATAATCCCAGGGCGGTCAAGCCAAAAGTCACTCACCCACCAAAGGGATCGAGGACCAAGGTTCCCAAGGAGAAGGCTCAGCCTTCCTCCTTTGACCCTGATACTTTCTCGGACAATATCATGCAGCGGATGGGCAACATGGTCGGGGACTTGGTCCAGACCAAGTTCCAGGAAATGCTGACCCAGCTGTCAACTACGCTGGAAGCTTCGGAACAAACTATCCAATCCTTGTCGGAGAGGATAGTAGCCCAGGAGAACATGACGTCCGGTCTCCGAAAAAGTATCGCAGCAGGGCAAGTACAGCCCGGTCAGGCAACTCAGGCTTTGCTGATGCCGGACTCATCTAACCTCCCTCCGTTCAGACGAACAATCCATGGAGGGTAGCAGCTCATGCCCCCTTCGCGAGGGCATGCTAACCATTGAGGGTTGTGGAACTCGAAGGCTAGAGGACTTCGAGTTCCACCCTGAGGGACTCCAACCCCCTTTCTTTGGCTATGTCCGTCTAACGGATGCCGCCATGAGCAGGGAGGATCAAGTCCCGAAGGAAACTGTAATCCTCCCCCGGGACCAAGCTCAACAAGCTTGGCGCCGGAACCTTGATGAATGGGAATGCATATATACAAAAGTTACAGCATTCAAGAGCCCATTTACAATGTTCACGGTAAATGAGGACACTCCGTTGCCATTCTTCTCAAAGGTGTCAGAGGCAACAGCCCAGGCAGTCCTGAAAGACGAGCCTATGCCTCAGCTCCGGGAGATGGAACTGACTTCCCTTCTGTTCCCTGGTTCAGAGGAGTTCTACTCTGATGCTCCTGCCACTTTTTCAGTAGGCAATCTCAAGCCGGACTGCAGTAACACGCTGTTCAGCGAGAGGTTGCCTAGACTGTCAGATGCATGCCTAATTCAAATGGAGTATGACGCTAGGATGAGGCTCAGCAGGTCCCTCAGTTTGCTAACGATGACCGAAATGGCTTCTCTTATCTTTGGACAAGAGACGCTATTTAAAATCATGACTAAGTCACTACTGCATACAATGCAGTGCGACTTATGTGATTTTATGGTAGCGTGGCGTAAGTGTCGGAAACATGTTCTGGCGGAAGCTACTATCCGCCATGAACCAAACAAATTGATCGCCTCACCCATATGGGGCACGGACCTCTTCCTCACCACCGCTGTGAATGAGGTTCTGTTCGAAGCGGCTATGGTAAACCAGAGTCTGAAGATTCGTTGGGGACTCATGCCTAAACGCAAGCCCGAGTCTACTGGATCAAATCCCAAATCAAAAAGAGACCTAGGAAGTTCCAGCCCTTCCAGGCTCCCCAACAGACTCTAATGCAGGCGGTTCCGGACCCCAAGTACCTCAACCGTCAACATTCCAAGGCACAGCCGCAACAGCAGTTTGTGCTGTTGACCCAACCACCACAAGCCCAGGCTTCGACCTCTTATGCAGTCTCTCCGGCCTTCAATGCGACCTATGAATCGCGGTCTTTTTAGCCGTTCAATAGGTTCGCTAGGGGCAGCAGAGCTAGGGGTCCCTCCCGTCACCGGGGCGCCAGAAGAGCCACCAACCGGGGCAAGGGCTTTTGGGGAGCACGAGGTGGTCGCTCGTCAGCAAGCCAGTGAGAATCCCCAGGTAGGAGGGAGGCTGTACCTCTACCGACATTGGTGGGGGTTCAGCAATTGGGCACAGGGCATTGTAACCAAAGGTCTGGGGTGGAGTTGGCTTCAAGGTCCTCCTCCATCCAACATTTTTTACCAAAAACCAACAGCGGGTAGTATCAAGAGTCAGAAACTTAACCTGTTAAGTGTCACCCACGTAATAATACGTTTACCGCGATCTACTCGGTAGCGCCTTCAACAGGATATTACGTTCAAGACTTTAACTCTGCTTGTCAAGCCGTCAGTCCCGTAATATTACGTTTACTCGTATAGAAAGTGTAGGAACATCATTTGATAACACCCTCAGCACACGGGAAACTTATTCCCATCCTGGCAACTCTTTCCTGGTGGTCGCTTATCCTGGCGTGAAATTTACAGTTGAGGATAAAGAGAATCCATTAGAATATTTTGAGAAATATTTTGATGATGAAATCGTTGATTACCTCATGAAAGAAACAAACAGATTTGCAAATCAGTTTCTAGATGAGAATGTAGAACATTTTTCTCTACAATCACGAGCACATAGATAGATGGTGTGACACTGTGAAGTAGGATTGTGTGTAGCCCCTTGCTTTAGAGATTGGCATACGAAAGAATAATAGTGCATGTATGTTTAATATTTTTCATTCAGTGTTATGAAGTCTTTTGAAATAGAATAATTGTAGTATTAATTTTTTTTTGCTCCAACATTTAATAATTTCCTACACTTAACTACATTATGAATAATAAGCATAAAAATCAATATTAATTTTGGAAAACTATCATCAGTGCTATGATCGCTAACTACAAAAAAAGCGTGACGGTACGTTAGTAGCGAGCTCATCCGGGGGGGATGCTTAACAGGTTAAAGTTTCAAGGGCACTTGTTCAGCGTGCCAAAGAAAGACTCAAACAAATTAAGAATAATTCTAGACTTATCCCATCTAAACTCATTCATTCATTGCGACAAGTTTCGAATGCTGACCGTTTCACAGGTGCGGACCTCACTTCCCCGTGGGGCCGTCACCACCTCTGTAGATCTTACAGATGCCTACTATCATGTCCCAATAGCAAGACACTTCCGTCCATTCCTAGGCTTCAAACTAGGAAAGAAGGCTTACTCCTTCAGAGTAATGCCATTCGGGCTCAACATAGCACCCAGAATATTCACCAAGTTGGCGGAAACAGTAGTACAGGAGTTAAGAACTCGGGGAATAATGTTAGTAGCCTATCTGGACGATTGGCTCGTATGGGCCACAACTGTCGAAGAATACCACAAGGCGACGGTCAAGGTAATTCAGTTTCTGGAACATTTAGGATTCCAAATAAACAAAACCAAGTCTCGGCTAACACCGGAGTCACGTTTCCAGTGGTTAGGAATCCAATGGGACTTGAACTCTCATACTCTATCAATTCCACCGTTGAAGAGAAGAGAAATAGCCAAGGCCACAAGGCAATTTCTCAAAAACAAGCAGACGTTCCGGAGGAACCAGGAAAGAATCCTAGGATCACTCCAATTTGCATCAGTAACGGACGTTCTGATGAAAGCCAAACTAAAGGATATAAACCGGGTTTGGCGATCAAAAGCAAACCGGAGATCCCGGAACAAAATGGCTCCCATCCCAGCGATCTTGGACGGAAATCAAGAATCTGTCAAAGACAATACCATTGCAGTTTCCTCCGCTGACCCTAGTAGTCCACACAGACGCCTCTTTAAGCGGCTGGGGCGGGTACTCACAGTACAAAGAGGTACAGGGAACCTGGTATCTAACATTCTGCCAGCTACACATCAATGTACTGGCAGCTATGGCAGTGTTTCTCACCCTGAAAAGGCTACAACCAGCCAAGAAGTTTCATATCAAGTTGGTATTGGACAGTGCAGTAGTAGTCCACTGCATAAACGGGTGGCTCCAAATCGAGCCATGTGAACCATGTCATGATAGCCCTATTTGCCTTAGCAGACAAGAACAAATGGCACCTGTCAGCCACTCACCTAGCAGGAGTCAGGAACGTGGTGGCAGACGCCCTATCACGATCCGTCCCGCTAGAATTGGAGTGGACACTGGACAAGGAGTCATTCAGATGGATCTGTCAACAGGTACCAGGACTTCAGGTGGATCTCTTTGCCACAGAGTCGAACCACATACTCCCTTTAAATGTGGCTCCCAACCTGGACCCTCTGGCCTACGCCACGGACGCTATGGCTATAGATTGGAATGTATGGAAGAGAATTTACCTTTTTCCTCCAGTGAATCTGTTTCTGAAAGTCCTGAACAAGCTCAGGACGTTCAAGGGTCACATTGCACTGGTAGCCCCCAATTGGCCCAAGAGCAATTGGTTCCCTCTACTATTGGAATTAGGACTCCGGCCCCAACGGATTCCCAATCCCAAACTGACGCAGTTGGTTCAAACGCGGACTGTGCCCGCTTCCTCAGGAATTCAGAAAGCCCTAACTTTATGGATTTATGAAGTTTGCAGCTCAGAAAGATGCTAACATAGATCCTCAGAACATCCTGTTCTTAGAATCTGACAAGCGAGAATCGACCTTGCGTCAATATGACTCGGCAGTTAAGAAACTAGCTATATTTTTAAAGGACTCAGATGCACAAACCATGTCCACGAATCTAGCTATAACTTTTTTCAGAACCTTGTTCGAGAAAGGTTTAGCAGCTAGTACAATTACTACTACCAAATCAGCTCTTAAGAAAATCTTCCAATTTGGTTTCAATATAGATCTAACAGATTCGTACTTTTCATCCATTCCAAGAGCTTGTGCAAGACTCAGACCATTTGAGAGGCCCAGGACGGTCTCATGGTTTTTAAACGATGTCCTTAAATTGGTTTCTGACACTAATAATGACTCATGTAATTATATAACCCTCTTAAGGAAAACGCTATTCCTAATAAGTTTAGCCTCAGGCACCAGAATTTCTGAACTGTCGGCCCTCTCTAGGGAATCAGATCATATTGAATTTCTCCCTACAGGAGAACTACTTTTACCACCAGATCATCAATTTCTTGCAAAAAATGAGGACCCACAAGATAGATGGGCCCCATGGAAGATTGTCCTACTTCCTCAGGATATATCCCTATGTCCAGTTAATTCTCTTAAGAGCATGTTTAAATAGGACTGCCCTGATATCTTCAGGCCCCTTGTTCATTAGGGAAAAAGGTGGAACTATTTCCCTAAAAGGGATTAGACAACAGATTCTGTATTTCATAAAACAAGCTAACCCGGAATCCTTTCCGAGGGCACATGATATTAGGGCAGTAGCCACCTCAATTAATTATTTTCAACATATGAATTTTGACGATCTTAACAAATACACAGGCTGGAAATCTCCGACAGTATTTAAGCGCCACTACTTGAAGTCTTTAGAGGCCCTTAAATTTCCAGCAGTGGTAGCCGGAAACACAGTTTCCTTGACATTGCATAATTAGTAATAAGTAGTTATATAGCTTATATCTCTCTCACATTCCTCTCTCTCCTACCTGCCTCACTAGCATTCTTGCCGTAGCTCGGTTGTTACCGGGTTCATAATTTACCTTGGATAGCACTTTCTGTATATATGTATCATTTGTATTGTGTATATATGATTGTATCTGGGTCTGATTTCCATTGTGATGGTTTGTTACTAGTGTGTGTTATTTGAATCTCTGTGGGTTATTTAACCCCACTATGTAGATAAGTTAGATTTAAGGATCATTGAAACTTGAGAACAATTGTATTTGTTTATTGTGATCTATTATTACTTACATTATAGTATTTAACTCTAATTGAGTTTTAATTCACCTGTAATTTTTGACTATCTACAATTTTCCAAGCTGGTAGAGCCAATTCTCTGGCACTATTTCACGGAGCGACACAGGCTGAGCCCAGATAAGGGATTTTGACGAAGGAAAAATCTATTTCTGGGCAAGGACCTGTGTCACCCAGTGAAATCCCACCCGACTTTTCTTTCCACACCCTTTTCTTGGCCCAGCTTGGGACTATCTACAGGAATAAAAACAAAGGTGCTAGTCGTAGTAGTAGCGGGTAGCGGGGCCTTGCATCGGCTCCTCGGTAGACGAGGGATATTGAGGAAGGGAGAACCTAAATGGCAAGGGACCTCTGGTAGTGGCTTCCACTCGCCCCAGATACCATACCGACACCTTTATTAAAGGTGAGCGAGCCAGTCTATTCTGGCATTACTATTTTAGTTTTTTCTCTGGTAATTATAGCAATATTTTACCTTAGAAATATCCACTAAAGGAAGTATTTCACTGGGCAACTCAGGTCCTTGCCCAGAAATAGACTTTTCCTTCGTCAAAATCCCTTTTTAAGTCTTCATTTGGCCATGTGAGATTTTGAAATACGTAACTGTTATCATTAAATGGGCAGATGGTGTGTACGGGATGTCTGAGTATTCATGGGTATGGGGAGGGGGACAGAGCTGATCAGTTCACTTTTTACTCTAAACAGTCTCGCTTTTCTGCCAAGAGTGTGTCCAAGCTACAAGTGTCAAATTCCAGATTCACTTTTTGTGAGCAAGAAACTGGAGACATGCCTAACCGATCCCGTAGTGTGGAATATGCAGATATGATGTTTATTTATGGGTTTTGCAACAGTTCCATCTCTAGACGGTTATGAACTCCACTGTTATAAAAAAAAAAGGAAATCGGTAATTAGGCTGACATGAATAAAATACTTCGAGATTGATGTGTTCTTTGCATACTGAACAAAGGGGAAATATGCATGCATCATAGAAACCTTCTCCTTCTCCATCAATGGTAATCACTGGACTCCAGTAAAGAAAAGAAAAGCAAGCCTAATGCAATCCCCCCTCCATTCAAGATACGCCTATTCATTACACACCAGTCAAAGATTTAAAACATTATGAAAAGTCTCTCCTTCATGAAAAGTATTCATTGCACACAAGTCAAAGGAAAAAACACACCTATGAAATGCTTTTGTCTCTGTCAGATGAATGAGAATGGGAACATTATGAAAAATTAACTTTCTTCATTCTTTCCTGTCAAAGGTAATATATTCATGCAATAATCAAAAGAGGTAAAAAAGCTGATGTTCAAAGTGCAGTATCCTCCCTACCTCCATTCCTTTATCATCATGATTACTGTCACTATAACTCATTCAGAGTAGGCCTAGGCCTAGTCCCCGACTCCAATGAACACACGTGAATGCTGCCAAGCACCATTTACACTACTTTCTTGATATGTAAAGCTAATAATTGAAATCAGGTTACAATGAAGTCTGTTCACAGATGATTTACTCGTTAAAGGAACTGTAATGTTATATTTTTCAAAAACTTTTAAGAAAAAATTCATAATCAGAAGACTAGCAATGCAGTTGCCTAATGCACGTCATCAACCCTGAATACTCAGACATTGCGCATGTCATCTTGGCTGAGAGCAGTGTTAAGGAAAAACAGTTACAGTGTTCTCCCGTATTCGCGGGATATGCATATCGGATCCCCCGCAAATAGCTAGAATCTGCAAATAGTTCAGGCCCCTATAAAAAGGCTTAAAATTGGCTATTTTGTTAGTTAAAGCCACTAAAAAATGTTTTATATCTGTTTTATTTAATACTTTAATCACAAAAAGGGGTTTTTGATGAAATTGATAAAAAAAAACCAGGAATTTGTAGATATTTCTCATAGAAAAATACAGCAAATAGGCAAATTTTCTGTGAATACTGGCTATATATGTTCCATAGGGAAGTCTGTGAATACGGAGTGCTTAAATAAGGGGGTTTCACTGTATTTTAAACATCACCCAACTGACAAACGAAGCCTTAAAATGTACATATATCCTTATAGAACACTTTCTGCTCAGAATGACTTTTTCTTTCATTTCCAAAATATTGACATAAACATGTGTTAAACCCTGGATAAGACTAGCCTATATATCATTAGTACAGTGTTTTTAAGTCAAATAATGACTTAAATAGGTCTGTTTGGAAGTACATTGTTATCTTTTTCATTATTAGATGCTGCTGCTGCTTTAGGAGATTCATTTTCCTATTGTCTCTGTTTTTTCATCATATCAGCTCACGTATAGTATATCTTATCAGCATGAACAATTGTAAAATGTGTTCTTTCATGCCCATTAGTATTGATTAAGTATTTTATTCTCAATTTTATTTGTGGTTGAGTTTGATGTCATATCAAAATTTACAGGAGTTTAATCCGTGGTACCGATGCATGATGATGTCATATATAAATTTACAGGAGTTTAATCCATGGTACCGATGCATGATGATTTATAGTTATTAAGTAGCGTGAACATTGTTTTCTCAGCTTCAGCTGCAACTTACAGCTTAAATTAAGTAGTACGGCTAAGTATATATTCCCTTGCTGATCTTTTCTCCACAGCAAATAGGGTATATTATGTATTGCAAAAATATGCCAGTCCTATTTCATTTACAGGTAGTCCCCGGTTATCGGCAGACTCAGTAATCAGCGATCCAGTTTTATGGTGCTTATCAAGCACCATAAAATCAGTGATTTATGGCACCATAATGGGCTGAGTTCCAGTTATTTGCGCCATAAGGGAGCTCATGGCGCCTGTAACCAGTTATCGGCGCCATAAGCCCCATAAATTGGCTAATGGCGGTTTTTGCTTATCGGCACACCCCCGGAAATGGCTCCCCAGCCAATGACCGGCGACTGCCTAATGTCATTTGTAATATAACTCTAGTAATTGTTGACTATTGTACTATGGTTGAAATGCTATTCGTATGTTCTTAGCAAAACGGCTGTTTCTCCTTTGGTTGTAACGCTTCTAACAATACTTTTATCATGCTCTTTTACATTTTTAACTTACTTAACACGAAGATGAGATAAAGAGATGGAGGGAAAGATGTTAGTACACGAGATACATGATAAAATCATGAGTCTACAGTGTTCCCCTTATTTGCGGGGGATGCATACCGAGCCCCCGCGAATAGCTAGAACCCGCGAATTAGTTGAAACTCCTATAATAAAAATGCTTAAAACTGCCTATTTTTCTAGTTAAAACTCAGAAAAACCAACTGAAAAGTTTTATACTCGTTTTGGTAGTAGTTCTATCACAAAAAAATGCATTTTATAATGAAATTGATTTAAAAAAACAGGAATTTGTGGATATTTCTCATAGAAAAGTGCCATGAATAGACAAATTTTCTGTGATTAATGGGGGTATATGTTCCAGAGAGAAACCCACAAATACAAGAGTCTGTGAATAAAGGGGGTTCACTGTATACAGTAATTTTTATTTTAAATTTTACTCAAATATTTCCCATGCTTGTTGTACAGGTAGGTCAAATTTATTGTTACTGTTTCTTTATTAATTTAAATTGCTTTAAACTCTAAAAATTATGCTACATTTAGCTTATAGTGTCTTGCAGTATAAATTTATATTAACAATAAAGCTATATCGTACCTTACTGGTACTGTTTGCTCATATAAATACTTAGTACATAGTATAAGCTTTATTGCAAAAAAGAAAACGAAACAGTACCATGAAAGAAAAAGACTATGCTTACGTATAAAAGGGGTAACTTTGGGGGTTTTGGGGTGGTTTGTAGTGCATTTCTGTTTACAATTATTTTTAATTGTTTTAGGATGATAGATTATGGTATATTTTTTTTAGAACTATCAATTAGGCCGTGAACTGTTAAAATAAGCAGTTATAAGAATTTTACAGTAGTTTAAGGGGTACAGGGTATGCAATGAAATATCAGTTTCTTTTATAGCGGGGTTGGCTCGGACACTTTAATCCGTTATCTCTGTGAGGTACTGTACGTATATACAGAAATCAGGGGAATTTTACGTCACTGAGTATTTAGATGCCATGAGAGTCATATGAAAGATTCTCTAACATCTTTGCAGTTTTGTATCTAAATTTATGATTAGGAACAAAGTTATGTAAAAAAATTAAATATTCACCTGACATTTGAAATCCTTGCTTCAGAAATTTGAAATGCTTGCTTTTCTTGACTGAGATTTCCTATTGTGTTATGTAAAGCAGTGTGTGCATGAATCGGAAATTGGTATGCTCTTTGAATTTCTTTCCAAGAAAAGGGAAAACATTTGAATTTTGCATGAAATTCTTTTTGAGTCCAAAATTCCCTTGATTTTTTATGTGCTCCCATGAATCAGTGAGAATGGACTCTCACTATTTTAAGAATTGCAGTAACACTGCAAGGTTTAAAAGCTGACATTGTATTTTATAAAGTATCACACATTCTTTTCTGCTTTTTCTGGTAGTTTGCCATCATTAATTAGGAAGGTGTCCAAGGAAATTTGCTGTTATGGGAATACAAACCATTGTCATTTATATTGGAGTACTTTTCGTTGTGGGCTGGAATCAGTCGATGAAAGTTGGTAACAAAATAATAAACTAGTGTTTAAAGGGGGATGAGTGACAAAATACTAATCGCTCACCTGATATCACCAAGCACTTTTTCTGCAGCTGCAGTTGAGAGATGATGTCCCACTGACTGCTAAGTTCGAACTTTTGTATTGGTTTGGTTCAAGTATTTTCTTGACCAATAAAATAGTGTCATGATTGGAGGTGTGAAAGGCATTAATAAGTGCAGTGAACCTTCTTTCCCCCTGTTTAGGTGAATCCACCCCTTTTATTACATTATTATAGGGGTTTATTTGCTACCATCTTGGGAAGGTTTTGGTAAAGGAGGTAGACTAGAAGAGTTTGTCTACCACTCCCCTTTGATCCAAGCACCTCCTTACTTCTCCCTCACGTACTACATACACTTTTCTTGGGTGAATGGGGTGTACACATTTTGATTGCTTCCAATAGCAGTTGCCCTTCCCATGGCAGAGTCCCCAGCAACATTGGCCGGAGCTACAAACCTCAGAGGAGAGACTGTACAGTCCAAAAGTACTCAAAACCTTATGTTGTTCATACGCAGAAAAAACCTTCGGTTTTAACAATAGGATAATCTTCTTGCACCAGCTAGAAACTGGTTAAAAAATAATCAAAGATTGTAAAGCAAGGAATCTGTGGCATCTGGCAACTCATACATATATGAGGTGGAAGCTGGTCACACCAGGCATAGATTCTCGTGAAGCATCAGTCTTTCCTTGACTGGCTTGGAGTAGTTGCTTTAGCTTTCCTTCCAAGCTGGTTGCTTTGTTTACCTGGGATTTCTTTGTTTCAGTGTGTGTTTATTATCATGGAGTCCGCCAATTCTTCTAGGCCTTGTCAACACATGTGCCTGGGCATTCAGGAATTTCCCTGCTCCAGGTTTTTGGTTGCTACCATTACAGACCCCCATACTACATGCAGTAGGTGCCGATCCAATTTTTCTACCATTACTAATCCTTGGTTGGAATGTTGTTCCTGGCCTGTGTTGCAGTGGAAGGCATTCTACAAGAAGAGGGAGCATCTTATAGTATCTACTTGTCCTTCTTGGGAGTGTTTTTCACTTAATCATTTGGATGGTTTCAGAAGCGTTCCCTCTGCATTGGTTGTATCAATAATAATGAGAGCATATCCTGAAGGCCAGACCCAGAATCTTAGCCTCTCCTTCCACCCCGTCCACCTCTTCCACCTCTGCCATCACAAATATTCCAAGTCCAGCCACTCCTCTCTTCCTCCTCCCCCTTTCATACAGTGTTGAAGAGTTTGGAGAACCTGACATTCCATCTCCACTTCAAAGGATAATAATGTCATACAATTGTTTGTGTGATTGTGTGTGTCTTTTTGTAAGTGTAATAACTACAGCAAGATCTTAATCAGTGTGTATGTACTACGTCAACATCGCTGTCATTCAGTGTCACTGATTTGTTGTGTACTGTACATGTATACCATAAGACATTATTTTTTAAATGTGAAAGATTTTAAATGACTTTTTACATTAAAGTATTTTTTATATTTTGACATTGATCTTTGTGTGAGTTTCAATTTTAATAGTTTTTAGGTGATTTGGTCATTCCTATGGATTAGATATATTTTTTGCTGGCTAACTTAAAAGTTGCATAAACTGACAATAATAGAATTTTATTTGTTCCAGTTTTTATTAACAAAAACTACTGTAATGTTGAAAGTGACATAAATCAAGATGGCGTAGTGAGTTATTACTTTTATTATATGTAATTGTGTGTAACACAATTCATTGAAAGGGTTGTAAACCAAGTGCTAATTAGCTACTGTAAGTAGTAAACCTGTGACCAAATGATAGGCAAGACAAACTAGGTGGAGGGCAGCCTCCCTTCCCTTCCCCACCTATGGTCTAAGGTGCCTCATTATATGACTGGATTTTTCACTCCTCATTGCTATATGTAGTGTTATTTTGCAGATTTGTTTTCCTATCAATATTTATACTTTGCATACCAAATTGAAATGATTAGTTCAGTTTAATAAAAATGATTATAGAGTCATAGCACTACTTGTCAGTGGAAAAAGATTATAGAATCATAGCACTACTTGTCAGTGGAAAAATGATTATAGAGTCATAGCTCTACTTGTCAGTGGTACTTTTTTGCTGGAAATCTTTTATAAGATTTTAAAAGGTGTTGGAATGTCTCTAATGATTTAACTTTTGTCTCTTTTTCAGCCTGTGATCAATGGAACAGTGGGGCACATGATGGGTGGTACCACTCCACTTGTCCCACTCATAAGCAACAGAGTTCCCCAGTCTTTCGTGAATGATGGCAGTGAACCAAGAAATATTTCATATTTTAACCATATGAAAGTGCTAAGCATTGCATGTGGGAAAAATCACATGTTGGCAATAACTGATAACGGGGTAAGCTATTTTGAACGTGTATTTGTTTTGGTGCTAAAAACCCATTAAACCTTCGGTCTTAACAATAGTATAATTTTGTAGTGCTTAGCTGGATCCGGTTAAATTGCAGATGACAAGCAAGGAATCTTGTGAGATCTGGTAATTTATGCGTATATTGGGTGAAAATTGGTCAAGGACCATGCACCCACGCTACTGCGTTTAGTCTTTTTCCTAACCGCCTGGGTGAGAGTCGCAGTTGCCCTCTCTCGGCCTTTTATCTGGTTCAGTACCCATTTTTGCTTGTGATTCTGTGTGTGTGTGTGTGTGTGCTTGTATTATGGCTTCTTCTGCTCCTTCTTGGCCTCACCAATGTATGTGCCTGGGAACTCAAGGTTTCCCATGTTCTCGTTTCCTGGCTTCTTCAGTGACAGACCCACACTCCTCTTGCAGTAGGTGTTGTTCTAATGTTTGTACCATAATGAATCCCTGCCCGGAATGTCGTGCATGGCCTAGAGAGCAGTGGAAGTTATTTTATAGCAAGAAGTTGTATCGTAGAGTTTCTACCCTTCGTCTCCTGCCGCAGTCATACCCCATACTAGTGTAGTGCCTTTGTCTCCTTCCTTTTCTTCCATCGATTTGTCGTTGCAAGTATTGGGAGCCCCTCAGGCTGATTTATTATATAATGTTGCCCCCTCTTCCCCGGGAGTTAATTTACTTCCCGAGAGTTGGAGGCATCCAAAATGGCGGCACACTGGGGGTCTCTTGGGCTATGGAGTTCACCCTCCTTGGAGGATTTGCTGACGTACTTCATGGATGCTTGCCTCCCCCCTCCTCAAGCTACCCAACCTCTCCCCCTACCTCCTGGCCTCATCTTCATTGGTAGCCAGGGTCAGCCATATGGTATTGCTCTGCCAGTGATGCTTGACGCTTCATGGTTGGAGGCTATCAAGTATCTCCTCCGAGCGAGAGGCTTTTCTCAGAGGACAACAGGCCATATGTCTAGCAGTTTCAGAAGGTTGACCTCCGCAGTTTACCAAGGCAAATGGGCAATTTACTGTGATTGGTGTAATTAATGGGGTTTTTCTCCACTCGGAACCTCTATTCAGCACATAGCAGACTTTTTGACCTTCCTCAGATGAGAAAGGGTTGTCTGTTTCCGCTATTAGAGGGGACAGGGCAGCCCTGAGTTTAGTGTTACGTCTTAGAGGTATCGACATCTCATCTTGGGAACTTTCCTTGCTTCTTAAAGGGTTTGAGCAGTTCTGTTCTCCTAGAGAGCTCAAGCCCCCTACGTGGGATGTTTCCTTGGTCTTGAGAAGTTTCACTAAAGCTCCATGTTAGGCTTTGCGTCGTTCATCAGACAGGAACTTGACACTCAAAACGGTTTTCCTCCTGGCCTTGGCATCTTCGAAGAGAGTGGGGGAGCTGCACGGTCTGAGCTATGATGTGAAGCACATCAGGGGTTGGGGGTCTTTGTCCTTCAAAATTTGTCCCAGAATTCGTTGCTAAGACCCAGAATCACCTCCTTTTCCATTCCATCACTGGATGACTTTGTGGGTGGTGATTCTCAAGAGCTTTGCTAGGTCCTGTCAGGACTCTGCATTGTTATCTTAAAAGGGCATGGCACTTAAGGCCAGGTTGTCGTAGGCTTTTTGTTAGCATGGGGAGTATGAAGAAAGAGGTGTCCAAGAATATAATCTTTGGATACGAGAGAGAGAGGCAGAGAAGAGGAGAGAGAGAGAGAGAGAAGAGAGAGAGACCGAGAGAGAGAGAGAGAGAGAGAGAGAGAGAGAGAGAGAGAGAGAGAGAGAGATTACTTACAGAAGTGCAGTTCACATGTGATGCAAGGGACCAAGAGAGGGTAAACTGACTGACATTCATGTTTTCGGTTGTTTTGGTGCACTTCACATGTATTGCAAAAGGTGATTAAACAGACAGGTGTTCATTCAATTGCTCACTGAAATCCAACTTACATGATAGGTGAACAGAGAACATAAACATATAAATTATGTGATTTTCACTAAAATGATGATAGCACATGTACTGTATACTGTCTTAAATAGAACAGTGGGCCACTGCTATATCTGGGTTAAGTATTCACAGCCTCTGTTATTTGTGAATCTTTCTGTGGAATGTATTTTTCAATAAATTGCAGAAAATTTGGTGTTGTGGGTTTTTCGTAGAGCAGTATTCATTAATTACTGTATATGCAGGTTATTTATGTGATTACATTAACAAAAATTTACTAATTTTAAAATAATATTAATGTAAACAGCAAAATGTCAATAAAATGTATTTTTTTCATTGATATTAACTCAGAGAGCGACAGAGAAAGACTTATGTGATCCTGTGGAATGACACAAGATTGTAAGCTTTGTGCTGGTAGTATACTGGTTTTCCTCTCTCCTTTTAGGAACCTTTTCATAGGATGGACCTCCGTATATTGAACCCTTCTGGTGGCTACAGCTCTCTATACCAGTTTTTGCACCTTGGTAGAGCTATGCGGGTCAGAAATGATGCATACTATTGAAATGTTAAAGTGATACTGAAATTATATTAAAATGATATTAAATGATATTGATGTGTTTTAGGATGATAGTTTAAGGTATATTTGCTGTTTGGACTATTGAAAAGGGAAGTTATAAGTCTTGTTAGGGGGGGTTCTAATATGTTGTGGATTTTTGGTATTCAAGGGTGGTTAAGGTACCTAACCTCCAAGAATATGGGGGGGGTTGACTGTATAGTGAAAATGTTAAATTTACGTTTGTTCCGATACGGTATACAAACCCTCGGTCCTTTACAATAGGAAGGTACTTAGCGGCAGCTGAACCGGTCGTAAGCTTTTCGAACAAGGGGTTCGGTAGTTAACTACTTGTCCGATAGTTAGCGGTACGCTCGACTGCGAGGCGAGGAGCCAGTTTGCTTTCGGCCGCGCTCGTGGATGGACGTGCTGCTCTTCGTCTCTCTGCCCGCTTTGTCGTATCCTTTGTTTTCTTCACTGCGTGAAGACTTTCTCACTTTTTCTTTTACTTGTGTGTGTGTTGCAAGTACAAAAGTAAGTGCGTGTTTGTTTTGGTTTTCATTTTTATTATGGAAATTACGCAACAAGAGCCGGAGAAGCCCCTCCGCCCCCCCATCAACTGTAGACTATGCCTGGTTATTGGGGGCCGTAAGTGTGGGGCTTTCCGCTCTTCTGTGGAGGTAGATCCTCATGATTTTTGTGCTCGGTGTCGAGGGCGTGAATGCTTTCGCGCCGAGACTTGTGATACATGTATCTTTTGGTCGGAGGTGCAGTGGGAGCGCTACGGGGGGAGGAAGAAGCCGCGGAAGCCGGCTAAGGAGTCGTCAGAGGACTCCCCGGCTATGCCCTTGGTCACCGATTTGTCTTCCTCCTTTCTCCCTCCGGCTCAGCTCCCGCGTATGGATCCTTTCCCTTTGGGGGAGGTTTCTCGCTCCCTCTCCTCCCTCGATCATTCGAGTGTAGAGGAGGGGGCAAGATACCCCGACATCCAGTTGTACTCGGGGTCCTCCGTTCGCGGGTCGGGCTGTGAACTATCCCCCCCCCCCCCCCTACCCCCCCCCCCCCCCCCCCAGGCGAGGGGGACACCCTACTAATCTACCTAACTTTTCCATCCTCAGACTTGCTGACCACGGGTGACGATCTCGGTAGGGCCTGGTACTCGCTGGGGCTGCAAGGGACACCGACGGTACAGGGGCTGCTTAGTCATTGGGCGAGAGGGGCTACGCCCGTTACGCACGGGCCTGCCACCACGACGGTATCCACGCCGGGCTACGCTGCTCTGCCTCACCTGGTGTATACGCAGCACGTAGCCACGGTGACCCCGACAGCCGCTGTGCAGGCTCCGCTGCCGGAGATTTCCTTTCCCGTTGCTATGCCGCCTCCTGGTTTTCCCACTCCTGCTGCAGCCCCGGACTTCCAGTGTCCCAAGAGCTCACCGCTAGACCTACCTCCTGAGCAGGATGCTGCCGGTTTCCTGCCCCGCCTCCTTGTTTCTGATTTCGTTGCCGCTCCAGCCTTGGTACCAGTTCCTGCCACGTCGTTCCTGCTTGTGGTGTTGCTGCTCCCACCCCAGGTCCTTCAAGACAGGTGCAGTCGGACCCTGTTGCTTTCGGCAACTGCCCGGCTCCATCCTGGATGGAAGACCTGACAGTGGTGCTGAAGAAGCTGACGAAGAGGAAGAGGAAGAGGAGGAAGGTGTCGTCTTCGTCTTCTTCGTCGTCGTCGCCTGCCGCCGCTTCCCCTTCAACTTCTAAGGCCCCCAAGCCGAAGAAGAAGAAGGTTGCCTCCTCCCCCCCTAAGAAGTCTCGGCACCCGTCCTGCTCCGGTGGGACGGTTGGGACTTCCTTCAGTCCTCCTGTTCCTTCAGGAACGGGGCCTGTCTCTTCTTCCACAATGGAGAAGAAGATGGGACCGGAGGAGTGTCGGCTAGCACCGGCACTTCCTCACCTGGCGCCAGAGGTTCTGCCTCGACGCCAGGTACCGTCTCGGCCTCTTGTTCGCGAGTCACCGAGTGTTCGCTCACCTGCTGTTGACCAGACAGCGAAGACCCAGGCATCCGAGTTCTCTTGGCGCCAGGATCCAGGCATGGGACGGAAGACTGGAGGGAGTCGCTCAGGCGACTCTCACCAGACCAGCGATCGCTCTCGTGGCGGACGTGTTGGTACCCCGGGTTGACGCGATGGTCCCAGACCGCTCGCGGCCTGAGGCAAGGAAGCGGTCTCCTCGGTGGCCTGAGCTATATGATGTGAAGCACACCAGGGATTGGAGGTCAGTGTCCTTGAATTTGTGCCAGATCCATTTCATCTCTGGATGACTTTGTGGGGGGTGATTCTCAAAAGCTCTTGTTATGTCCTGTCAGGGCTCTGCGTTGGTCTTAAGAGTACACAAAATCTTAGGCCAGGTTGTTGTAGACTTTTTGTTATCATGGGTGTTCAAAGAAAGAGTTCTCCAAGAATACAATCTCTTTGATTACATGAAGCTTTCAGACAGGTGTATTTGACTCTTGATAATTCTGCCGCCACGTCTGTGCAGGCTAGAGCACATGACACAGGGGTATTAGTCCCTCTCTGGCTTTCAAGAAGAATTTTGGCTGTGCAAGAGTGTCTGAGCACTGGTACTTGGTTATGCCAGTCCCCCCCCACGTTCACTCTTTCTATCTTAAGGATGTTGCCCACAGATCTATGGACACTTTTTCCTTAGGTCCTGTGGTGGCTGCCCAACAGATTGTGTAACTCATCATTGCCCTTAACCCTTAAACGCCTATGGTACGTCAACGCCAAATAGTTTTTTAAAATTCGCGGAAAAATAGTTATAGGCCTACTAGGCGAAAACTTTTGAATCACACGCCTTGAGGGATGCTGGGAGCTCATGGATCAAGCTGTTGTTTTGTTTACAAGTGTTACCCAGGTGCACAAGCGCATATTTCTTTCTTCTCGCACTAAAAAGCATCAGTGACACATCTAAGAAATTATTTTGTCACTTTGACATAATTTTTGCACAATTTTATATTAGAGTTTTATATAATTAATATGTGGGCAATTTCATGTAGAATACAACAAAAACAACCCATGGTTGTAGCTGTTATCAGTTTTTTGAAAATTTTTTTTCATATAAATAATAAGTGCCAAAATTTCAACCTTCGGTCAACTTTGACTCTACCGAAATGGTTGAAAAATGCAATTGTAAGCTAAAACTCTTATATTCTAGTAATATTCAATCATTTACCTTCATTTAACAACAAATTGGAGGTCTCTAGCACAATATTTCGATTTATGGTGAATTTATGAAAGAAACTTTTTTTCCTTACGTCCGCGCGGTAACTCTTCCGAAAAAATCAGAAATATTTTCGTCTGACTGTCGTAATGTTTGCACCATTTTATATTAGCTGTCACATAAAGTTTTATATATGAAAATGTGCGCAATTTCATTTAGATTACAACTGAAAACAACCCATGGTTGTAGCTTTTATCAGTTTTGAAATATTTTCATATAAATAACAATAAGTACCAAAATATCAACCTTCGGTCAACTTTTACTCGACCGAAATGGTAGAAAAATGCAATTGTAAGCTAAAACTCTTACATTCTAGTAATATTCAATCATTTACCTATGCATTCTAGTAATATTCAATCATTTACCTATATTTTGCCTCAAATTGGAAGTCTCTGGCACAATATTTCGATTTATGGTGAATTTAAGAAAAAACTTTCCTTACGTCCGCGCGGTAACTCTTCCGAAAAAATCAGAAAATTTTTTGTCCGATTGTCGTAATGTTTGCACCGTTTAATATTAGCCATTACATAATTTTTATATAAGAAAATGTGCACAATTTCATGTAGAATACAACAAAAAGCAACCCATGGTTGTAGCTTTTATCAGTTTTGAAACATTTTTATATAAATAATGATAAGTGCTGAAATTTCAAACTTCGGTCAACTTTGGCGCAACCGAAATGGTCAAAAACAGCAATTGTAAGCTAAAACTCTTACATGTTTGTAATATTTAATCATTTACCTCCATTTTGCAACAAATTGGAAGTCTCTAGCACAATATTTTGATTTCTGGTGAATTTAAAAAAAAAAAACTTTTTCCTACGTCTGCACGGTAACTGCCAAAAAAATCAGAAATTTTTTCGTCCGATTGTCGTAACGTTTGCACCGTTTTATATTAGCCATTACATCAAGTTTTACATATGAAAATGTGCGCAATTTCATATAGAATACAACGAAAAACAACCCATGGTTGTAGCTTTTATCAGTTTTGAAATATTTTCATATAAATAACGATAAGTGCCAAAATATCAACCTTCGGTCAACTTTTACTCGACTGAAATGGTAAAAAAACGCAATTGTAAGCTAAAACTCTTACATTCTAGTAATATTCAATCATTTACCCTTATTTTTCAACAAATTAGAAGTCTCTAGCACAATATTTCGATTTATGGTGAGTTTAAGAAAAAAACTTTTTCCTTATGTCCACGTGGTAACTCTTACGAAAAAATCAGAAATTTTTTTGTCCGATTGTCGTAATGATTGCACCGTTTTATATTAGCTGTTCCATAAAGTTTTTATATATGAAAATGTGCACAATTTCATGTAGAATACAACTAAAAACAACCTATGGTTGTAGCTTTTATCAGTTCTGAAATATTTTCATATAAATAACGATAAATAGAAAAAAATTCAACCTTTGGTCAACTTTAACTCGACCGAAATGGTCGAAAACTGCAATTGTAAGCTACAACACTTACAGTCTAGTAATATTCAATCAATTAACTTCATTTTGCAACAAACAGGAAGTCTCTAGCACAATATTTCAATTTATGGTGAATTTTTGAAAACTACTTTTTGTTACTTCCGCGCATTACAAATTCATGCATCATATTGTGATAATATTTTTGAGTTGATTTGATCGTTTTACAATTTTTTATATACCAAAATAATCGCAATTTAGTGTATAATACGACAAAATAATGAACTCATTAGCTTTAACCATTTTGCTTACAGCGCGATTTGTATACAATTATGTATGAAAGTTTTTTCACACTATTATATATTCCAATATTTATATATGATAATGATATTTTTTTAAATTTCTGATGTTTGCATACTAAACTTCAGGCAGTGACAAAAAAGGAGCTGAAAATGAACTCTTAATCTTGAAAATTAGGCGTGCTGTGATTTAAAAAAAAAAAAAACTTTTCCGCTTCGGCACTCACTCGCGAACGCCGCCGGCATACGGGCGGGAGACACTTCGGAATACCCAGCTCGGCGTTTAAGGGTTACCGGGGCACGTTTCTATCTTACCTAGGATGATTGTGTGGAAGAGAGAATGAGTGAGTTGGCTGGTCTCTCTCTTTCTCTTGTTCCTTTCCTTCTTCCTACAGGCGTGTTGAGGAATAGACACGTTATTTGCTGGACTGGTCTGATACAGGTGAGTTAGGTAGTCATACTGATAGTTTGGTGTCTTTGTGTTTAATAGTCAAACCCTCTATTCAGTAGCATATATTCCACTTTCTAGCAAGGGGGAATGAGGAGTAATGAACCCTGATGCACTGGTTTGTTATTGAACAGTCAGAGTATTCTTTAGTTCCCTACTGCATTGAATCTTCCCATATATCATTGTAGGTAACCCAGTGGCTGAGTTGTTGGATATCAGTTTATCTAGCTTCTCACGGGCATCAGTCTTTCTCCTTTAGATATTTCTTTTGGAGAAGGATTGGTAGGTAGGCCACAGCCAGTTTAGGATGTCTGCACTTCCCACCTAGTATAACTATTCTATTGTCTATTGTTAAGACCGAAGGTTTGTTCGTGTATGAACAAATGAAAATTTGTTCATGAAACTTACCTGACAGATATATATATAGCTGTATTCTCTGAAGTCCGACAGAATTTCAAAATTCGCGGCACACGCAGTGGGCGGCCAGGTGGTAGTACCCATTCCCGCCGCTGGGAGGCGGATATCAGGAACCATTCCCATTTTCTATTCATATTTTTTCTGTCGCCGGTCGGTAAACAACTGTTTACAGACCTCCGCCTAGGATTTTGAAACTTCATTAGCCGCTTAAGTATCCTAATTATTCTTTCGATTATTGACTTGGATTTGTGGCTAGGCATACGCTATCATAAGTTAAATTTTTTCATTGCATATGATGTCTGAAGCTAGTTAGCCTAGTTTCAGACTTTGTTGTCTGCATGGGGTAAGTTGAAGCTACCAGAACTTTCGGTAGACACTCGCTTAGTATATATGACGTTTACATGTTTTCTTTGCATATAGATCAATGTAATTGTGTAATGTGTGACTGATTACGGAAGAAGTAGGATTCATGTACGCATTTTAGAGCGTGTTAGAATCAGGAGTTTTCCTCCACAGTAAACAGAAGTTAGGAATAATGAAACTTCTTACCTCCTGTTTAGGATTATTTTGCCTAACCCTGTGGTATGGCTACGGGCCCTAGAAGAAGTGTCTGCTAGAGGATTACATCAAGTAATCTTAGACAAAAGTGCTCGCTCTCCAATCAGTGTGTGAAGTGTAGTGCACCCCTTGTGTGTGGAGGGGGCGTCAGATCGGCCCCATAATGCCTCTAGGCCTGGACCTCTGTCGGACTCCCAGGACTCAGGGAGAGGGCATGTCGAAAGCCGCAAGAGGGTTACGGGGGCTCCCCACCGATCTGGCGTCCCTTCGGCAGGACCTGTTGACGCTTCCCAGGCTGCTAAAGATCGTGCACGTGCACGAATCTTGAAGGATTGCTTCTCGTCCTCCGAGGCGTCCTCCCGCGCAAGGGTTGGAGCACTCGGAAGGACTCGCACCCTCTAAGAAGCTTTAGAGAAGAGGACGCTTCACGTCCTCTCTCTCGTCAGGAGGGAACGTCAGATCGGCCCCCATAACGCCTCTGGAGGCCTAGACCTCTGTCGGACTCCCAGGAAACCAGGGAGAGGGCATGTCAAAAGCCGAAGGAGGGTTACGGGTTTTTCACGCTGATCCGGCTTCCTTTCGGCAGGTCCTGTTGTCGCTTCCCAGGCTGCCGAAGATCGAGCACGTGCACGAATCTTGAAGGTTTGCTTCTCGTCCTCCGAGGCGTCCTCCCCACACAGGGGTTGGAGCTCTCGGAAGGACTCGCGCCCTCTTTAGAAGCTTTAGAGAAGAGGACGCTTCACGTCCTCTCTCTCGTCACGAGAGGATGAAAGAGTCCTGTGCCCTGTCAGGGCTCTCAAATTTTATTTACATAAACGAAGGAAGTAAAGAGGTCCTTCGGGTAATTTATGGTGCTCAGGAAGAGACCACATCTACCCTTTTCGAAGAATGCACTGGCTCTTTTCCTAAGGGACATTATTAAGGAGGCTCATTCATCTTGCCAGAAGAGTGATTTGAGCCTCCTGCGAGTGAACGCTCATTTACATTATTAAGGAGGCTCATTCATCTTGCCAGAAGAGTGATTTGAGCTCCTGCGAGTGAACGCTCATGAAGTTAGAGCTGTTTCAACCTCGCTAGCATTCCAAAAGAATATGGTAATCAAGGACATTCTTGATTCCACCTTTTGGAGGAGCAACTCAGTATTCGTCTCCTCTCCTCATGGCGCTCCGTATATGTTATGTAACGTTCGCTTTACTTCGAAAAAGGATGTTGTTCAAGCTGATAAGTTTGACGTCCGGCAAGCTGCTTTGCACAGTCAAACAACTTATGTCTCTGGTTCGGCATAAGAAGGGCAATTTAGACGTGAGGAAGCTTTTGGAGGTGCTCGACGTCCTACAAGTAGAGACGTTCTCCAGGACGCTCGGCAAGCACCTTGCGAGGGTGTCTTTCGGACGCTCGGCGTTCCTTTGCTGAGTGTGTTTCTGGAGATGTTCTTTTGCATTACTTAGACGACAAGTTGTCGCACAGGCGGGCCACTGTCTTTGTAAGAAGGTATGAAGGTCTTTAAGGCCCGTCTTGAAGACGAAAGCCGTACGTTTCTTCCTTTAGTGTTCACACACTTCAGGAGCAGCGTGCGGCTCTCCATGGAGACTCGCATGAGGACGTCCCTTGAAAATATTCAACTCCTTACGCAAAACGCGGTACGTCATAACATTGAGATGTTGGCAAGGTCGCTCGCCAGGACGCCTCTTGGCGGGCCTTGCATGCATCAGGGCGCTCAACGAGATCCTCTCTGAAATGTCGTTCAGAACACTGGTTCTCTGCACAGACACGCTTGCAGCTAAGCAGGACGTTTTTTGAGGACGCTCAGCAAGACGCTAAGCAGGACGCTTTTGAGGACGCTTATGAGGACGCTCGGCAGGACGCTTATGAGGACGCTTTTGTGGACATTCGCCAGGACGCTTCGGTGGAAGCTCGGCAGGACGCTTAGCGAGAGAAAAAAGACTTGTAGACGGCGTCTTATTGCTGTTCAGGACGTTTTTCTTGGACGCTTGACGCTTTCTAAACGCTCGTCAAGAGGAGGTTTTTCAGGACTCTCCACAGGACATTCCTTTACAGAAATTTTTAAAAAGGATTCGGAGTTAGCGGAGAGACATACCCAAATTTTTTCTTCGATCCCTCCTGCCTCTTCATCGATTTCTCTGAGAATCGGGAAGATTATATACTCGGATTCCTGGGTGACTTTCGTCATGTTAAAAGGGTTTTCCCCTATTAGCAAAGTGCTAATTGTTTTGTCTAGTAAGGACGTTTTCCCCATTGTCAAGATACTTAAACGTTGTTGTCTTTTAAGTGGGACCCCTCCCATCAAATGGAAATGGGGTAGTTCTCATTGACATAGATTTTAACGTTTTATCGTTAAGCGGATAAACTCTCATTAACAAATTTCGGAAGAGCTCTCATTCATTTTCAGAGGCTCATCCGGGGAGTAAGAAAAAGACTTGTAGACTAGATCCAGGAAGTCTTATGTCCAATATCATAAGAACATTGAACGGTCCTTTTCGATCCTCGGTTCTCACTTGATGGTCTCTATTCGAATATTACTCCCTTCTCTTGGCAAAGAGTCTTGGCAAAGAGTCAAGGAGTTCTTTTAAAAAGTCTCATTCATTAGAACGTGGACAGTCGTTTTCATTTCTTTCTCTTTTTCTCGTCGAGGAAAGATGTAGTAGAGAATTCGATGTTCAAATTACTACAATTCTTACGTAGTTTATCTTTGCGTCATTTTGCTAACGCATGGGTCAATTCATATACGCATATCGTATTTACCTCTACGGATAGAAGCCGAAAGAACTGTTGTTCTAATGTATTTAATTGACACTCCCTTCAACCTTCCAAGAGTTTTCGGAGTAAGAACAACTCTTAAGGTATTGTTACGACAACACCAACTCAGCTTCGGTATTTAGCGAATTCTGTTTCGTTTAAATATGCCTGCTTGAGAGTTTCCGTTTGCTCGACAATATCATACCTATTCCTTCGTAAAGGGAGTAGCTGGCAACTCAGGCAGATAGTGCGAAGACGATGAATGAACAAGGTTGCTGTTACTGTGATCTACGCAGTACCGGCTAGCTCTGTGACATGCGCGGTTGGTTACGTCTCTCTCCCCTGCGGGAATGGCTGACTAGCCGTCTCTCTGCCCTACAATCATGGGATTTTAGCCTAAAGGGTTGAGGAAATTTCTAGTAATCATGAATGAGCATGCCTTCCGTTTACTTAGAAAATTTTAACAAGATATCTCTTATACCTGTTCGGTGCGGTTTTACCGCACTGTAACAGAATTGTATACGAGTCTACCGCGGCATAGCACTATAATAATGCTCTCCTGCTTATGCAAAGCGCAGCCTTATTTAGGGAAGGAAGCAGGCTGAGTGAGGGAATGGATGAGTTTGCTGGGGACTATTTCCTCGCTGGAGAAGCTTGTTTTCCCTGAATAAACAGCAATTCAGACCTCTACAGTTTTTCCTCACGGAGAAATTGGAATAACATCAAAGATCTAGTAATAATTCTAATTTTCTCTCAACGGCTTGAGGATCACCTCAGGTGATAGCGAGAGGGTACCAGACATCCGAACAGAGGAACAGATGTCCGGGCACATTGTCTGAAAGAATTGGAAGCCAATTTGGTCGGCTCTCCAGTTCCTCGAAGAGTGAGTTTTGATCGAGTGGTCCAAATCATCTCGGATAATTTCTCAGCTCTCTCATAGCTCAAGAAGAGAGAGAGGTTATGGGGCTTCGGCACGGAACGTAACGATCCTCAAGAGGTTCGTTAAACTAGTGCACGTCCGTGCGTCTTCTCGATCGAAGGCAGCAACTACTGACGTCTGAGTAATCCTCACTTAGAAGTATGTCGTAAGTTGAGGAGAGACTGAGGGCGTCCTTTCGTTAAGTTTTCGTAATATTGAAGACGAAGGAGCTTCCTCTTAAGTTGTTCCCTTATTCAGGATCCTAGAGGATTAGCATTAGTCGCCACATGTTGGCCTTTAAGAGGTTGGATTCACAGAGGTCATGTAATTCATAGAGAATTGTCCAAACTACCCTTCCCGAGAGAATCGGTGTAATCTAACATCGTCACTTAGTGAAGTATCTAATATCTCTCCTCTCTGAGTCTGAAGGCGTTCAGACTATCGAGAAGCGATAAGATCTTCAAGATTAATGGCAGTCTCTTGGCCAAGGCAAAGCAGTGCTGCTATTTTCAGTGTTCAATCGGAGGGGGCCATTTCTGGAGATAGTGAAGGGAAAATGACTGTTCCTCCACCTCGACCTCTGTGAATTTCTTTATGGTTCTTTCTTTCCGTCTGAAGTATGAGATAAGCTAGAAGTCCTAACTATTGTAGAATATGCAAATATGTTGTTGACGGTCTCTAGGCTCAGAGATTCGGTTCTGTCACACAAAGCTTCACGATCTTTGAGGTCTGTGGAGATTTTGAAATTCTCATGGATCGAAGGTTCCGGCATGGAACTTAGACGTAGTCTGAGTTTCTGATGCCAAGAGCATTTCGAACCTATTCTTTCTGCGAACTTAATACACGTGACCCAGAAAGGCTAACATTCTAACCCGCTCTAGCCACGGAAAAGAGGGTTAGTGAGGTTTTAGCCATCATCAGAGGTTTTGGCTTTAAAGGACATAATGCGGTCTGTCCTCTAAGCCTTCCGTTCTTGGTAAGAACGAAAACCTGTCTAACCCTTGACCCGAAGCTGGAGACAAGGGTAATGCACAAATTATTTGGTAAGGGCATTAGAGAGTCCTGTGCCCTGTCGGGTCTCTCAAGTTTTATCTTGATAAACTATAGAAAGTTGAGGTCAACGGACAATCTGCGGTGTTCTGTAAAAAAGACCAGACTGTTCATGTCCAAGAACCCCACCTGGATGGGATAGTCAAGGAGTTCTTTTAAGAAAGTCTCATTCATTATGTCTGCATAAAGATTTGAGATTTTTTCTTAATATGAATGCTCAAGAGGTGAGGGCGCGGCCTCGGAAGCATTTCAACAGAGCATGACACTCAGTAACATCCTGAGTGCCACGCTTTAGCGGAGCAACTCTGTGTTCGCTTCACACTCCCAACGGGATGTGAAGACGACATTTGAGATCTGTAAGTCGCTAGGACCATACATATCCGTAGATATATTTTTGGGGGCAGGAAGCAACACGAATCCTATCCTATAGAAAAGGGATAGGTGTGCTTTTAACTTTGAAGGGTTGGTCGCTTGAGGCGCGTTCCTTTTCTTTAGCCTAGAAGTTATGGAACTAACTTTGATAGGTTAGGTCAGGTGGTGGTTTTAGCTTCGTTGCCCTCAGAAGTATGGTCATATGGTCTAGTCACATTGTGGTCACGCCCCCGTTGACAGATCATCTAGAGCGCACCAGCATTACAGGTCTCTACCTCGCTGGCAACTCTAGTAAAGCAGAAGCAGACTTTGGTGACAGTAATCACGAAGTCGGCTATGCTAACAGGTGAGGAACCAAGATGTATATCATCTACTTAATTTAGTTTCCTAAAAATCCTATTCTGTCTCTTCCCACCATCCGAAGGTGGGATTCAGCTATATATATATCTGTCAGGTAAGTTTCACGAACAAAATGTTATTGTTATAATACAATTAAGTTTGTTCATACTTACCTGGCAGATATATATATAGCTGTATTCTCTGAAGTCCGACAGAATTTCAAAATTCGCGGCACACGCAGTGGGCGGCCAGGTGGTAGTACCCATTCCCGCCGCTGGGAGGCGGATATCAGGAACCATTCCCATTTTCTATTCATATTTTATCAGTGCCACTGTCTCCTGAGGGGAGGTGGGTGGGCACTTTAATTATATATATCTGCCAGGTAAGTATGAACAAACTTAATTGTATTATAACAATAACATATTTTCTAATACAATTTATATTTTTCATAGCTACAAACCTGAGGTCTTAACAGTTTACTGCCCACCTCTAGCCGCCCCTCTGTCTTCTTATGACATCCTAAGTTGGGAAAGACCAAACGCGATAGTGTGGGTGCGTGGTCTTTGACCAGTTTTCACCCAATATATGCATTCATTTCCAGATCTCACAGATTCCTTGCTTTTTCATCGCTGATTATTTAACTGGATCAATCTAGGTGCTAGAAAATTATCCTATTGTTAAGACCTCTAGTTTGTAGCTATGAAAAATACAAATTATCTCAGAAATTACATTGATTTCATGAAATATTGTTAAGTAAACTTGCCTTAACAATTTTAATAGTAATCACACGAAATATAACAAAGTTCTGAAATAATGAGTTTTGTAATTACTTTGTATTAATGCGGTAGTGATTAATAATGTTGCAGTAGTAATTAAAGGTTTAATTTAAAAGAATTTGATCTTGACACATTTTATGCAGTAAGCCATATCAGACATTGACCGATTTACAAAATATCAAAACTTAGGCTAGTCTAGCTGAAGCGATGCATGGGCTAAGATGTCCACAACAAAGTGACTGATATTGTGTCAAACAGAATACTGTGCAGGTTTTGTTGTATACTATTGCAAAATTCATAAACACATGAGAAGGTATGGAAACAACAATTTTATAGTTTTTTTGTTATGACTTTTCATTAGAGTTTTTTTGACTGAATCTGATTATTGGATGTCGACAAAACAATCCATATCTTAAGCCTTTCTGCATTTTTGTTTGCTATGTAATGTATTGAATTGTTTTAAGTGTATTCTGTTGTTTTGCATGTTTATATGGTCAGTAACATTTTTTTTATGTATGTAGATAATAATGTTGCACAGTTAGAGGCTATAGGCTTGTTTTATTTTATTACTCTAAATTTTTTTCAGATTTTATTTTTTGAATAAAATTGTACATTATATTATTTTTTTGTTATTTCATTATAAATGATTTTTTAAACTTATTTTTCAGTTTCCACATTTAAAAGATATCCAGAAAAACCATCCGGTAATTAAACAATTAGTTTTGATTACCCCAAAAAGGTTCTGGATTATATACGTTTGACTGATTTTAGGCTGATTTTGACTTGGACAAGGCATCTTCAGAGAATTATTATAAGTATAATATAAATAAGGTATAATTTCATTATTGAATTTTTCAGGTTTATGGCTGGGGCAGTAATAAGTATGGGCAAGTAGGAGTTGGAGGTACTGGACGCTTTCCAAGACCTACCTTGGTATGTTCCCTTGATGGCAAAGGAATTATATCCATTGGTTGTGGACAGTTTCATTCCTTAGGTGTCAGTGAAGATGGCAAGTAAGTGTTTTTAAATAGATTTTCCATCTTTTAAATAAAATCAAGATTAAATTTCTCTCTCTCTCTCTCTCTCTCTCTCTCTCTCTCTCTCTCTCTCTCTCTCTCTCTCTCTCTCTCTCTCTCTCTCTCTGTTTCAAAGCACAAGTAATTTGTTTATTTCCATTATTATTAAGGTGGTAGTAAAATTGACTTACTACTTGGTGGAGTAGTACTTGCTCCTGAGACAAGGAACTGTGAGTACAAATTTTCCTGGAAATCTAGTTTCTGTTGACCTACTCACCGAATTGGACTCAGCATATGTGGGTTGTAGCAGAGAGAGAGAGAGAGAGAGAGACAGAGAGAGAGAGAGAGAGAGAGAAAGAGAGAGAGAGAGAGAGAGAGAGAGAGAGGATAAAGTTAGATACATTAGTACTAATCAATACTTCATCAAAATTTATACCATCATATCAGAATTGAAAATAGAAAGGTGTCAGAATAGTAATACTACTCTCTCTCTCTCTCTCTCTCTCTCTCTCTCTCTCTCTCTCTCTCTCTCTCTCTCTCTCTCTCTCTCTCTCTTGTAAGAGAGAAATCTACAGTATTCTTGTATAAGTAGAAACTGTACAATACCTATTTATTGTACTTTCAAATACTGTTACAAATTAGTGAAAACTTAGTTGGTTTCCAGGAGACAATAAGAAAGGTAAGAGTGAGTCATGTATAAATAATGAAACTTCTATGTCACATAATATATCTTGTCATTTTTTTTTTTCATCCCTTCATGGTGTTTGCTAGATTTGTAGATCTGTAGGCTTGAGTTCTGAATTTCAGCTTCCTGAATATATTTTATGAACTATTTATGGCTTGTTCATTTGATTAGCAGTTGCAGTAGTTCGAGCAGTGTATTGACATTTTTTTGTTTGTTCACTCTTTTGATGAACAGTGTTTTCCTAAGATCAACACATTGTATATTATGACATAATTTTCAGCAAATAAAAGTTTTCAAAGGCTACATTAAGAATTATCCCATGTCAGTAGGCAGAGGACTAGTTAAGAGCAGGTTGGTAATTACCTTTAACCCTTACAATCCAGCATAATATAAGGTTGACCTTTAACCCTTACAATCAGCATAATATAAGGTGACCTTTAACCCTTTACAATCCAGCATAATATAAGGTGATGATGTATACTCCTATATTGAGGTAAAATGGACTATTGCTAATTCAAGAAATAATCATATGAATGGAAAGGAAATAGTGTGCACATGCACAAGGAACAAATTTTTTTTTTTTTTAATTTTCTGTACTCGCCACACACAGTGAGGTGATTATAAAAGTTTCTACAGGCAATAAGCAGTGACAAAGCTGGCTGAAGTGCTTTGGCCCATGGCGACCTTCACCTACATGCTAACATAAAACACCACACAAACAACGTATTCTAAATGTTTGCATTTGTATACAGCAAATCATCTAAGTTATTATTTTTATTCAAGGAAGATATATATATATATATATATATATATATATATATATATTATATATATATATTAAAAACACATAAAAGTTTATGCATAGCAAAACAAAAAGTGTCAGAAGCTATCCAGCATACACTAAAAAAATCTCTCTTTCTCTTTCTAAAGTAATATAATGTACATAGGTATAATTATATAAGTGAAATTTA